>NC_142889.1:34102112-34433489 GCF_051225735.1 Oryctolagus cuniculus
GCAAAGCTCTCATTCATGAATGAAGGTGAAATAAAGACCTTTCATAGCAAACAGAAATTGAAAGATTTTGTCACCACTCGTCCAGCCCTGCAAAAGATACTTAAAGATGTGTTACATACAGAAACACAGACACAGGGTCATCAATATGAAAGAAGGTAAAGGAAGGAAACCTCACAGCAAAAGATCACAGGAAGTTCAAAACATATATTAGAACTTATCTTTGACAAAGGGCAGGGCAAGGTTACTACTTATCAATAGTCACACTGAACGTTAATGGCCTGAACTGTCCTGTTAAAAGACACCAATTGGCTGACTGGGTTAAGGAACAAAACCCATCTATTTGCTGCTTACAAGAAACACATCTTTCCAAAAAAGATCCATATAGACTGAAAGTGAAAGGCTGGAAAAAGATATACCATGCCAACAGAAATGAAAAAAGAGTGGGCGTAGCCATCTTAATTTCAGACAACATAAACTTTACCTCAAAAACTGTTAAGAGAGACAAAGAGGGGCACCATATAATGATCAAGGGATCAATTCAACAGGAAGATATAACGATTATCAATGTATATACACCTAATTACAGGGCACCGGTTTATTTAAAAGATTTGTTAAGGGACATAAAGGGAGACTTAGACTCCAATACAATAGTACTGGGGGACTTCAATACTCCACTCTCAGAAATAGACAGATCAACAGGACAGAAGATCAAAAAGGAGACAGTAGATATAAACGACACTATAGCCCAAATGGATCTAACAGATATCTACAGAACTTTTCATCCTACACAGAAAGCATTTACATTCTTCTCAGCAGTACATGGAACCTTCTCTAGGAATGACCACATACTAGGCCATAAAGCAAGTCTCAGCAAATTCAAAAAAATTAGAATCATACCATGCAGCTTCTCAGACCATAAAGGAATAAAGGTGGAAATTAGCAACTCAGGAATCCCTAGAGCATATGCCAACACATGGAGATTGAACAACATGCTCCTGAATGAACAATGGGTCATAGAAGAAATCAAAAGAGAAATCAAAAATTTTCTGGAAGTAAATGAGGATAACAGCACAACATACCAAAACTTATGGGACACAGCAAAAGCAGTGTTAAGAGGAAAGTTTATATCAATAGGTGCCTACATCAAGAAATTGGAAAGGCACCAAATAGATGAGCTTTCAATGCATCTCAAGGATCTAGAAAACCTGCAGCAAACCAGACCCAAATCTAGTAGGAGAAGAGAAATAATTAAAATCAGAGAAGAAATTAACAGGATTGAATACATTACAAAAAATCAGCCAAACGAGGAGCTGGTTTTTTGAAAAAATAAACAAAATTGACACACCACGGGCCCAACTAACCAAAAAAAAGAAGAGAAAAGACCCAAATCAATAAAATCAGAGATGAAAAAGGAAATGTAACAACAGAAACCACAGAAATATAAAGAATCATCAGAAATTACTACAAGGACCTGTATGGCAGCAAACAGGGAAACCTATCAGAAATGGATAGATTCCTGGACTCATGCAACCACCCTAAATTGAACCAGGAAGACATCAAAAACCTAAACAGACCCATAACTGAAACAGAAATTGAAACAGTAATAAAAGCCCTCCCAACAAAGAAAAGCCCAGGACCAGATGGATTCACTGCTGATTTCTACCAGACATTTAAAGAAGAACTAACTCCAAGTCTTCTCAGACTATGCAGAACCATCAAAAAAAGAGGGAATCCTTCCAAATTTGTTCTATGAAGACAGCATCACCTTAATCCCTAAGCCAGATAAAGACGCAGCACTGAAAGAAAATTACAGACCAATATCTCTGATGAACATAGATGCAAAAATCCTCAATAAAATTCTGGCCAATAGAATGCAACAACACATCAGAAAGATCATCCACCCAGACCAAGTGGGATTTATCCCTGATATGCAGGGATGGTTGAATGTGTGCAAAACAAACAATGTGATACAACACATTAACAGACTACAGAAGAAAAACCATATGATTATCTCAATAGACGCCGAGAAGGCATTTGATAAAATACAACACCCTTTCATGATGAAAACTCTAAGCAAACTGGGTTTGGAAGGAACATTCCTCAATACAATCAAAGCAATTTATTAAAAACCCACGGCCAGCATCCTAGTGAATAGGGAAAAGTTGGAAGCATTTCCACTGAGATCTGGCACCAGACAGGGATGCCCACTCTCACCACTGCTATTTAACATAGTTCTGGAAGTTTTAGCCAGAGCTATTAGGCAAGAAAAAGAAATTAAAGGGATACAAATTGGGAAGGAAGAAGTCAAACTATCCCTCTTTGCAGATGATATGATTCTGTACTTAGAGGATCTAAAGAACTCTACTAAGAACTATTGGAACTCATAGAGGAGTTTGGCAAAGCAGCAGGATATAAAATCCATGCACAAAAATCAACAGTGTTTGCATACACAGGCAATGCCATGGCTGAGAAAGAACTACTAAGATCAATCCCATTCACAATAGCTACAAAAACAATCAAATACCTTGGAATAAACTTAACCAAGGACGTTAAAGATCTCTACGATGAAAATCACAAAATCTTCAAGAAATAAATAGAAGAGGATACCAAAAAATGGAAAAATCTTCCATGCTCATGTATTGGAAGAATCAAAGTCATCAAAATGTCCATTTTCCCAAAAGCAATTTACAGATTCAATGCAATCCCAATCAAGATACAAAAGACATTCTTCTCAGATCTAGAAAAAATGATACTGAAATTCATATGGAGACACAAGAGACCTCGAATAGCTAAAGCAATCTTGTACAACAAAAACAAAGCCGGAGGCATCACAATACCAGATTTCAGGACATACTACAGGGCAGTTGTAATCAAAACAGCATGGTACTGGTACAGAAACAGATGGATAGACCAATGGAACAGAATAGAAACACCAGAAATCAAGCCAAACATCTATAGCCAACTTATATTTGATCAAGGATCCAGAACCAATCCCTGGAGTAAGGACAGTCTATTCAATAAATGGTGCTGAGAAAATTGGATTTCCACGTGCAGAATCATGAAGCAAGACCCTTACCTTGCACCTTACACAAAAATTCACTCAACATGGATTAAAGACTTAAATCTATGACCCGACAACATCAAATTATTACAGAGCATTGGAGAAACCCTGCAAGATATAGGTACTGGCAAAGACTTCTTGGAAAATACCCCAGAAGCACAGGCAGTCAAAGCCAAAATCCACTATTGGGATTGCATCAGATTGAGAAGTTTCTGTACTTCAAAAGAAACAGGAAAGTGAAGAGACAACTGACAGAATGGGGAAAAAATATCTGCAAACTATGCAACAGATAAAGGGTTGATAACCAGAATCTACAATGAGATCAAGAAACTCCACAAGATCAAAACCAACAACCCACTTAAGAGATGGGCCAAGGACCTCAATAGACATTTTTCAAAAGAAGAAATCCAAATGGCCAACAGACACATGAAAAAATGTTCAAGATCACTAGCAATCAGGGAAATGCAAATCAAAACCACAATGAGGTTTAACCTCATCCCGGTTAGAATGGCTCACATGCAGAAATCTACCAACAACAGATGCTGGAGAGGATGTGGGGACAAAGGGACACTAACCCAGTGTTGGTGGGAATGCAAACTGGTAAAGCCACTATGGAAGTCAGTCTGGAGATTCCTCAGAAATCTGAATATAACCCTACCGTTCGACCCAGCCATCCCACTCCTTGGAATTTACCCAAAGGAAATGAAATTGGCAAACAAAAAAGCAGTCCGCACATTAATGTTTATTGCAGCTCAATTCACAATAGATAAGACCTGGAACCAACCTAAATGCCCATCAACAGTAGTCTGGATAAAGAAATTTTGGGAGATGTATCTATAGAATACTATACAGCTGTCAAAAACAATGAAACACAGTCATTTACAACAAGATGGAGGAGTCTGGAAAACATCATGCTGAGTGAACTAAGCCAGTCCCAAAGGGAAAAATATCATATGTTCTCCCTGATTGGAGACAACTAACTAAGCACCAAAGGGGAAACCTGTTGAAGTGAAATGGACACTATGAGAAACAGTGACTTGATCAGCCCTTGTCCTGATGGTTGATGTACAATGTAATACTTTATCCGTGTTAGTATTTTTTTTGTTGTAGTACTATTGGTTGAACTCTGTAATTAACACACAATTATTCTTAGGTGTTTAAAGTTCAACTGAAAAGTGATCCCTGTTAGGAATTTGGAAAACATTATGCTGAGTGAAATAAGTCAGTCACAAAGGGACAAATACCACTTGTTCTCCCTGATCGGTGACAACTAACCGAGCGCCAAAAAGGAAACCTGTTAAAGTGAAAAGAACACTATGAGAAATGGTGACTTGATCATCCCTCACCCTGACTGTTGATGAACAACTTAATACCTTACCCCTCTTAGTATTTTTTTGTTTGTTCTACTTAATACTTTTAGTTGAATACTGTAATAAATACACAGTTATTCTTTTTTTTAACTTTTATTTAATGAATATAAATTTCCAAAGTACGATTTATGGATTACAATGGCTTCCCCCACATACCGTCCCTCCCACCCACTACCCTCCCCTTTCCCACTCCCTCTCCCCTTCCATTCACATCAAGATTCATTTTTTATTATCTTAATATACAGAAGATCAGCTTAGTATACATTAAGTAAAGATTTCAACAGTTTGCTCTCACACAGAAACATAAAGTGAAAAATAATAGATGATTTTTTTAAATGAAGATGAAATCAGATCAGACCTATTGTCATGTTTAATCCCAGTGAGAGTCAAGTTGGGAGTTGATAATTTCTTTTTTTTTTTTTTTTTTTTTTTTTTGCAGAGGATCAGTTTAGTATACATTAAGTAAAGATTTCAACAGTTTGCACCCCCATAGAAAAACAAAGTGGAATATACTGTTTGAGTACTCGTTATAGCATTAAATCTCAATGTACAGCACATTAAGGACAGAGATCCTACATGAGGAGTAAGTGCACAGTGACTCCTGTTGTTGACTTTACCAATTGACACTCCTGTCTACGGCATCAGTAATCTCCCTATGCACCAGTCATGAGTTTCCAAGGCTATGGAAGCCCTCTGAGTTCTCCAATTCTTATCTTGTTTAGACAAGGTCATAGTCAAAGTGGAGGTTCTCTCCTCCCTTCAGAGAAAGGTACCTCCTTCTTTGAAGACCTGTTCTTTCCACTGGGATCTCACTCACAGAGATCTTTTGCCAGAGTGTCTTGGCTTTCCATGCCTGAAATACTCTCATGGGCTTTTCAGCCAGATCCGAATGCCTTTAAGGCTGATTCTGAGGCCAGAGTGCATTTTAGGACCTCTGCCATTCTATGAGTCTGCTGAGTATCTCACTTCCCATGTTGGATCACTCTCCCCTTTATTTATTCCATCGGTTAGTATTAGCAGGTACTAGGCTTGTTTATGTGCTCCCTTTGACTCTTAGTCAATTGACTAACTGAAATTGATCACTTGGACTAGTGAGATGGCATTGGTACATGCCACCTTGATGGGATTGAATTGGAATCCCCTGGCACATTTCTAACTCTACCATTTGGGGCAAGTCAGCTTGAGCATGTCCCAAATTGTACATCTCTTCCCTCTCTTATTCCCACTCTTATGTTAAACAGGGATCACATTTCAGTTAATTTTTAACACTTAAGAATAACAATACACAGTTATTCTTAAGTGTTAAAACTTAACTGAAAAGTGATTGCTGGTAAATATAAGAGTGGGAATAAGAGAGGGAAGAGATGTGCAATTTGGGACATGCTCAGGCTGACTTGCCCCAAACGGTAGAGTTAGAAACATACCAGGGGATTCCAATTCAATCCCATCAAGGTGGCATGTACCAATGCCATCTCACTAGTCCAAGTGATCAATTTCTGTTCACAATTGATCATAATGATAGGACTAAGAGCCAAAGGGATCACATAAACAAGACTAGTGTCTGCAAATACTAACTGATAGAAAAAAAAGGGAGCGAACGATCCTACATGGGAAGTGAGATACACAGAAGACTCATAGAATGGCAGATGTCCTAAACAGCACTCTGGCCTCAGAATCAGCCCTTAAGGCATGCGGATCTGGCTGAAAAGCCCATGAGAGTATTTCAGGCATGGAAAGCCAAGACACTCTGGCAAAAAAATGACCTAAATGAAAGATCTCCGTGAGTGAGATTCCAGCAGAAAGAACAGGTCATCAAAGAAGGAGGTACCTTTCTCTGAAGGGAGGAGAGAACTTCCATTCTGAGTATGACCTTGCCTAAATATGATCAAAGTCGGTGAACTCAAAAGGCTTCCATAGCCTTGGAAACTCATGACAAGAGGTGAGTACTGATGCCATAAACAAGAGTGTCAATTTGTTAAGTCAACAACAGGAGTCACTGTGCACTTACTCCTCATGTAGGATCTCTGTCCTTAATGTGCTGTAAAGTGTGATTTAATGCTATAACTGGTACTCAAACAGTATTTTTCACTTTGTGTTTCTATGTGGGTGCAAACTGTTGAAATCTTTACTTAATATATGCTAAACTTATCTTCTGTATATAAAGAGAATTAAAAATGAATCTTGATGCGAATTGAAGGGGAGAGGGAGCGGGAAAGGGGAGGGTTGTGGGTGGGAGGGAAGTTAAGAGGGGAAAGCCATTGTACTCCATATTCTGTACTTTGGAAATTTATATTCATTAAATAAAAGTTAAAAAAAAACTATCAGATAGTGAATGAGGTTGACTACCAAAATACATACATTTTTTACTTATAAAAAGTGCTACAAGATATATTTTTCTACAAATTTCCTAATAATGACAATAGACTTAGGATATTTTTTGCTTTAAACTTTCACATACTTAACTATATAAATTTTCATAATAACTAGAACCAGCATCCTGGTGTAACTGGTAAAGCCACAGCCTGCAATACTGGAATCCCATAAGGCCACCTGTTCAAGTCCCACCTCTTCCACACCCTATCCAGCTCCATATTGGTGGCTCAAGAAAAGCAACAGATGAGAAGATGGAGTAGGGGTACAGGCCCCTGCAACCAATGTAGGAGATCCAGATGAAGCCTCTAGCTTCATCCGTGCCAGTCCTGGCCACTCTGCCATTTGCAAAGTGAATCAGCCAATAGAAGATCTCTCTCTCTCTCTCTTCTCTTTTTCTGTTTCTCCTTCTCTCTCTGTAACTGCCTTTCCAATATATAAGAAAATCTTCAAAAAAATACAGAGTGACCAGATTTTCCTCCTTCAGTGTAATTCTGAAACAAAGTGACTCACAAATTATATTTAAACAAAGTGAGAAAATATGGCCTTTTTGAACAAGTGGATGTCAAGGCAAATGCTGAGGACAAGAAAACAGCACTGAAAGCTATCCACAGCCACCTGTAATAGAGAGACAGGGAGAGAGGGAGAGAAAGGGAGAGAGAGAGAGAGAGAGAGATAGAGGGAGGGAAGAAGGGAGAAAGAGCAAAAGAGAAGGAAGGAGAAGTAGTAGTAGTAGTAGCAGTAGTAGTAGTAGTAGAAGTCGAGGTGGACAAAGAGGAAGAGGAGGAAAAGGAAAAAAACATAGGGAGGGAAGAAGGAAGAAAGGAATGAAGAAAAACAAATAAAACAGTGTAACTCCGGATGAAGCCCAAAGATCCCTAAAAGTGCACCTCCAGGAGAAACAAGTTAGATTGGCATGCCATCAATTCCCCCTGACAGCAGAGCTTCCATGAGGAAGACAGAAGGCCACACACACTTGCATTGCTTGAGGATGTCAAGGCCAGCTATCACCAGATCAGACAAGCTGTGAAGCAACTCCGACTTAGATGTGGCCAAGGTGAACATCCTGATCAGGCTGCTGGAGAGAAGAAAGCATTTAATGAAATGGATCTGGATTATGCTGCTTGGATTTTATAGCAAAATTAGAATCATCTGACCTGGGTCCAGAGGACCAATTCAAAGTACCCAATTTCATCATTAGCATAAAAGCAATAAAAATACAGCAGGAAGTAAGTTTGAGAATGTCTTCTAGATCATGGTAAAGGATTTAAGTTTGTTCTGAAATAATGGCAATCAGAGAATTCTGTAAGTGGAATGACATGCTTTAATTTCATTTGAAAGTAAATTACTCTATTTTCTAAATTAATAATAAAACCAGATAGAGATTATTGAAAATGGAAAACTATGCAATTGAAGTAAAGACAATAGAGCTGCCTATTTCAATAACCCATAATAAAAATGGTGATTACATGGACCAGAGCGCTAGGGAAGGATAGGGTCAAAAATTGTCATATAAGGGAAATATTTCAAAGACAGTAACAGGGAGGTTTTTATGTATTAATTAGTTTATGTGAAAGGAAAAGAGAGAGAAGATGATTGATGAGTTGATGAGCATCACTATGATTATTTGCAGTTGAACAATTGAAAATTGAAATTCTCAGCTATTGAGATGAATGTCAGATTAGAGAATGTTCTTATTAAACATTTAAATGGGTTATTGTACAGCAGATTAATAGAAGTAAGTAAAAAGAAGAGGTCCAGAATAAATATATAAATTTAGGATTCATTGGTACATAGCTAACTTTTGTTTAATTTTATTAAGTATTTATTTATATATTTATTTATTTGAAAGGCAGAGTGACAGAGAAAGAGACAGAAAATGAGGGAGAGAGAGTGAGGTCTCTTTTTAAAAGATTTATTTATTTATATGAAAGAGTTACACAGAGAGTAGAAGGAGAGAGAAAAAGAGAGAGAGAGACAGAAGTCTTCCATCTGCTGGTTCACTCCCAATGGGCCACAGTGGCCGGAGCAGTGCTCATCTGAAGCCAGGAGTCAGGAGCTTCTTCCAGGTCTCCCAAATGGGTACAGGGATCATCTTATACTGCTTTCCCAGGCCATAGCAGAGAGCTGGATCAGAAGTGGAGCAGCAAGGATTCGAACCGGCGCCCATATGGGATGCCAGCACTGCAGGCGGCAGCTTTACCTGCTACACCACAGCACCCAAACACCCTGAGAAAGGTCTTTAATCTGCTGATTTATTTCCCAAATAGCCACAAGAGTTAGGTTTGGGCTAGGCTGAAGCCAAAAGACAGGAATTGCATCCTGATGTCCCACATGCATAGTGGGGGCCCAAGAATTTGGGCCATTTTCCACTGTCTATCCAGGTGCATTAGCAGGGAGATGTATTTGAACCAGAGCAGCAGGGATTCAAATCAGCACTCTAACATAGGATGATGGTATTACAAATAGCAGCTTACCATATTGTGTCACAACACAACACTGGCCCCTATTTTCATTATTTAAAAAAATTAACTTAAATAAAAATTGTAAGTATCCATCAGATATATTTATTTCAACATACGCATAAATTATTCAATGCCCAATCAGGCTAAATATATCTATCTTTTTAAACATTATCATTTACTTTGATAGAAATGTTTAAAATCATTTCTTATAGTGTTTTTATAGAAAAACGTGCAGTATGGAGTCAGCACTGTGGCACAACTGGTTAATGCCCTCGCCTGAAGCGCCAGCACCCCATATGGGCACTGGTTCTAGTCTGGCTGCTCCTCTGCTGATCCAGCTCTCTGCTTTGGCCTGGGATAGCAGTAGAAGATGGCCCAAGTCCTTGGGCCCCTGCTCCCACATGGGAGACCTGGAAGAAGCTCCTGGCTCCTGGCTGCAGATCGGTGCACCTCCAGCCATCGCGGCCATCTGGGGTGTGAACCATCCAATGGAAGACCTCTCTCTCTCTCTCTCTCTCTCTCCCTCTCCTCTCTATGTAACTCTGACTTTTGAATAAATAATCTAAAAAAATTTAAAAAATTTTAAAAAGTGCAGTAAATAATCATTACCTAGGGTGACCTTGCTGTGCAATAGAATATCAGAACTTTTTAATCCTATCTTTGTCTTTGCATCCATTAAATAACCTTTCCTCATCCATATATATTATTTTTAAAATGCATTTATTTGAAAGGCAATGGCCAAGAAAGACATAAAGAGGGCACATCAGAGAGTGTGTCTACCTCTTGGTTCACTCACAAATGTCCACAATAGCAGTTTTAGGCCAGTAAGAAGTCAGAAGTCAAGAATTCCATCAAGGTTCTCGCATGTGTAGCAGGAACCCAAACACTGTGTTGTCAACTGCAACTTTCCAGTCACAAAACCAGAAGGCTGAGTCAAACGTGTGAAGTAGCCTAATTTCAAACCAGGCACTACAATATCACATGCAGGCATCCCAAGTGATGGCATACCCACTTTACCATAATGTCTACCCTTATAGATGATATATAAAACCATGAGAATTGAAGATATTATCCATGTACTTAATTGAGTACAGAGAGGAAAAAAAAATAAAGGCAGTTTTTTCAAGGGAAACGGATTTTATAGAAGAAGAATAAGCAGAAAATGAGATTGGAGATAGCTAAAGAAAGAGAAAAAATAAGTGAATATGGATATTCCAGATGTTAGGTTCAGAGGATATTTCAGGGAGATATAATTATTAGCTGATTTCACTGTTAGGCTGAAAAAGGAGAGCTGATAATTGCCAATTTGACTCTGCATGGTTAGGTAGATAATTAGTGACCTGGAATAGTACAATTTTGGTAGAATGATGGAGAAGCATATGACTTGAATACTTGCAAAGAAAGTGGGGAATCAAATCCAGCAAGTTAAAACATTTCCAGCTAATCTGTTGTGAAGGAAGTAGAGAAATGAGATTAGTACAAAAAGTGTTAATGGATGTCATGGACAAATTTTTAAAGAGACCCTCATGACACACAGTTCCTGATATTTATACCACTGTATAAACCTCTCCTAATGCTTGTGAATTACTTCAAAGTTATAGTTATGGTGAAAGTGAGGGGTTGTCGCTCACCTTATTACCTCGTATTATAAAAGACTCTATTGCTTACAGATTCTTTCTAAAGTCACCCAGATACCCTAGTGGACTTTTAAATAGACTGATCCTGAGGTGAGCACTTAGATGAGAACCCTGCCATGGCCAGCATCTTGATTGCTGCTTTGCAAATGGCCAGCTCCCTCATACCCTGATGTGCTGACACAAAGAATTTATTAAATAAAAAATTATAAATTTAAGCTTCTTAGTTTGTGCTAATTTGTGTATTTCATAGAAAAAAAAGAAAGAGGAAATCCATGGATATAGGGAAAAAGTCAGAACAACTGCAAAAAATCTACTCAGTTAATCTATAGAAATTAGAAAAGGAAATCAGAGTATATATTTTGATATTTGGTTACATGAGACAGGAGTCTGAACTTTTCCTTAATTTTAAATTTTTTTGGGGGTCAGTACCTCCATGAAGTGTCATGTTTTCTCACAGCATCATATAGATACAATAGATGCTTCACCTATTTTGTCCCCATATTTTGCACCTCCAAAACTCACATGGCCCTTTTTTTTATTCCCTTTATATTTTCTATCCCAAGCCAGCCAACTGCCTGGATTCTCCTGCTAAACAGCACTGAAAAACCAATAAAAATGCTCTGAAGTAGCAGACATGATAGAGAATAAAAATTTGAACTTCAAGGAGAACACCATAGGACAGGGAAAGGAGTCTTGGACTTTTCAGGTGTGATGAGATGCTATTAAAGAGTTTTGAATATCAAGATATATTTATTTTAAATCAAATCAGGCTGCCTGCTATTATTGAACAGGATAGATGTGTTGGACAACAATTATATTGCTTATGGTCTTTATGGTCTCTGTGTTTGCTTGGAATAACAGAGAAATTATGCACCTGTAACATAGAAAAGAGTAGAGGATGTCCAAAAATATAGGAACATGGGAGAATTGAGTGTGTTGAGGACAAATAAACAAAAACCTAAAACTTCAAGGCAAGATAGATAATAAAGAGATCTGGGTTTCCATTTGACTTTATTTCAATTTTTATTTTGAAGGAGTAAAGGGAGGAGAAAGTTATGAAAACTTCTGATATAGCAGAAAAGCATATATTAAGTATGAGTGGTTGTAATTGTTCATAATATAATGAACAAAAATTGATTAATGAAATATGTGCATATTCTAAAGAATAAATTATATAGAATAAAGAACAGCATTGACAAGAACAGATAGAATTGTTGTCAAGATGGCATGTATTGGCTATTTTTTATCATATTCTATAAGACTAAACAGTGACATTATTGCTGTACATTTCATGACTTTTAAAGGCATGAATTACCATGTTGGCTAGTTTTTCATAAGGATATGCACTTTACCAATTAATGTTTTTCAGGAAATATAGTATCTAAAATTCAGGCATTTTAAACATGACAACATAGGAAAGAAGATAGAATCCTTGTTTTGGCTATGACATGTATGAGCTCAAAAACTGACATTCCTGATTTTCTGAGAAGAGAGATTTGGAATAAATTGAAAACCAACAACTTTTCTGATAACCATCAGAGAACAGAGATCACAGGACATATGTGCTTCTCGAAATCTCAAGAGACAGAGCACTGAGATGTTTATCTGAGGAAAAAGATACTGGAGATTTACACTGATAAGGACACTTTATGACAGTTTTAGTGAATTGATGGAAGCTAAGTGTAGATTGGCTTGAGACTGAAAACTCCTTTGAACCACAGTCTTGGGGTATTCCAGATTTTTGTGAATTTCAGTTCCAGGAACCACATCAACTTCTCATAGTAAAGAGATGAGAAAGGTCTTTATTCAAGCAGCTGGAAGAGGGAAACAACCATTTTGAAATATGCTCCAAAGTTTCTTCATGACAAGCTCCTCCTTCCCAAGAGAATGGCAATGAGACAATTCCAAATCTCTTTAGTCTTACTGTGTCACCCAGAAAGATAAGCAAAAGAATCTAAGAACTACAAAGATCAAATCCCCAGAATTCAGTAACATCATGGAATACTTTGCTCAGCCATATTTTATGTCACATCAACAGGACTCCTCCAGTAGAGCAGTAATGAGTAAAAATGGAAAGAGCTATAAAACAGATACTGTATTTAAGAAAAATTCTTGGGAAGAAAAAAAAGGATTAATCAGGAAAAATGGGAAACAAAACCAATGAATAATGTAAAGTAAGAAAAAAATTTACACATTAGTTCCACATATTAACAAAAACTGTAGGTCATATTAGAAGCCAAGAGAAATCTTAGTTTGAAAAGATCAAGTAAGAAAAAGGATCAGATCTAGACAGGATGTGTTTTTGGAAATTAGTAGATAAGAAATATGTAATAAATACAACTACACGGTAAGGACTGAAATGAAGACATGTTTACAAATGCAAATATAGTGGGTAACGTAAGCAGAGATATGATAATGTTAACAAAGAATCAGCAGAAAATACTGAACATCTAAATAACTGTACACAAATGAAAAAACAATGCCTTTTTTAGGCTTATCAGTAGACTGCACTCAGTCAAGTGGTGAAAAATATCAGTGAGTTTGAGACATGCCAACAGAGGCATCCCAAAGACTGAAAATGGATGAAGTTTTCCCAAATTAAAGATAGATTCTGAACTATGGATCCCGGAAGCTTACAGAACAGCAATCAGGATAAAAGGTCTTCAAATTAACACAAGGTCAAATCATATTAAACTGGAAAAAACCCTAAAGTGAAAATCTTGAAATGAAATAAACTGGAAGAAAATGATTACATTAACCTTAAAGGAGAGGGAGGGGAAGGAATGTATTGGATTTCTCTTCAGAAGCCATGTAAGCAAGGAGTGAAATATTTAATCTATTGAAAGAAAAACAGACTTAGAAATTTATGGATAATGAAATTATTCTTCAGGAAGTAGAAAAAAGACATATGACAAGAAAGTAGAGAGGTTTATCATAAAATAAGTTATTCATAGAAAAGAAAAATAGTATAGTTCATAAAGCAAAGATTTACATAATGAACAGTGTCAAGGAGGAAATAAATGAGATTAAAAATAAATTTTTATCTCCCCTATCCTTAATTGACCTAAATGACAACTCTCAAGTTATAATAGAAGAAACATTAGGTGATTTTAATATATACATAAATTAAATGAGTGACATTAATATTATCATAGATATCAGAGAAGATAATATTGATAATATCTTGATACGTGTCATTTAGACTACCCAGGATATAGCATAGTGTTATTTGAAAGTGCACTTAGACTAGCTGTAAATGCATATCAAAAATTCTAGCACAATCCCTAAAAATAATTTTTAAAGAAGTATATTTGTTAAAATAGAAGAAAGAAATGTACTTACAAAGTGAACAATTAAAATCTGAGAAAGCAGAAATAAGATAAAGATAGAAAAGGGAAACAAAGAACAGTAATAATGAATAGAAAAGAATCACAAACAGGGATTAAATGATGCCAATAATCACTATAAATGTGACTATTCTATCAGCTTAAAGACATGGATAACCACAGGTTAGGGAGACATAAAAACAAGATCCTTCTACATGTTGTCTCTAAGAAACCCCCTTTAAATATGAGGGCACAGACATGAAAAGAGAAAGAGCACAATAACACTAATCTAAAAAAAAAAACCACAAAACTGGAATATCTATGCTAATTTCAAAGGATATTTCAAGGCCAGGTAAGTTATCTGACATATCAAATAATGATCTCCTATAAGACAAAAGTCTCTTTAATATGTTCGTAGCTTATATCAGAGCATCAAAATACATGAGGACAAAACTGAGAGAACTCTAAGGAAGAACAGACATCATATTATATTTGGAGATTTCCAAACCTGTATTTTAGTAATTTATAGATTCCGCAAGTTCAAACTCAGAAAACATATTTGAAATGAACAAGATCATTAATCAAAAAGATTGAATTAACATTCATATAATATTTCAGCCACCAACAGCAGAACATTCACTCTTCTCAACTTCGCATAGATAATGAAAAAAGATAAACCACATTTTGGTGAATAAAATATACCTTAATAAATTAGTGAAATAAAAATTATTCAGTCTATCAGTTGAAGATGATTTAAACTTGAAATCAGCATTTGAAATATAGTCAGAAAAATCTCAGCATATGTGGAGATTAATGACACATTTTAAAATAACACTTCTAAATTTGTTAAAATGTATTAAGGGACAGGCCAGCACTGTGGCATAATGGGTAAAAGCCACTGCCTGCAACACTGGCATCCCATGTGGGTGACAGTTTAACTCCCAGCTGCTCCACTTCCAATCCAGATCCCTGCTAATGTGCCACAGAAAAGAGCAAAAAATAGCTCAGTCCTTGGGCCCCTGTAACCACATGGGAGTCCCAGATGAAGCCCACAGCTCCTGGTTTGGGCCTGGCCCAGTTCTGGCCATTGCAGCCATTTGGGGATTGAACCAGAGGATGGATAATCTCTCTCTCTCTCTCAATCTCTCTCTCTCTCTCTCTCTCCCTCTCCCTCTCCCTCTCCCTCTCCCTCTCCCTCTCTATAATTCTTTCAAATAAAAATTAAAAAGAAAAAGGAATTAAGGATAAAAAAGCAAACTCAGGCACAATAGCAACAAAAATAATAAAATACTCAGTAATACTATTAACCAAAGAGGTGAAACACTTCCATACTGACAATTTCAAAATATCAATGATAAAATTAGATGCACAAATAGGAGATCATCCTCTGATCATGATTTGGAAGAATTATTATTATTAAAAGGAAAATGCCATATAAACTGATCTATGCAATCCCTACAAGAAGATCAATATCCTTTATATAAATACAGGAAACAATTCTAAAGTTCAATTGTAACCACAATATAATATAATAAGCACACAAACTTGAGCAAAGAAAACACTGGAGGAAAATGAATTACAAGGGTGGGCACTGTGACGTAGTGTGGTAAGCCTTCACCTGTGGTGCTAACATCCCGTCTCATCCCTGCTGATCCTCTTCAGATCCAGCTCTCTGCTATTGCCTCCGAAAGCAGTGGAAGATGGCCCAAGTGATTGGGCCCCTGCACCCTCATGGGAGACCCAAAGGGAGGTAATGTCTCCTGGCTGTGGATCAACACAACTCTGGCCATTATGCCCATTTGGGGAGTGAACCAAAGGATGGAAGACCTTTCTCTCTGTCTCTCCTCTCTGTCTATAACTCTAACTCTCAAATAAAGAAATAAAAAAAAATTAAAAATGATTATAATGCTACAGTAATAAAACAACATACTACTGGCCTAAACAGACTATGGAACAGAATAGAGATCCCAAAAATAAATCCATGCACATACAGTGAATTGGTCTTCAAAAAGAAGCTACTGCCATCCACATGAAAGACCTGGATGAAATCCCTGATTCCTGGCTCTTGCACTCTCTCTCTCCTTCCCTTTCTCTCCCTGTCTCTGTCATTCTGCCTTTCCTGCAAATAAAACAAATCTTAAGAAAATGATTCTATGAAGGTATGCAGGGGGGAAGCTTAACATTAACATGGCAAAGATTTTTTGGATATGACTGCAAAAGTATTGGAATAAAAGCAAATATAGACAAGTGGGGTTACATCAAACTAAAAAGCTTCTTCACAATAGGCAGCAATCAACAGATTGAAAAGACACTCTGAAGACTGAGCAAAAATATTTCCAAATGCTACATATAATAAAATGTTAAAATCCAAAATATATGAGATATTAAAATTCAAAAGTTAAGCAACCTAATGGCAAATGGATAAATACCCAAATAAAAATGGTCTTGCAGGGAGACAAAAATAGTCTGAAAAGTCCTGTAAAACTAGAGGAGAAATTGAAGAAATAGTTGTTAATATCATCCCAAATCACAAAGTAACAGATCCAAATGGTTTTACTAGTGAATTATATCAAATGCTAAAATGAAGAAATATACTATTTCTCTGAAATCTCTTCCAAAACAAAGAAGCAGAGGGGACACCTCCTAATTCATTTTATGCAGTCAGTGTTACAGTAAAACCAAACCACATAAAATCATAACATGAAAGAAAACTCAGCCTTAACTCTTATGAAAATAGGTCTAAAATCCTCAACTAACTATTAGCAAATTAAATACAATAATACATAAACACAACATGCGCTGGAGAAATGTTATCAAAATTGAGTTATATGAGGCCAATTCAAGATTCAAAAGTCAAAAATTGTAACCAAACTATGCACCAATAAAAGAAGAAAAGCTATACATTATAAATTGTTGAAGCATTCAACAAAATCTAATACACATTTATTGCAATAACTCTCAGTAAATTAGGAATAAGGAGCATTTCTACAACTTTATAAATAGTATCTACAAAACAACCCTATAGTTGACATCATACATAAAGGTAAGAAACTGTAGCTTTCTCCACCATCAAGAACAAAGTATGGATGCTACTTCGGAACTTTTCTATGCAACATCATAATGTTAAACCTAGCTAGTGCAGTAAGAACTAAAAAGGATACCAAAGAAATAGAGTTTTAGGGAAGCAACTAAATGTTTTCACTGATTATTGTACCATCTATCCCCAAAATTCCTAGGTACCGAGAAAAAAATTCTGAACTAACATACACTTATAGCCAAATTTCAGGCTAAAATGCTAACATACAAACATCAATTGTTTATATTTATACTTAGAATGTATGATTAATGATACAATATCATTTAATTATCATAAAATGAAATATTTGGATACAAAATATATAGAAGATGTACAAGTGCAATATCAGAAAACTCTCAAAAATAATAAACTATATAATAAATTCAGGAGCCAGCACTGTGGCGCAGCAGGTAAAGCCACCACCTGCAGTGCCAGCATCCCATTTGGGCATTGGTTCCTGTCTGGTGGCTCCACTTCCAATCCAGCTTTCTGCTGTAGTCTGGGAAAGCAGTAGAAGATGGTGCAAGTCCCTGGGCCCCTGCATCCACATTGGACACCCAGAAGACGCTTCTGACTCCTGGCTTAAATTGGCCCAGCTCCAGCCATTGCAGCCATCTGGGGAGTGATTCAGTGGATGGAAGACTTACTCTCTCACTTTCTCTCTCTCTCTTCCTCTCTCTCTCTCTCTCTCTCTCTCTCTCTTCCCTCTCTGCCTCTCTGTAACTCTGCCTTTCAAATAAATAAATAAATCTTTAAAAAGATAAATTCAGAGATATTTCTACCTGAAGTGTGGGAAGATTCATTCATTCTTCCCAACCTGATCTCTAAAGCCAACAAAATCTGTATTATCCCAAGCAAACTATTTTACTATTTAGTCAATATCAACAAAATAATTCTATAAATTATTTGGAAATAAAGACAGAATAGTCAACAAAATACATAAAATGAAGAAGAAATTTGGAAGACTAATGATACAGGAATTCAAGATTACTGTGAAGTTAGTGCAATCAAGACAGCATGGTATTAGTGAAAAAACAGCCACAGAGATCAATAAGCTGGAAAAATATTGCATAATTAGAACTTCAAAAATATACTCAACACAATTTTGACAAAGGAGCAAAGGCAATTCAATAGAGAAAGAACAGATTTTTCACCAAATGGGTTCTAGCAAAAATAGATGTACCTATTGAAAAAATTACTCTAGATGTTGACCTCACACCTCTCATAAGAATTAACACAAAATGGATAGTACACTTAAGTGTGAGGAAAATATAAAATTCCTAGAAGACAATGTTGGAGAAAATCTAACCAATGGTGGTTTTAATGGTAAATTTTTATTCAGTTGTTTATCATTTTATTTATTTATGTGAGAGGCAGAGACACAGAAAAAAAGTAAAAAGACAGATAGACAGAAACAAATAGCTCCTATCCACTGGTTCATGTCTTGGATGCCCATAACAGTCAGTCAGAATTCAATTTGGGTCTCCAATGTGTGGAAGGAACCCCTTGGTTGATCCATCACTATGCCTGCAGGTGTCTGTATTGACAATAAGATGAATCAGAAGCAGCTAGGTCTGAAACTCAGACACTCCACTACGAGACAAAGGCATCTTAACTGCTAGGCCAAAACCCCTGTCATTGGTAAAAATTTTTGAAATCAACATAAAAAGCATAATCCATCAAAATGTTATAATTTAATAAATAAAATACTTGCAGTTTGCAAAAGATCTGATAAACAAAATGAAGAATGCAGTGACCAAATGGAGATTTATTTGCAAAACAGACTATCAGATTTAAAAATTTATATCAGAAAACCTCTTAAAACTTGAGAATAAGGCAAAAGCTCCCCTAAAATGACCAAAGAATCTGGATAAAGACTTTAACAAGGGAGAATTGCAGAATATGCAAATGAAGTTATGATCAACACCATCTCTCATTAGAGTATCACGTATTAAAATACAAATGATATATCAGTAACATTAGAATGCTAAAAATAACAAAAAAAAGACTTCATAAAATGCTGTATACAGAGTAACAATAGCTTTCCTTTAGTACTTTATTGGAAAATTCCATGTATTTTTAACATGGTCTAACAACCACACACCTAAGTATTTAACTAACTGAATTTAAAATTTATGTCCACATAGAACCTACACATGCATTCTAAACAGTTTTAATCATATTCCCCCAAAATTAAGGAAGCAGCAGAGGATGGCTATAGTGTTTGAGTCCCTGTCATGCACATGGGAGACATAGATGAAGCTCCTGACTCTGGCCTGGTTCAGTCCCTACTGTTACAGCCATTTTGGGAGACAACCCAAAGTTGGAAGATGAATCAATCAATTTCTTTCTCTCTTTCTTGCTCTCACTCCCCCCCAACCCCCTTCTCTCTATAATCCTGCCTTCTGAATAAGATAAATAAATCATTTAAAAATGAAAAGAAAACACTACACAAATTCTGGTAGACAGACATCCTTCAGTGTATCTTATAAATCCTTAAAATTATCAGAATCATTTAAAAAAAAGAAAATTCTGCTACATTTCATAAAACAGAGGGAGTTAAGAAGATATGACAACAAATGTGACATGGTAACCTTGATTTTACCCTGGGTATTAGGAATAAACTAAATTATAAATAAATCTGTACCAATTATAGATATTAGTTAATAATAATCTATCGATAGTGGTTCACTAATGCAAACAAATACACTATACAATACTATTCTACATTGTTAATAACTGAGGACATTGTTGCACAAAGCATGGGATCTTTCTGGACAATATTCTCAACTTTTATGAAAAAATGTGAAACTTTTCTAAAAATAATATCAGTATCCCTGGGTTTGAATACCTCTGCTTCAAATTCCAGCTTTCTGCAGATGTGCACCTTCGGCAGTAACTATGTGATGTTTCAAGTTGTTGGGTTCCTGCCACTCATGTGGAAAACCCAAAATCAGAGCCTCACTGTCACAGAAATCTGATGAATGAACCAGTGAATGGGAGATCTGTTTCTCTGTCTCTCTCTGTGTGTCTCTGTCCTTTGTTATTCAAATAAAACAAATAACATTTTATTTAAAAAAAGAAAAGATATTTTTCAGAAGAAGAATCTTCAAATTCTTTAAATTTTGAGGGGCTGGCACTGTGGCATAGTGGGTAAAGCCGTCGCCCACAGTGCCAGCATCCCACATGGACAACAGTTTGAGTTCTGGATGCTCCACTTCTGATCCAGCTCTCTGCTGTGGCCTATGAAAGCAGTAGAAGATGGCCCAAGTGCTAGGGCCCCTGCACCCATGTGGGAGACCCGGAAGAAGCTCCTGGCTCCTGGCTTCAGGTTGGCACAGCTCCAGCTATTGCGGCCAATTGGGGAGTGAACCAGAGGATGGAAGACCTCTCTCTCTGTGCCTCTTTCTCTTTGTGTAACTCTGCCTTTCAAATAAATAAATAAATCTTTCAAAAAATTCTCTAAATTTTGAATTTAATAGAGTAGTAATATTTATTTTAGCTAACAAGATGCTGATTTTTATGCATTTCCTAACTTGACTATTTAGTTGCTTTGTAATTATGAAAATGAGTCACATTATTGATAACAAATAAATAACTAAGTAATCATTTATCTTTCTTACATGAAAATAACAAAATGTCATTTCTCATGCCTGTAAATCAGAGGATGAAGGCTATGGAAGAACATTAAAATAATAAAAATGAGGTAGTTTCCCAGTTTTAGATAGCATGTTAACTAATTAAACATGTTGACACAAAATTAACTGAAACTCCCTGGGATTTACCATATTTAGCCTAGGAAATCTGTATTTGCAATGACTAAGCAAAGTCTAGCAAAAACAGTGCTAAACGTAATATAGTGTAACATGAATAATTTATAGTTATTTGTGTTGGTCCTATAATGTACTTTAAAATTTTATATTGAAATATGATCATTTCATTATGTTCACTGTGAAATACATGTAAATATATAACTGTCACCCTAGGCATGTTCCTCATTGCAGTTATTCCTGTAAGTTAATTGTTCCCATTTCACAAATAATCTGCTTTTTTTTTATTCTTTTTTTTGACAGGGAGAGTTAGACAGTGAGAGGGAGACAGAGAGAAAGGTCTTCCTTCCATTGGTTCACCCCTCAAATGGCTGCTACAGCCAGCACACTGTGCTGGTCTGAAGCTAGGAGCCAGGTGCTTCCTCCTGGTCTCCCATGTGGGTGCAGGACCCAAGCACTTGGGTCACCCTCCACTGCCTTCCCGGGCCACAGAAGAGAGCTGGACTGGAAGAGGAGCAACGAGAACAGAACCGGCACCTCAACTGGGACTAGAACCTGGGGTGCCGGTGCCACAGGCAGAGGATTAGCCTAGTGAGCCATGGCACCAGTCTATAATCTGCTTTTTGACATTCATCTGCTACAAGCATCATTTTCAATATTAAGCAAAGGAAGGATTTGATGCAATATACATATTTATTATCCATTTATGTACACATTTATAAATTTATATGAATGTATACATTTTAGGTGCTTCAAAACCAATGCCATTGTTGTCTGAATGAGTAACCTGGAACAAGGGTACTGCAAAAAATTATTGAGAAATGAAAAAATACTTGTCTGGGCACTGGAAATATAATACAACAAAGAAAACATATCCAGCTAACACCTAAGTAACTCATTCTTCAAAAATAACAATAACAGTGGAATTATGTAAAAATTTTATAATAAATGTAATCAAAATGTTAGAAAACAAAACTTGGAAATGTTTATATGAGTGTTGACACAATATTACCTAAAATGCCTATATGACCAAAAGACCACAACAGAAAATTAATGATTAAAAATCTAACTTGGGGCCAGTGCCTTGGCTCACTAGGTTAATCCTCTGCCTGTGGCACTGGCATCCCATATGGGCACCGGTTCTAGTCCCGATTGCACCTCTTGCAGTCCAGCTCTCTGCTGTGGCCTGGGAAAGCATTGGAGATGGCCCAAGTGCTTGGGCCCCTGCACCCACATGGGAGACCAGGAAGAAGAACCTGGCTCCTGGCTTTGGATCAGTGCAGCTCTGTCACAGCCATTTGGGGAGTGAACCAACAGAAGGTAGACCTTTCTCTCTGTCTCTCTCTCTCTCACTGTCTGTAATTCTGTCAAATAAATAAAAAAAAAACTAACCCAAGAAGTTGTATAAAGGGGCTGGCATTGTGGTGAGGATAGCTAAACTGCCTCCTCCAATGCCTACATCCCATTTGGAGTACTGGTTCAAGTCCCAGCTGCTTAGCTTCTGATCTCTGCTAATGTGCTTTAGAAAGCAGTGGAAGATGATCTAAGTTCTTGGACTCTTGCCGCCAATGTGGGAGGCTGAAATGAACTTATGGGCTCCTGGCTTCAGCCTGGCCAGTGCCAGCTGTTGCAAATAGCAGATGTGATGTGAACCAGTGCAGAGAAGAACTCTCTCTCTTTCCCTTTAAGATAACTAAATAAATCTTTTAAAAAAAAATTAAAAAAAGAACTTGCGTAAATAAAAAATAAGCTAACAGAAGACAAGAATAATAAAAATCATAAGGATAACCATGGGAAATAACTGAATAGAAAATGTATAACACATAAGGCAACAAAGGCAGGTGTTGATTCCTTTGATAATCCAACCAACTAGCTGACAAAACTAAAAAGAATAAAGGAAAGAAATGCAGATATTCAACAACAATGATCAAAAAGTGTCATGACTACAAACCTGAAAATCTAATATAATATTGAAATGCAAAGAGGGAATTACAAGAAAATTTACATCAATAAGTTTGAAAAGCTAGACCAAAGAGATAAATCGCTAAGAAAATAGCACTTTCAAAAATGAACAGATAAAATATACCGCATAAATCTTCCCACAACTATGAAACAATCTTACAAAGAAAAATCCCACAATAGATTACTATATCTGAACTACATATTAAACACTGAAATGAGAGATAATATCAATTTTTACTTTTGCTCATAAGTTGTAAAACAATTATACTTCTATTTATCAGCAAAACAACTCAAAAAAAAGTAACTCAGATATAATATACCACAGCATATATGTGTGTATAAAGCATAAAGTAGATGACAGATGGTAGGTAGATAGATGTTAGATATATACAGAGACAGATACATGCCACAGAACATGAAATTCCATAAAACATTAGCAACATTACAGGAAGTAATACAGAGATGTCAATTTTTCTCCAGGATTACCCATCTACCTATCTAGTATAAACTTCGTAAAAGTTTAGTGAGTTGTTTTATGTGTATGGGATGAATTAACAATTTAAAAAAGTATATAGGAAAGTGGCGGAGTGGCCAAAACACACTTGAATGAGTATAATTTGGTATTGCCCTATTGTATCATTTTTGTAAGCTGATCATAATTCAAATATCAATATATTGGAGGTAGAATATGAAATCCATTTATATTTTTTGTAATATCTATTTTCAACCTATTTTTAAAAATGTTCTCAGTAATATAATCTCATACATTTAATTCTGTTTTCCAATTACTTTCTGATGTTCCTTCATATCATGTTAACTTCATGTTTTCATGTATCATTATTTTTCTTTTTTTTATCTTTTATTTAATGAATATAAATTTCCAAAGTACGACTCATGGATTACAATGGCTTCCCCCCCATACCGTCCCTCCCATCCACAACCCTCCTCTTTCCCACTCCCTCTCCCCTTCCATTCAAATCAAGATTCATTTTCGATTATCTTAATATACAGAAGATCAGCTTAGTATACCTTCAGTAAGGATTTCAACAGTTTGCTCCCACACAGAAACATAAAGTGAAAAATAATAGATGATTTTTTTAAATGATGATGAAATCAGATCAGACCTATTGTCATGTTTAATCCCAGTGAGAGTCAAGTTGGGAATTGATAATTTCTTTTTTTTTTTTACAGAAGATCAGTTTAGTGTACATTAAGTAAAGATTTCAACTGTTTGCACCCCCATAGAAAAACAAAGTGGAATATACTGTTTGAGTACTCGTTATAGCATTAAGCCTCAATGTACAGCACATTAAGGACAGAGATCCTACATGAGGAGTAAGTGCACAGTGACTCCTGTTGTTGACTTTACAAATTGACACTCCTGTTTATGGCATCAGTAATCTCCCTATGCACCAGTCATGAGTTTCCAAGGCTATGGAAGCCCCTTGAGTTCTCTGACTCTTATCTTGTTTAGACACAGTCATAGTCAAAGTGGAGGTTCTCTCCTCCCTTCAGAGAAAGGTACCTCCCTCTTTGAAGACCTGTTCTTTCCACTGGGATCTCACTCACAGAGATCTTTTGCCAGAGTGTCTTGGCTTTCCATGCCTGAAATACTCTCATGGGCTTTTCAGCCAGATCCGAGTGCCTTTAGGGCTGATTCTGAGGCCAGAGTGCTATTTAGGACATCCGCCATTCTATGAGTCTGCTGAGAATCTCACTTCCCATGTTGGATCACTCTCCCCTTTATTTATTCTATCGGTTAGTGTTAGTAGGTACTAGACTTGTTTATGTGCTCCCTTTGACTCTTAGTCCTTTCATTATGATCAATTGTGAACTGAAATTGATCACTTGGAATAGTGAGATCGCATTGGTACATGCCACCTTGATGGGATTGAACTGGAATCCCCTGGTATGTTTCCAACTCTACCAATTGGGGCAAGTCAGCCCGAGCATGTCCCAAATTGTACATCTCTTCCCTCTCTTATTCCCACTCTTATGTTTAACAGGGATCACATTTCAGTTAAATTTCAACACTTAAGAATAACTGTGTATTAATTACAGAATTAAACCAGTCATATTAAGTAGAACAGACAAAAAAAAATACTAAGAGGGATAATGTATTAAGTTGTTCATTAACAGTCAGGGCTATGCTGATCAAGTCACCATTTCTCATAGTGTCCATTTCACTTCAACAGGTTTCCTTTTTGGTGTTCAGTCAGTTGTCACCAATCAGGGAGAACATATGGTATTTGTCCAATTGGGACTGGCTTACTTCACTCAGCATGATGTGTTCCAGATTCCTCCATTTTGTTGCAAATGACTGGATTTCATTGTTTCTTACTGCGGTATAGTATTCTAAAGAGTACATATCCCATAATTTCTTTATCCAGTCTACCGTTGATGGACATTTAGGTTGGTTCCAGGTCTTGCCTATTGTGAATTGAGCTGCAATAAACATTAGGCTGCAGACCGCTTTTTTGTTTGTCAATTTAAACTCCTTTGGGTAAATTCCAAGGAGTGGGATGGCTGGGTCGAACGGTAGGGTTACATTCAGGTTTCTGAGGAATCTCCAGACTGACTTCCATAGTGGCTTGACCAGTTTGCATTCCCACCAACAGTGGATTAGTGTCCCTTTTTCCCCACATCCTCGCCAGCATCTGTTGTTGCTAGATTTCTGCATGTGAGCCATTCTAACCGGGGTAAGGTGAAACTTCATTGTGGTTTTGATTTGCATTTCCCTGATTGCTAGTGATCTTGAACATTTTTTCATGTGCCTGCTGGCCATTTGGATTTCCTCTTTTGAAAAATGTCTATTGAGGTCCTTGGCCCATCTCTTAAGTGGGTTGTTGGTTTTGTTGTTGTGGAGTTTCTTGATCTCTTTGTAGATTCTGGTTATTAACCCTTTATCTGTTGCATAGTTTGCAAATATTTTTTCCCATTCTGTCGGTTGTCTCTTCACTCTCCTGACTGTTTCTTTTGCAGTACAGAAACTTCTCAATTTGATGCAATCCCAATAGTTGATTTTGGCTTTGACTGCCTGTGCCTCCCGGGTCTTTTCTAGAAATTCTTTGCCTGTGCCAATATCTTGAAGGGTTTCTCCAATGTTCTCTAATAACTTAATGGTGTCAGGACGTAGATTTAGGTCTTTAATCCATGTTGAGTGGATTTTTGTGTAAGGTGTAAGGTAGGGGTCTTGCTTCATGCTTCTGCACGTGGAAATCCAGTTTTCCCAGCACCATTTATTGAATAGACTGTCCTTGCTCCAGGAATTGGTTTTAGATCCTTGGTCAAATATAAGTTGGCTGTAGATGTTTGGGTTGATTTCTGGTGTTTCAATTCTGTTCCATTGGTCTATCCATCTGTTTCTGTACCAGTACCATGCTGTTTTGATTACAACTGCCCTGTAGTATGTCCTGAAATCTGGTATTGTGATGCCTCCGGCTTTGTTTTTGTTGTACAAGATTGCTTTAGCTATTCGAGGTCTCTTGTGTCTCCATATGAATTTCAGCATCATTTTTTCTAGATCTGCGAAGAATATCTTTGGTATCTTGATTGGGATTGCATTGAATCTATAAATTGCTTTTGGGAAAATGGACATGTTGATGATGTTGATTCTTCCAATCCATGAGCATGGAAGATTTTTCCATTTTTTGGTGTCCTCTTCTATTTCTTTCTTTAAGGTTTTGTAATTCTCATTGTAGAGATCTTTAATGTCCTTGGTTAAGTTGATTCCAAGGTATTTGATTGTTTTTGTAGCTATTGTGAATGGGATTGATCTTAGCAGTTCTTTCTCAGTCATGGCATTGCTTGTGTATACAAAGGCAGTTGATTTTTGTGCATTGATTTTATATCCTGCCACTTTGCCAAACTCCTCTATGAGTTCCAATAGTCTCTTAGTAGAGTTCTTTGGATCCTCTAAGTACAGAATCATATCGTCTGCAAAGAGGGATAGTTTGACTTCTTCCTTCTCGATTTGTATTCCTTTGATTTCTTTTTCTTGTCTGATGGCTCTGGCTAAAACTTCCAGAACTATGTTAAATAGCAGTGGTGAGAGTGGGCATCCCTGCCTGGTGCCAGATTTCAGTGGAAATGCTTCCAACTTTTCCCTATTCACTAGGATGCTGGCCGTGGGTTTTTTATAAATTGCTTTGATTATATTGAGGAATGTTCCTTCTATACCCAATTTGCTTAGAGTTTTCATGATGAAAGGGTGTTGAATTTTATCGAATGCTTTCTCTGCATCAATTGAGATAATCATATGGTTTTTCTTTTGCAGTCTGTTAATGTGGTGAATCACATTGATTGATTTGCGAATGTTGAACCATCCCTGCATACCAGGGATGAATCCCACTTGGTCTGGGTGGATGATTTTCCTGATGTGTTGTTGTATTCTATTGGCCAGAATTTTATTGAGGATTTTTGCGTCTATGTTCATCAGGGATATTGGTCTGTAATTTTCTTTCAGTGCTGCATCTTTCTCTGGCTTAGGGATTAAGGTGATGCTGGCTTCATAGAAAGAATTTGGGAGGATTCCCTCTTTTTCGATTGTTCTGAATAGTTTGAGAAGAAATGGGATTAGTTCTTCTTTAAATGTCTGGTAGAATTCAGCAGTGAATCCATCTGGTCCTGGGCTTTTCTTTGTTGGGAGGGCCTTTATTACTGTTTCAATTTCTGTTTCAATTATGGGTCTATTTAGGTTTTCTATGTCTTCATGGTTCAATTTTGGTAGATTGCATGTGTCCAGGATTCTATCCATTTCTGATAGGTTTTCCTGTTTGCTGGCATACAGGTCCTTGTAGTAATTTCTGATGATTCTTTTTATTTCTGTGGTGTCTGTTGTTACGTTTCCTTTTTCATCTCTGATTTTATTGATTTGGGTCTTTTCTCTTCTTTTTTTAGTTAGTTGGGCCAATGGGGTGTCAATTTTGTTTATTTTTTCAAAAAACTAACTTCTCGCTTGGCTGATTTTTTGTAGTGTTTTTTTTGGATTCAATCCTGTTAATTTCTTCTCTGGTTTTAATTATTTCTCTTCTCCTACTAGATTTGGGTTTGGTTTGCTGCAGTTTTTCTAGGTCCTTGAGGTGCGCTGAAAGCTCATTTATTTGGTACCTTTCCAATTTCTTGATATAGGCACCTATTGCTATAAATTTGCCTCTCAATACTGCTTTTGCTGTATCCCATAAGTTTTGATATGTTGTGTTGTTGTCTTCATTTACTTCCAGAAAGTTTTTGATTTCTCTTTTGATTTCTTGAATGACCCAGTGTTCATTCAGGAGCATGTTGTTCATTCTCCATTTGTTTGCATACTTTCTGGGGTTTCCTGAGTTGCTAATTTCCAGCTTCATCCCGCTGTGGTCTGAGAAGCTGCATGGTATGATTCTAATTCTTTTAAATTTGCTGAGACTTGCTTTATGGCCTAGTATGTGATCAAGCCTAGAGAAGGTTCCATGCACTGCTGAGAAGAATGTGAAGTCTGTAGATGTAGGGTTGAAAGTTCTGTAGATATCTGTTAGATCCATTTGGGCAATAGTGTCAATTAAATCTGCTGTTTCCTTGTTGATCTTCTGTCCGGATGATCTGTCTATTTCTGAGAGTGGAGTATTGAAGTCCCCCAGTACTATTGTATTGGAATCTAAATCTCCCTTTAAGTCCCTTAACATATCTTTTAAATAGACCGGTGCCCTGTAATTAGGTGCATATACATTTATAATAGTTTCATCTTCCTGTTGAATTGAACCCTTAATCATTATATAGTGTCCCTCTTTGTCTCTCTTAACAGTTTTTGTATTAAAGTTTATTTTGTCTGATATTAATATGGCTACACCTGCTTTTTTTGGTTTCTGTTGGCATGGAATATCTTTTTCCAACCTTTCACTTTCAGTCTGCATGCCTCTTTGTTAGAGAGATATGTTTCTTGTAGGCAACAAATAGTTGGGTTGTGTTCTGTGAGCCAGTCAGCCAAACGGTGTCTTTTAACTGAAGAATTCAGACCATTAATGTTCAATGTGACTATTGATACGTAGTGACTTTGCCCTGCCATTTTCCCGGAAATATTTTCTAGTATATGCTTTGAGCTTCCCATGCTCTTTTACTGGTAGGTGTTCTTCCTTTCCCTTCTTTCATATTGATGGCCGTGTTTCTGTGTTTCTGAGTGTAGCACATCTTTAAGTATCTTTTGCAGGGCTGGACGAGTGGCAACAAAGTCTTTCAATTTCTGTTTGCTATGAAAGGTCTTTATTTCACCTTCATTCACAAATGAGAGCTTGGCAGGATATAATATTCTGGGCTGGCAATTTTTCTCTCTTAGCACCTGTGCTATGTCTCGCCATTCCCTCCTAGCCTGTAGTGTTTCTGATGAGAAGTCTGCTGTGAGTCCGATTGGAGAGCCTCTGAGAGTAATCTGACGTTTCTCTCTTGCACATTTTAGGATCTTTTCTTTATGTTTCACTGTGGTAAGTTTAATTACCACGTGTCGTGGTGAGGATCTCTTTTGGTCATGTTCATTGGGGGTTCTATGAGCTTCCTGTACTAGGATATCTCTGTCCTTCTCCAAACCTGGAAAGTTCTCTGCTAGTATCTCACTAAAAAGGCCTTCTAATCCTTTCTCTCTCTCCATGCCTCAGGAACTCCTAGAACTCGAATGTTGGTTTTTTTGATAGTATCCTGTAGATTCCCAACAATATTTTTTAGATTTCTAATTTCCTCTTCTTTTCTTTGGTTTGACTGTATGTTTTCCTGTGCTCTATCTTCTAAGTCCGATATTCTCTCTTCTGCTTCACCCATTCTGTTTTTAAGGCTTTCTAATGTGTTTGTCATTTGATCTATTGAGCTCTTCATTTCATTTTGATTTCTCTTCACTATAACACTTTCCTGTTCTACTAGTTTCTGAGTTTCATTTTGACTCTTCCTTAAAATTTCATTTTCACGAGAGAGATTTTCAATTTTGTCCATTAAGGATTTCTGTAGTTCAAGGATTTGCTTTTGAAAACTTCTAAATGTTCTTATCATAAATTTTTTGAAATCCGTATCTTGCATTTCTTCTATCTCATCATCTTCATAATCTTGGCTTGAGGTGTTTTGCTTATTTGGAGGCATCATAGTGTCATCGTTGATCTTGTTCCCTCGATTTCTGTGTTTGTTACTCGGCATAGTTAATTCTTGCATCACTGTGCGTTTTTTTTTTTTTTATTTTATACTGTGTCCGTGTTAAGTGGACTGCCTGCTGTTGGAGGAGCCTTGGAGGCTTGCGATGGGTGCGGCCTGAGAGCTCTGCCTGGTTCTTCCTGGTTAAGGGTGTGCAAAGGTGACACCCTCAGGTTATGCATGGTAAATCTCTCTCTTTTTATTTATTTATGTATTTTATTTATTCAGGGGGTAAGTAACACCGCACGGCACTGCTGTGCAGAATTGATGGTATTTCGCTTCCAGTCTTTGGCTTCTACCCGCAGAGTCCCAGAGTCCCTTTAGGCTCCTCTGGACTCCCACTGGGTTGCCTAGGCTACTGAATTATAGTGACTCAGTTCCTTAGCTCTCCCCCATTGATATGTAAATCCAGAGAGGGGGCCTGCTCTTTGTCTCTTGGGAATTCTTCAAGCCTTGCAGCCTTGCAACCTTTGCAAGGTTAGGGGGAAGAGAAACCCCGAAGCTTTTTATTCCTTCTTTCCGGTAGTGAGTTTGCTGCACTTTCTGACCCCCCTCTAGATTGTGACCCCCGTTTCCCCACCAATGTCTCGGGTTATTGAGCTCACCTCCCCTTCCAGCGCCGATGTGTGGACTCGGAGCCCTGAGCGTCCCAAGTCTCCCCGCTGTTGTCTGTGTGGCATGCACTCCCCTTTGAGCACTGGCGCGCAGACCCTGGGGCTTCTGCCCCTCGGTCCCACGGCTTGGCTTCCACGCCTTGGTCCCGCGGCTTGGCTTCCGCGTGGTGGGCGACCTTGTTCTCCCAGTAGGTCCTCCAATTCACAGCCACTCGATCCAGAAGAGTTTCCCCTGCAATATTTTCCTGGTTCTTTTTTCTGAGGCTACCGTAACTCCCCTTTTATTAAACTAAATTTTCCCGGACTATCGGTGCGCGCCCTCACTATTCCGCCATCTTGGCTCCGCCCATGTATCATTATTTTTCAACTTGAATAGACTGCTTAGTATCAGCAGATATATCTCAACTAATACTCGTATATACATGTAGCTATACGATCACTTTTTTAAAAATATAAATCAAGGTTCCTGTATGTTAAATAATTACTCAAAAGTTTAGTAAGCAAAATTGCAAGAAGTGTGCTATTCCTCCCTTTGCAACTTGTATTTTGTGAGGTGTATTGTGCATATGTTTCTCATGTAACTCTGGGAATCAAAGGAGACTGGTAGTGTTTACATTTATTTTCAAATAATAGAATGAGAATCTCAGTGGATCCTGGTTAATGAGCTACTATAAACCATAACAAGATATTTAATGTTCTTTTGTACTTGTTGGCTTTGTAATTATACATAGTAACTTTTTTTTTAAATGACATGGGTATCACCACAATTTAGTGGTTCTGCAAGTGTGCTCATCAGACAAGGAACATAGCCCTACTTGTGAATTTGTTTGAAATATAAATTTTTAAGTCTCTCCTAGTCCTACTAAATAATAAATTTAGACTTGGATGTTGGAATTGGGGAAGATTAAAAAAAATTCAGAAAATTTATTCCAATACAAGCTGAATTTTTCTTTTTTTTAAAAGACTATTTTAATTTTTAAGGTAAGCAAATTTCATATATATAGATTTAGGAACATAGTGATACTCCCCACCTTATCCTCTCTCCTGCCCACAGTCCCACCCTTTTTCTTCCTCCCTGTTTTATTCCCTCTCAGTTTTTACAGTGGTCTACTTTTAGTTTACTTCATACCCATAAGAATAACCATACACTAAGTGAAGAGTTCAATAAATAGTAAGAAGGAAAAAACACTGTTCCTCAACAGTATAGACAAGGACTGTAAATAATCATCCAATCTCAAAGTGGCAATTTCACTTCTATACATTTTTTTGTACTCTGTTTGATACCTTAGATCAGGGAAACAATGGTACTTGTCTTTTTGGGACCAATGCCATATAAAAGGATACTTTAAGCTCATGAGAAATTGAATTAAATGATAAATTTATTTGGTATAAAAATTGAAATCCATGTTTAGTTATCTCACAAATATATTCTCATGAACTTTTTGAAGTACCCTCAACTCATGAGTTTCTGTAGGAAAAGGACTATTAATGCCAGTTAAAAAAAAAGAATACAGAGTAACAAAGAAAACAACAACAATCCAGTGTCTTAATCTAATCAACAGAGAAGGGAACCTACAACAAACACCACTAATGCAGAGTCATTGAAATTGTTTTCTCTAGGGGTAAACCTAGTCCCTGATGCCTGCACTATCTCTCTTCAACTGCAGGAATAGTCAGTGAAATATTACAGTAAAAAAGGAAATATAAGGTTTAAATGTCAATTTCTGAGCAGTAAAATATGAATATATTGGATGATGTTTATATAATGGCTAATCCATGAAATATAAAAACAAATACAACTTATAAATGAGATTACTGGAAAGATACACAGTCACATACACACACACACATGAGCAGGAAGTGAATAGAAAATTAAGACAATAGGCAAATTAGAAAAAAATTGAAAAGAGAAAGGGAAATGAGTAAATAATGCGATGTCTTTAAATGTTCTTCAAGTCACTATTTGAAAAAAAAAAAAAACACAAATGTCTCTGAAGAACCAAAGTGACTCCATTTTAAAACAATAAAAAAAGCAGCCTCTGTTTCCCATAGCAGACCTGAGTCCTTATAAAAGCAGGCATTCAGGCATTCTGGAGATATCAAAGCTTGCCAGAGACACCTAGCTCGGTAGACCAAGGAAAGCACAGTAGAGATTGCTAAACAAAGTAACTCCCTGCGCCCAAAGCTTCCATGCTGTATGTAACTCTTTGTTCCTGCTGATGTAGCCCTTTTTTCCTTTAAAAACTCTCCCAAAGACCGGGGCCTCACTCCTTCCTCCACTGTGCCAGTTGGTTGGATGGGGTCCCTGTCGCGGCTTGTACTCCTGAATAAACCTTGCTTTTGCAGTTCAGTGTGATTGACTCTCTGGGGGTCTCTGCGGGGTTCTAATGATCTGGGCACAACATATTTTTTGGTGCCCAACAGTCTCAACAGAGAAATGTGTCACATGTAAGCTGAAAAGAAAGGTTCAGATGCCAGTAAAAAGCCATTAGATTGTAATTGACCTGAAACAGGTGCTGTGACCTCTAGGTAGGATCCTCTGAGTGACAGGGACCAGAAAGCAGGAGGGAGCCCAGCAGGAGGTAGGACCAGGGGTGAAAAGCCCTCCCACTACAGGCAGGGCAGAGCCATGGAGAATGAAGTTTTGGTACTGAACCCAGGACTCTCCTCTTATTTTTTCCCATCTGGCACGTCAGCGCTGTGAGGATGGTGATTGGTTGTATCTTTTGTGATGTTGTACATGCTATCTAAACTGTCCAATCAGTGGCGTTGGAGTAAATATTACATAATCACGTGGGATCTTGACATATTAATCATTGTCCAGTTCTACGGCAGAGAGAGGTCCTAGGAGGGGGTTGTGCTGCTGGGAGATTCTTTCTCCACAGAATTCTGCACCCCTCAGAAGCCATAAGAAGATGAGTGCAGGGCAGGCATGCAGAGATGGGGAAGGTGGTGAGGGCTCTGGAGGCTGTGGTCCCATCTTGCTACTGGCACAGCGCTTCCCTCAGCTCCTCTGTCCATAGTTTCAGGGCTGGGCTGGCACCTGGACTCCACAAGTCTTGAACCTTCCTGGCAGGGACTTTTTGGCCCAGGAGTCCGGGAGTCATCTCTGGGCAGCTGTGTGGTGGTAGCCTCGCATTTTCCCTGATAGTGCAGTGGGGACCAGATGATCACTAGAGAGAATCCAGGCTGCGTGATGGGGTTCATGCAGGTGAGGGGCTGTCATTTATGTGGTGCCTGGCTCCTCTTTTCTTCCCAGGGTGACCTGATTCCCCAAGTTTTCGGAATACATTGGAAGCAAGGTCTCAGTCCCAGACCTTGATCTCTCAGAATAGCTGTGTCTGGGATCTGACCTCATTTTATGTTGCCAACATAAGTTCCATAGACTAGGTAACTACAGTAAATTCTCATCCACCATTAGCTGCAGACAGGCATTAATCTAAACTCTGATCCAGAGATTAGCCATTTTTTGAATATGATAAAATGTGTGGGGTTTTGCTTCTGATTTCTTCTTTTTTAAAAAAATATTTTGACTTTCATTATTTTTGTGGTCTTTCATTTCTTAATTAATTTTTATTGCCAAATAGTATGCCATTATAAAAGATATACTGAACTCTGTTTTTCTTGCACATTAGTATTTGGGTTGCTTTCATGGTTGGCTTTCATGAATATTGCTGCAGTGAGCCATTATGGGCATATAAATTTTGTATCTTTTAATGGCCTACCTGGGAGATAACCTGCTGAGGCCATAAATAGTCCCATGTAGAACATGCTGAAAAACTGTCAAATTATTTTTCATAATGCCTGCACTATTTTATTTAGGTATATGATGGTTTCATGTTCTTAATGTCCCTGTCAACATTTATCCATGACTGAATCAGTCATTTTACTATATATGAATTTATATCTTCCTGAAGATTTGATTGCATTTCAAATGACTACTATTTTTTGCTGTATTAAAATTAAATCTCTTACTGAAATCACTGCTTTGTTTTAAAAATTGCATGTTCTTATATTTTGTATTTTTTCAAATATGAAATCCAAGTTTTTTTAATTTTTCTTAGTGGTATTTTCAGTTTGATGCTACATTGAATGTTAATGCTAATTGTACTTTCATAATGTTTATTTATGATACACAGAAATATATTTGATACTTATATCTTTATTTTATAATCTGAACGTCACTGAGTTTTACTTTGGCATTTTTGTGAATACCTCAGAATGTCTTTTGCTTGCAAGATATGTCTTAGGTGTTACAAATCATGTTTGTCCTCTTGTATGCAATCTGGAATTTTTTCTTTGTGTGTGTGTGTGTGTGTGTGAGTGTGATTTTCACAAGTTGTATGAAAAAAAAAATTCTCCACAGTCAAGACAAGTGCTATTCAAAGTCATGAAATCTTAAAATGTTAATTCTACTTCTATAGATTACCATTTAGGTGTTCTATTAGTTATCAAATATCAGAGATTTTATTTGTCCTTTTGGGGCTGGCTTATATCACTAAGTATGATGTTTTCCAATTACATCCATTTTGTTCCAACTGAAAGGATTCCGTTTTTTTTAACTGCTGTGTAGTAAGTGTTCTGTGGTGTACATACCCCATAATTTATTTCATCTTTAGTTGATGGACATTTGAATAGATTGCATATCTTATCTGTTATGAATTGAGCTGCAATAAATATGGGGGTACAGGTACTCTTGCATATGTAAATTTCATTCCCTCTGGATAAAAATCCCAGGAGAAGAATGGCTGGGTTATATGGTAGTTCTATATTCATGTTACTGAGGTATCTTGATACTGTCTTCCAGAGTGGCTATACCAGTTTACAATTCCACCCACAGTGGATTAGAATACCTTTTTCTCCACATTCTCACCAGAATTTGTTGTTTGTTGATTTCTGTATAAAAGCCATTCATATGTGGGTGAACTGAAACTTCATTGTGGTTTTGATTGTATTTTCCTGATAGCTAGTGAATGTGACCATTTTTTCATGTGTCTATTGGCCATTTGGATTTCCCATTTTGAAAAATGACTGTTTAACTGGGTTTTGTGTTTTGCTGTTGTGGTGTTTCCTGATCTGTTTGTAGATTCTGGTTATTAATCCTTTATCAATGGCATGGTTTGCAAATAATTTCTTCCATTCTGTTGGTGGCCTATTCACTTTGCTGAGTGTGTGTTTTGTTTGTTTGTTTGTTTGTTTGTTTGTTTGTTTGTTTTTGCAGTGCAGAAATTACATCTCAAATTGATGTGATCCCATTTGGCAATTTTGGTTTTGATTTGCTGAGCATCTGGGGTCTTTTCCAAGAACTCTTGGTCTATGCCAGTGCCTTGTAGGGTTTCCCAAAGAATTATTTAATAATATGATGATATTGAGTCATAGATTTAGGTCATTAATACATTTTGAGTGGATTTTTTTGTAGAGAGTAAGGTAATATTCGTGTTTCATACTTCTGCATGTGGAATCCCAGATTTCCCAGTACCATTTGTTGAAGAGAATATCCTTGTCCCAGGGATTGATTTTAGCTCCTTTGTCAAAGATAATTTGGTTGTAGATGTGTGGATTGATTTTTGGAGTTTCTATTCTGATTAATTGGCCTGTCCATCCTGCAAATTCTTGGATGTTTTGATTATAAATGTCATGCAGTATATCTTGCGTCATAGAAGGAGTTTAGCAGGATTCCCTCTTTCAATTTTTTTGAATAGGTTTAGAAGAATTGGAGTTTTTTCTTTAAATGTCTGGTAGAATTCAGCAGTAAAGCCATCAGTCCTGTGCTTTTTTTTGTTGGGAGGGTCTTTATTACTGATTCAATTTCTATCTTGTTTTTTTTGGTCTGTTTAGGTTTTCTGTGTCCTCATGGTTCAATTTAGGTAAGTTGTATGAGTCCAGAAAATTAACCATTTCTTCTAGGTTTCCTGATTAGTTGGCATACTGTTCTTTGTGGTAATTGCTAATGATTCTTTTTATTTCTATGGTATCCACTGTTACATTTCCTTTTCCAGTTCTACTTTTATTTCTTTGTATTCGTCCTCTTTTTTGGTTAATTGGGCCAGTGTTGTTTCAATTTTGTTTATTTTTTCAAAAAACCTGCTTTTCATTTTGCTGATCTTTTGTATTCTTTTTTGGGTTTCAGTTTTGTTTATTTTTTTTCTCTAGTTTTAAGGGTTTTTTTCCTCCTACTAATTTTGGGTTGTTTTATGGTTGCTTTTCTAGGACCTTGAGATGCATTGATAGCTCATTTATTTGGTTCCTTTCCAATATATTTCTTTTTTTAAGATTTATTTATTTATTTGAAAGGCAGGGTTACAGAGAGGCAGAGTCAGAGAGAGAGAGAGGTCTTCCATTTGCTGGTTCACTCCCCAGTTGGCCGCAAAGGCTGGAGCTGCTCTGATCCAAAGCCAGGAGCCAAAAGCCAGAAGCTTCCTCCAGGTCTCCCACATGGGTGCAGGAGCCCAAGCACTTGGGCCATCTTCTACTGCTTTCCCAGGTCATAGCAGAGATCTGGATCAGAAGAGGAGCAGCCAGGACTAGAATTGGTGCCCAAATGGGATGCCGATGCTTCAGGCCAGGGCATTAACCCACTGCACCACAGTGCTGGCCCCTCCAATTTCTTGAAGTAGTGACCAGTTGCTATAAACTTTCCTCTTAACACTTCTTTTGCTGTATCCCAGAAGTTTTCATATATTGTATTGTCATCTTTATTCATTTCAGAAATTTTTTTTCTATTTTTATTTCTTCAGTGACCCACTTTCATTCAGGATCATATTGTCCAGTCTCCATGTGTTTGCATGTGGTCTAGAGATGCTTGAGTGGTTGATTTCCAGCTTCATTCCTTTGTGGTTATAGAAGAAGCATAGTATGATTTCAGTTTTTTTGAATTTGCTGAGACTTGCTTTGTGGCCTAGTATGTGGTCTATCCTAGAGAAAGTTGCATGCACTAGTGAGGAGAATGTATGTTCTGCATCTGTAGGATGAAAAATTCTGTTGGAACTGATGCTGGGGCATAGCAGGTAAAGCTGCCACCTGCAGTGCCAGCATCCCATACGGGCACTGGTTTGAATCTAGGCTGCTCCACTTCTGATCCAGCTCTGTTATAACCTGGGAAAGCAGTGAAAATGACCCAAGTCCTTGGGCCCCTGAACCCTCATGGGAGACCCGGAAGAAGCTCCTGGCTTTGGATCGGCACAGCTCAGGGCATTCCAGACAATTGATGAGTGAACCAGCAGATGGAAGCTCTCTCTGTCTCTCTCTCTCTGTCTCTCTCCTTCTCCTTTTCTGTGTGTAATTCTTTCACATAAGTAAATAAATCTAAAATGAAAAGTTCCGTAGATATCTGTTAGATTCTTTTGTTCTATAGCGTCTATTAGCTCTGTTGTTTCTTGCTGATTTTCAATCTGGTTGATTAGTTCTTTGCTTCAAGTAGAGTGTTAAAGACCCCATTACTATTGTATTGGGGTTTATGGCTCCCTTTAAATCCATTAACAGTAGTCACATATTCCTGTTGAATTGACACCTTCTTTGTCTCTTTAAATTTTTTTATGTTAAAGTCTATTTTGTATGATATTAGGATGGCTATACCATCTGTTAACATGGAATAACTTTTTTCATCTGTTTACTTTCAGTCTGCATGTGTTTTTGTTTGGGGGATGTGTTTCTTATATGCAGCAATTAGATGGGTTTTGTTTTTTAATCCATTCAGCCACTCTGTATCTTTTAACCAGAGAGTTGAGGCCATATACATTCAAGGTGAATATTGATAAGTAACAACTTGGCCCTGCCATTTTTCCATAAATATTCATATTGTTTACTTTGGCTTTCCTTTAAACTTTTACTTGGAGATTTTCTGGTTTCACCTTTTGTAGCGATGGCTATGTTTCTGTGTATAGCATACCCTAAAGCATATTTTTTATGGCTTAGGGGCAGTGACAAACTCTTGATTTCTGATTGTTATTAAAGTTCTTTATTTCACCTTTATTCGTAAGTGAGAGCTTTGCTGAGTATAGTATTCTGGGTTGACAATTTTTTTTGCTTAAGACTTGGAATACATCTTGACATTCTCTCTTAGCCTGTAGGGTTACTGATGAGAAGTCTGATGTGAGTCTAATTGGAGATCTTCTGAAAGTAAATTGGTGTTTCTCTGGTGCACATTTTACAATCTTTTTTATGTTTTACTGTGAAGAGTTTGACTACAATATGTCATGGTGAAGATCTTTTCTGGTCATGTCCATTAGGAGCTCTGTGTGTTTCCTGTACTTGGACATCCCTTCCTTTCTCTAAATTAGGGAAGTTTTCTGTAATTATTTCATTAAATAGGCCTTCTAATCCATTCTCTATTTTTAAACCTTCAGAAATTTGTAAAGGCTGTATGTTGGGAGATTTGATAGTATCAAATCTCTGATACTGTTTTTAGCTTTTTAATTTCTTCTTCCTTTTTTTCTTTTTTTCTGACTGTAAATTTTCCAGAGACTTGTCTTCTAATTTGTATATTCTTTCTTCTGCCTCATCAAGTCTATTCCACTGCCTCATTGAGAGGCTTTCCACTGTATTTATTTTTGTCCCTTGAATTCTTCATATCCAATAATTAATTTGATTTCATTTTAAAATCTCAATTTCATGGGGAAACTTTTTTGTCATGTTTGGATATTAGTTCATGAATTTGTTCTTGATTAATTACAGTTCTATGATTAATTTTTTGAATTCCCTTTCTGCTATTTCTTCCATCTATTCTTCACATTCTATTATTTAAGAGTTTTGTTCTTTTGAGATCCTCATGTTGTCTTCCATATTCTTGTTTCTTGAATTGTTTCATTTATTATTAGGCATTTGTGGTGATACTTGTTAGTTGTTTTTTTTTTCCTCTGTGATGTCTTTTATATTTGGACTCTGCTTCTTTGGCTTAGAAGAGTGTTCTTTCAGTGAATACCTAGAGTTGAATGCTGGGTGTGGTCAGGGAGTTCTGCACAGTGTTTCAAGTGAAGGGAGTGTCCAGGGTGACACCCAAGTTAAGTGTGGTAAATCTCTTTTTTTTATATGAAGGAAGATTTGTCCTGCTCTGTTGCCATATTCTTATGCTCACCTCCTCTCCTCAAAGGGGACCAATGCCTGTGCATGAGCCCCAGTGGGCTCATCCTTGCTGCCACAAGAACAACACAAAGAATCTAAGCAGTCCTCCCTGTGAACATGTATTCTGCAGCAATGACCCTCACCAGAAAATAAGGTAGCTATGAGCATGTAGAGCCACCCACATTAATGCCCAAAGTCTCAGTCACAGCCTGCAGCCTCCCACACAGCCACAGTGTATTCACAGGCCTGTCACCCAAGGATCCCACAGTCATGTTCATCCAGCACCCTGTCTGACCTGAAATTGGAATAATAGTTATTAGAGACTCTTAATTATGGGGGTGGGCTAAAGAATGGTTAGATAAGGAATATCAAAATATAGAATAAATAAATTTTAATGTTTCACAGCACAGTGGGTGACTAGAGCTTATAATGAGGTATTTTGTATTTAGTTTTATGAAAAAAGATATATTAATATGACAAAATGGATTCATGGCAATGATTATAGCATGGGGAAAGTGGTATATGATAATGTGCATGATAAAATCATAAATCAGTATTTATAACTATACACAAATAATATGTCCATGCAATTTTTATACTGTTTCTATATTACCTTCTGTTGTCAGGGACATCAAACAAAGTCCACTATAATCAATGAAATCAAATTGAGGAGTCTTTAGTAGCCAGCTGGTGGCTGTCCTGCTCACAGAACAAGTCCAGAGAAGATAGCCCTGAGTTGCATTTTTTGGGGAATTATTTTTTGACAGGCAGAGTTAGTGAGAGAGAGACAGAGAGAAAGGTTTTCTTTTTCCATTGGTTCACCCCCCAAATGGCCACTATGGCTGGCACACTGTGCCAATCTGAAGCCAGGAACCAGGTGCTTCCTTCTAGTCTCCCATGTGGGTGCAGGACTGAAGGACTTGGCCATCTTCCACTGCCTTCCTGGGCCACAGCAGAGAGTTGGACTGGAAGAGGAGCAACCAGGACAGAATCCAGCACCCCAACTGGGACTAGACCCAGGGTGCTGGCGCCGCAGGTGGAGGATTAGCCTTGTAAGCCATGGCGCCAGTGGGGGAATTTTCAAAGGCAAAAACTACTGTCTGGCAAGCAAGCAAGCAGTTGTACAGAAGCCAAAAACATGCTGGTTACAGGCATATAAACAAACCACACTCAGGTATTATATCTATCCTATGGAAAAATTTTCTTAAGTCATTCTGTCCCAAATTTCCTAAGTTTCCAATTTTTTAAGTCACCCTGTAACATTCCCCACTGGTTTTATTTGGGAGTCAAGTCATCAATTCTTCTTGGTTTAGGAACTACATTGTGTTCTAAGTATCATAAACTTAACTGCTTTTAGTTGGCTAAAACATATTGGGCCCAGCAATTCATAACACAAGGGCCTATTAGTAACCTGTGTATTATTAGAATCAGTGGACATGCCAGTTCTGATTGGAGAAATGTTAACTAGGGTGTACAAGAGAGTAAACTTCTTTTTTGACAGGCAGAGTTAGTGAGAGAGAGAGACAGAGAGAAAGGTCTTCCTTTTCTGTTGGTTCACCCCCCAAAAATGGCCACTACTGCTGGTGTGCTGTGCTGATCTGAAGCCAGGAGCCAGGTGCTTCCTCCTGGTCTCCCATGTGGGTACAGGGCCCATGCACTTGGGCCATCCTCCACTGCCTTCCCGGGCCACAGCAGAGAGCTGGACTGGAAGAGGAGCAACCGGGACAGAATCTGGTGTCCCAACGAGGACTAGAACCTGGGGTGCCAGTGCTACAGATGGAGGATTAGCCTAGTGAGCTGTGGCAGTTTTGGCTCACCTCTATATATATCTTTATTATGCTAATATAAGTTAATCCTAGCAGTATGAATTTATGGCTATCTGGATTGTCTTTATCATTGTAAAATAATTAAATCCCTTGAAAAATTTTTTTAAACTTTTATTTAATGAATATAAATTTCCAAAGTACGGCTTATGGATTACAATGGCTTCCCCCCCATAACGTCCCTCCCACCCACAACCCTCCCCTTTCCCACTCCCTCTCCCCTTCCATTCACATCAAGATTCATTTTCAATTATCTTAATATACAGAAAATCAGCTTAGTATACATTAAGTATGGATTTCAACAGTTTGCTCCCACACAGAAACATAAAGTGAAAAATAATAGATGATTTTTTTTAAATGATGATGAAATCAGAGCAGGCCTATTGTCATGTTTAATCCCAGTGAGAGTCAAGTTGGAAATTGATAATTTCTTTTTTTTTTTTACAGAGGATCAGTTTAGTATGCATTAAGTAAGGATTTCAACAGTTTGCACCCCCATAGAAACACAAAGTGAAATATATTGTTTGAGTACGAGTTATAGCATTGAATCTCAATGCACAGCACATTAAGGACAGAGATCCTACATGAGGAGTAAGTGCACAGTGACTCCTGTTGTTGACTTTACCAATTGACACTCCTGTCTATGGCATCAGTAATCTCCCTATGCTCCAGTCATGAGTTTCCAAGGCTATGGAAGCCCTCTGAGTTCTCCGACTTTTATCTTGTTTAGACAAGGTCATAGTCAAAGTGGAGGTTCTCTTGAAATTTTTAATTATTTCCCTGGGGATATTCATGAACACAGTTTTCCAGAACCATCTTAGAAAAGACTGAGCATTAACCATTTTCTGGTAAGATAATTTTTCCCTGAGGCCAGCACTGTGGCGTATTTGGTAAAGCTGCCATCAGCAGTGCCAAAATCCCATATGGGTGGCAGTTTGAGAACCTGGCTCCTCTACTTCTGATCCAGCTCTCTGCTATGGCCTGGGAAAGCAGTGGAAGTTGGCCCAAGTCCTTGGGCCCCTGCACCCACTTGGGAAACCCAAAGGAAGCTCCTGACTCCTGACTTCAGACTGGCGCAGCTCTGACCGTTGTGACCAATTGTGGAGTGAACCAGTGGATGAAAGACCTCTCTCTCTCTGCCTCTCTTTCTCTCTGTGTGTAACTCTTTCAAATAAATAAATAAATAAATCTGGATTTTTATAGGACCATTAATTTACTGTTGATATTTGGAAGTTTCAATAGAGTACTTCTATATTTTGACATCTTTCCATCATGGTAATTTAGAAAGTAGCAAGATATCTGTTTCACTTACATTTTGCAATTTCTTATCTTATTTTCATTTGTAATATATTTGCAGAAGACTATTTTGTGGTAAATTTCCTTATATGTGCTTGTTATTCTATTATTCCTCCTAAAAATTACTAATTTCTCAAATAATCACTGTTTTAATTCATTACATATGCACCCATTCTTTTTGTTTGTTCTTTGAATATTTAAATGTAACCTATGCATATATAAATATAGTATAAGGCAACTCTAACTCTAGGGTAACTGTAGTCATTTTGGTTGTTTTTTGTGAAGTAATCAATACCCTGAAAAATCTGTATTCATCCTGGAAATGTCATGTATACAGTTTTGCAAGTGCCACACTAGGCCAGTCTGATAATTCACCATTTTAAAGAAACAGGATTTTTTTTTAGTTTTTCTGGATGTTTATTTACAATGAAGTTTTTTTTTTTTGCTTAATATCAGATATTTATTCCTTAGCTTCCTACTATTACTAAAATCTACTCTATAAGTGGCTCCTCATACAGTTTCCATTTCATAGAAATTCTGTCCTGTAATAGTTAACTTTGAAATGTCCAGTGCTGGGGATGAGAATGCTTCAAGCATAGCTTGGGATCATGAGATCCCAGGGGCCACCATTTTAAGGTTGTTCTCCCCACCCCCAGCTGCCACACAAACAGCTGCAAGTAACACAGGAAGCATTTCTGCAAGGCCATCCAGGTTGAACAGAGAGCACCACACTTGATTCAAATTACACGTTCAGTACTATACCGTACACATCCCGCATTACACATGCTTAAAATAATGTAAGTATGCATAGTGACATAATGAGTCTCACTTTGAAAGTAAATTATTAGCAGGCAAATACATATTTAAAACTCCTAAATAACACCATTTTTTTCTGAAGTTAACAGTGTTGCACATGGACTGCTGCAGAAGTCCTGGGCATGCAGAAAGAGGCGGAGAGAATAATCATGTGTTAACATGGATGTAGGAAGTGTTCCAGCCAAATCTTATTCTAAAGATGCCCCTGCAAAACCAGAGCCAGTTTCCAGGCTGAATGGGGTTCTAAGGGATGGAACTGTGCTTTCACATAGGCAGGTGTATGCACTCTAATTCCCAGGGTAACTTCAGCCTCTGGGGGCAGAGAAGCTGGCAACCCCTTGCTCAAATGTGTCTGTCAACCCTTGGAATTCCACACAGGTCTGCAGGGCTGTGCTGGGCTGATGGAAATCCTTTTGACCTGGTAGACCCAGAGGCACCACAGCTATAGTTTGGCAGTAACCTCCAGCTATTGCAGCTTTCAGACTAAATGTATAATTCAGACTTCCCCCAGGAGAATGCTTACCAATTAAATACGTTTGTATTTGTTTGTGATTTTAAAATTATATACAAAATAGCAAAGTTTGTAACTAATAGCACCATAAAAACATGCATGATGATAGAAAATAAAATAATAAAATGAATTCTTTTTGAATCAGAGCAATGTTTCCTGCCACTAATGTCAACAAAGTAAATCATTTTAACTGAATTTGGGGGAAATTAGATAACTTTCTGGAGCAAAAATATTCTTGTAGGGAAAATATAACCAAATTGGATCATGTATGAATACATGTATACATATGCAAGGGCAATTTTAAAAGGTGGTGGCAAATGGAAGTAAAAGCTGTGTTTATTTTGATTGAAATCCAAATTGAAAACCAAATGTTAAAACTCATGCAAATAAGTTGTTCTTCAAAAAGTTCATGAAAAATGCAATCAAGAAAAATACCATTCATGGGTTCAACAATATTTTAACAAAATAAACTTCTCTTTTGTTTTCCATAAACTTTTTGATGTATCCTCATATAAATATAATTATATAATTATATATTTATATATACACTTTTATTACACATCAGAGTGAAAAAGTGTAGGTATTCATACAGCTCCCTCTTCAGAATAGTTGCAGGCTTTCAAGTAATGTAAAACTATTTACAGACAGAAAATCAGGGGCAAAAGAAGGCATCTAACTCTTATTGATGGGTCAACTGGGTTTCAAAAATCAGAGGACAGTACTGTGTATGTATTAGGACAGTAGAGCATACATGAACACCTGAGAAATAAGATAGCTACAGTTTTGAAGCATCTCTTCCTGTTATCTGATTTTAAAAGGAATGCCCATCCCCCTGGAAAGAAGAGGGTCAGTTAGTGAAATGCAAACAGATGTTGCCCTTGGCTGTCCATTTGCTTGGCATATTAAGTTAATTTTTGACATCCTTTTTTACAGATTTATTTATTTATCTGAAAGTCAGAGTTACACAGAGAAAGAAGGAGAGGCAGAAAGAGAGTATTCCATCTGCTGGTTCACTTCCCAGGTGGCCACAATAGCCAGAGTATGCTGATCTGAAGCCAGGAGCCAGGAAATTCTTCTGGGTCTCCCACATGGGTGCAGGGGCCCAAGGACTTGGGCCATCTTCACAACCACTATACCCTGGACATGACCTCTAAGCTTGGGCTCAAAACATACCCACCACTTATCCAGGGGAAACCCTCCAAGACCAGCAAAAAAAAAGCTACCATCAAAGTAAGAACTACTAAAACCAACTGAAACTGTTGAGACTGAATATCTAAATAGTGGAAATGCAAATGAGGCTGCCAATGGTGCAAAAGAAATGAGAGCTCCTAAACACTTTAATTCTAAGATGTTAAGCAAAGCAATCATCCCATCACTAGACAGAAGTAAGGAAGGTAAGGAAAAAGGAAGTTCTTGGACCAGTTTACACAAAAGGCCCTCTGCCATTATTGATTCTAAACTTGCTTGGGGGAAGGGTGGTAGACAGGAAATGGGGCATGTTTAAGCCCAGAACACATTGTCTATTTTTTAAGTTATTATTTGATAGATAAAGAGAGACAGAAATATCTTCCTTCCATTGGTTCACTCCCCCAAATGGCCACCATGGCCAGAGCTACACTGATCTGAAGCCAGGATCCAGGTGTCTCCTCCTGGTCTCCTATGCAGGTGCAGGGACCCAAGCACTGGGCCATCCTCCACTGCCCTCCTGAGCCACAACAGAGAGCTGGATTGGAAAAGGAGCAACTGGGACTAGATCCCAGTGCCCATATGGGATGCTGGCACTGCAGGTGGAGGATTAATCAAGTGAGCCATGGTGCCAGCCCCACATTGTCTACTATTAAGGTATATTTATTGTAACATTTTTATTTATTGGAAAGGCTGAGTGACAGAGACAAAGAGAACTTGCATACACTTGATCACTTTCCCAGATGCCTAAAACAACCAGGCTTGAGTCAGTCCAAATCCTGAGGCATAGAACCCTATCTGATCTTCCCACTTGGGTGTCAGGGATCCAAATGTTGATCCATCACTTTCTGTCTCCAGGGTGTACATTTTCAGGGAGCTGGATCAGAAACACAGGTGGGACTTCACCCCAGGCACTCCAATATAGTATGCAGGTATTCCTATTGGTGGTTTAATATGCTATACCACAACACCTGCCCCCAGGACACATTATATTTGAGTGAGATTTTTAATCAAACATCAAAATGAGAATATTAATAAATTAAGATTTTAAAATGTTAAGGCCAGAGCTGTGGTACAGCAAGTTAAGCCACTGTCTGCAGCACCAGGATCCCTAAATGGCACTGGTTTCAGTCCCAGCTACTCCATTTCTGTTCCAACTCCCTGCTAATGTGCCTGGGAAAGCAACAGAGGATGCTCCAAGTGCTTGGGCCCCTGACCCCATGTGGGAGCTGCACCAATCCAAAGCCAGGAGCCTCTTCCAGGTCTGCCATGTGCGTGCAGGGGCCCAAGAACTTGGTCCATTTTTTACTGCTTTCCCAGGCCATAACAGAGAGATGGATTGGAATTGTAGCAGCTGGGGCTTCAATTGGAGCCCATATGGGATCCTGGCTGTGTAGGCGGCACCTTCAACTACTATACCCCATATTAGACTTTAAGGCAAAAGATGCCACTAAAAATAAACAGGAAATATGAAGTAGCAAAATGATCATCCAATATGTATTAAATATGTAGTTATATATGTATATATATTTAACAAAGCTTTTTAAAATTAAATAAAATGGACAAAAATATATGGACAAATAAACCATAAAACAACAGTGCTCCAAGATGCCAATATCCATCTTTCAATAATGGAAGTACTACTACCAAAAAAGCCTGAAAAGGATATAGAAAATTTACACTCTATAACAATAAAGTGTTTATCTTATACCATTCAATAATGCATTGCATTTGAGTATGTATGCAACATTTGCCAGAGAAGATTGTTTACTAGATCATGTAATAGCCTAAATAAAGTTGAAAGGATTTAAACCATAAAATATTTCCTCTGGCCATGAGGGATTTCAATTGAAAAATTAGGGATGAGTTGCCTGGTAGTTAAGATATCATTTGGTATGCCCATTGTATATTATATTACCTAGGTTCAAGTCTTGGCTCTGTTTCCCTTTCCAGTTCCCACCAATGTGAATGCTGAGAAAAAGCAGTTAGTAGCTCAAGCACTTTGGTCCTTGCCAGTTATGTGAGGAACCTGGATTGAGTTCAGTATGGCTTGAAAAGGCTCAGCTGTTACAGGCATTTGAAGAGCAAACCAGCAGATGGATAACACTACCCATGTTTCTGGCTCCCAAAGAAAACAACTTTTGAAAGCCTGAAAATCAAAAACAAAAGGACATTTGAGAGGTCGGAAAATACATGAAAAATCAGTAGCATATCCCTCAGTATCCAGTGGGTCACAGAAGAAATCACAATGGAATTAAGAATTTGCAGCCATTTGGGGAGTGAATCAGCAGATGGAAGTACAAACACTCCTTTTTTTCCCTCTCTCCCTCTTGCTCTCACTCTCTCTCTAATTATGACTTATAAATAAATAAATAAATAAATAAATAAATAAATAAATTAAATATTTTAAAGGCACAATGAGGGGCCGGCACTGTGGCATAGTGGGTAAAACCACTGCCTGCCATGCCAGCATAGCCTTTATGGATGCTGATTCAAGTCCAGGCTGTCTACTTCTGATCCAGCTCTATGCTATGGCCTGGGAAAGTAGTAGAAGATGGCCCAAGTCCTTGGGCCCCTGAACCCATGTGGAAGACCTGGAAGAAGTTCCTGGCTCCTGGCTTTGGATCAGTGCAGCTCCAACCATTGCAGCAGTCATTGAGGGAGTGAATCAGTGGATGGAAGACACCCCCCGCCCATGTAACTCAAATATATAAATAAATCTTTTTTTAAAAAAGGCCATGTTGAACAGAAGACATCCTAGGAAAAAAATTTTTTCCTAAGGATCAAGATCAAAATGAACATACAAGCTGGTTATCAACACCATCACAACATGCAATGTCTGTTGCCACTTCAATGCCACCTTCACTTGTGGTCACTACCAAGGGTTTGAACACACTGTGACTCCCTAGACAGCACCTACTACGTCCAAGCTGCCTGACAAAGTACTTAGTGATGCTACAGAGGAGGAAAAATTATTCAGAGAAATCTGTGTATTCTAAACAGTAAGAAAAATCAAACTATGCTAGAACCATGATATTCCAATATCTGGTATCCCCTATTGATTCAAATTTTGTGTTTGAGACAAGCCATAAATTATGGAAAATTCTAACACAGTAATAGTGGGAAACCTAGTACTATTGCTGGATTTACATATATCAGTTTTTAAGGTTTTTATTTATTTATTTATTTGAAAGGCAGAGTAAAGGTTAATGAAGATCTTCCTTCCATTGGTACACTCCCCAGATGGCTGCAACAGCCATGGCTAGGCCAGACTGAAGCCAGAAGCCCAGAGCTCCCTCCAGGTCTCTGACATGGGTACAGGGGCCCAAGTATTTGGGCCATCTTATGCTGCTTTTCCCAAGCCATTATATATTTTTCTAAGAAAATTTCATATATTTTCTTTGCTTTTGAGGACAGCTTCTGGAGTGATTGGATTTCTTTGAAGTCTTCACAAGCCAGCAAGAAGTCTGTTTTCTTCTCAAAATTGGGGCTTTTAAAGATTTGTTTAAAAGGCCCAATGAGAGAGAGAGAGAGAGAAAGAGACTCCCCAAATGACCACACCAGCCAGGGATGAGATAGTCTGAAACAACAGTCATGAGCTTTCTCTGGGTCTCCCACATGGATGCAGGGGCACAAGTACTTAGCAAATCCTCCACTGCTTTATAACTGGCACCCATATTGGGTGCTGGCATCACAGGCAGAGGCTTAACCCACTATACTATAATGCCAGTCTAAAGAAAGCTGTAAAGTTTTCCAAGGAAATGAGTTTAAATCTTTTCTTGACTAATCGAATTGCCTAGAACCTCTAGTGCAATGTTGCATAGAAGTGGTAATAGGAAACATCCCTACTTTGTTCTAATGAATTACATCCTTATAAATGCATTGAGATGTGTTTGAAATCTAGAATATAGTGTGTATTTTTGGGAAATCAGATGGCATTCAAATTTCTCTTCAACATTTATTTTGTTGAATGATTCTTTTCCTTGCAGTTCTGTTCATGTTTGGCTACATATATTTTGAAGGTTTGTTATTAGTAGCATGAATGCTTAAGAATATTATGATCTCATAATTAACTGCCCCCTTTATAACTGACAAATACACTCAGCATTAATCATATCCTTTCTTTTGAAACTGATGCTGCCCTACACTGATAAGATCTCTTCTGACTAGTGTTAGCAGATGGTCCTTTACTTTTAACACATAAATGTTTAATACATACTCATTCTGAGTACACACATTTGTGTCTTGTTTTATATTCATTCTGCAGAGCTGTAAATTTAGGGGTGTTTTCAAAACATTTACACTTAATCATATTATTTATATGTTTGGATTTAAGTCTTAATATTTCATTACTTCTTTTGTATTTTATCATAAACTACTTTTGGTACACTTCTTGTTTTTTGTTGATATTTGTGGGTGCTTGGAATAGCTCCTTTTTGTTATTCTGGTGGGTGATTTATACTTATGGAACATGCGCTAATGTTTATCTTATCATAATCTACCTTCAAATGATTTCATAACATTCACAATCTGATTTTTGAGTTTAGTACAGGGAAGGAACATATATGATGAATCTGAAGCACCAAACTCATTTAAAATGTGGCTCTATTATTCTTGGTCAAATGTATCCAAGCAGAAAATTATTTTATTGTAGCTTTAAATTGAGCAAACACACATATACATATGCACCATACATTCAAAATGCAAATACACAATTAGCAAACCCCAATCCATTTATCAAAGTGCATCAGTGTAAGAGCTTACGATTACTGCCATAGAACAGTCCCTTTCTTTAAATTTAACCTAGAGATTTATTTTTTACCAAAATGACACACAGTTTATATCTTTTTTGCAAAATATGCAGGTACCATCAGAAAGCACAATTTAGTTAATAAGTTACACTATCTAGGTAATTGGGTAAGAAATGTCTTATTCATCAAATTAAACAGGAATTGAACCTAGTTTGAGTTACCTCTCTAGAGAAATAGAAGAGTTTCAATAAAATTAAATGTATACAATTTTATTTCAAATACATTGTGAGTTATATCTAAATGTGTACACTACAACATAATACATAATTGACAGATACTTGAATACTTTTATATAGGAAAATGTGAATAGATAATAATAATAATCACTAACATTTATTTTATATAAGAAAATGTTTTCAGCATTATATTTCCAGGAAAAAATGAGATTGCTCCTATTATGTTAACTTTAAAGAATATGGAACTGAGGCAAGAAAAGGTAAGTAACTGGTTTGCCCAAGGATATATAATCATGAGGTTGCAAAGCTTCAGACTTGGTGTGATCTGAATGAAAGCTATTTTTTTTAATTCAACATTTGGTCTATTTCATATATCCATTAAAAGGATATTTTTAAATATATTTTTATTTTTCCCCCAAAGAAACTTTATTTAAGGAACAAAAAAATCATGCATTTTTAAGTAGAACTTTAGAAATACAGTGATTCTTCCCACCACACCCACCCTCTCACCCACTCTCCCACACTTCCTCCTCCTCTGTCTCCCATTCCCAGTCCCATTCCCCACTAAGATCCATTTTTGATTAACTTTATACACAGAAGACCAACTCTATACTAAGTAGAGAGTTCAACAATTTACATGAAAAAAACAACTGTTCCTCAATGGCTGAGACAATAGCTATTCAAAGTCATTGTATCTTAAAGTTAATTTGATTTTTTTTCCTTTTTAAGAAACTTAACTTTAAAGAAGCACACAAGAATGATATATATTTTGCGAGCACTTTCACATAATAATAATAATACAACTCTTTGGGGACAGAGGTCCTGCCCGAGAAGTTAGTGCACAGTGACTCTGATTGTTAATTTAATAATTAACACTCTTATGTATGACATCAATGATCATTCAAGGCTATTTTTTAATTTTTATTTATTTTTTAATGAATAAAAATTTCTTAAGTACAACATTAGGAATAGGAAGCCTTTTGAATCCACCAATGCCACCAGTATTTAGACAAAGCCATAAGCGAAGTGGAAGTTCTCTCCACCTTTCCAGAGAAAAGTACCTCCTTCTTTGATGACCACCTCTTTCCAATGGGGTCTCACCCACTGAGGTCCTCTATGTAGGACATTTTTTTGCCACAGTGTCTTGGCTTTCCATGCCTGAAATGCTCTCCTGGCTTTTAAGCCAGACCAGAATGCCTTAAGGGCTGATTCTGAGGTCAGAGTTCTATTTAAAGTGATTGTCATTCTATGAGTCTGGTGTGTGGATTGCTTCTCATGTTGGAGCACTCACTCCTTTTTACTTCTATTCTTACCTGACATTCTATCCTAGCCATAATATCACTTTAACACTTAAGATGGAATTTTAGGGGCTGGCACTCTGGAGCAGCAGGTTAAAGTTCTGTCCTGAAGTGCCAGCATCCCATGTGGGTACCAGTTCCAGTCCTGGCTGCTCATCTTCAGATCCAACTCTCTGCTATGGCCTGGGATAGCAGTAAAAGATGGCCCAAGTCCTTGCACCCCTGTACCTGCACTTCAGATCAGTGTAGCTCTGGCTTTTGTGGCCATCTGGGGAGTGAATCAGGGGATGGAAGACCTTTCTCTCTGTCTCTACCTCTCTCTGTAACTTTGTCTTTCATATAAATAAAATAAATATTTTTTTAAAAAAAGAGGGTATTTTTGCCAGGCATCTCAGGGTATTTGGGGTCCTATGGCAAGATTTTAATTGTACCCTTAGAAGTAAGTTCATAGGAGTATATGCAGAACTACACAGCTTTACAGTTACAACATTCAATTACAACTTTAAGAACATGAAGATTCTTCCCACCATGCTTGCCCTCCCACTCATACTCACACCCCACTTCCTCATCCCTCTTTTATTCCCACCCTTATTTTTTACTGAGATCTTAATATCAAATAACACTTTCTGATAAACCTATGAAAACTGCAGATGAACTTTGCTCAAAAGCAAATAAAGGGTCTGACACTGTGGCATAGCAAGTAAAGTTGCTTGCCTCCAGAGCCAGCATCCCATATGGTGTTGGTTCAAGTCCAGCTGCTCCACTTCTGATCCAGCTCTCTGCTATGGCCTGTGAAAGCAGTAGAAGATGGCCCAAGTCCTTGGGATCCTGAACCCCTGAAGGAGACCCAGAAGAAGCTCCTGGCCCCTGGCTTTGGATCACTGCAGCTCCAGCCATTGTGGACACCTGGGGAGTGAATCAGTGGATGAATGACCTCTCTCTCTCTCTGCCTCTGCCTTTCTGTAACTCTGCCTTTCAAATAAAGAAGTAAATCTTAAAAAAAAAAAAAAGAAACAAGTACTCAGAACCAGCATGTGGCATAGTGGGTTGTCGCTCCCCATCTTCGTGGAGGAACGACACAGGACCCTGCGCTGTTCTTTTGTCTGCTCAGCCCTTCCTGGGTTTGCTGCTGGTTCTTCCCGGGTTGGCTACCGACCCTTCCACCTCCGTGGAATGGCGGTTCCCCCTAGCCACTTTCCCCACTTCCGCGGGGGAGCGGCACACCGCCGGCCGGCTCTCTCCGGGGCTGCACAGGTGTTCCTTCAGATGTTCCCGGTGCATGTTGTCTCTCTCCTCCTTTATAGTCCTCTTCCACCAATCCCAACTCTGCTACCCACACGCTGAGTACACTGCTCTCCTCCAATCAGGAGCAGGTCCTACAGTTTATTGGTTGAACTGGAGGCAGCTGTGTAGAAGCTGTTACTCTCTTCTCAGTGCCATATTGTGGGAGAGCAGATGCATAGAATAAGTCTTAATTCCAGTAACAGTCTAGTCCGAGTTGCTCCCAGTTGCTCCCCACAGTGGGTAAAGCCACAATCTTCAAATTTAGCAAAGATATGCCTTGTTAGATGAGTGTACTTTGTGTAGTTCTTCATGTCAGTGTATACAATTTAGAAATTGATTACAGCAGAAAACACATATGAATGTGTATTTTAGAAAACTTGTCCTTTAGAAAAATTTTAGACCTACAGAGCTAAAGAAAAAAAAGGTACAAATGTGAATTTTTGAATAAAAATATAGCTTTCATGAATGCATGGTGTTATAAACCATACTAATATATCACTGAGAACAAAAAATAAATTGGACTGTCTTATTTTTTTATTTGAAATCTAGGGACAAAACATCCTTTACTTTTCCTGCAGAGGAGGTAAATTGTGTTGTGATATCAAACTCATTCAAAGTTTAGATACCACAGGGGCAAGTTGTTTGCTCTAATGGCAACAAATCTGTTTGATCATTTACTCCATATATTCCACTACCTTTAAATAATAATACATGTAATAGTATATCATGAAGAAAATATATTTATGCCTAAAAATACAAGTTCAACTTTACAAACTGTTAAACAAAACTTAAAATTGTATGTTTTTCATATTCTGACGTAGAACATTATTCTTTCCTTCCCAATAAAAATGTGTTACAGTTTAATGTTTTCAGAATAATGAAAGTATATAAAGTGAAATACATTTTAAGGAGAGAATTCATAATGTTCATTTTGAACCACTTATAATGTTCATTTTGAAACACACTTTTCACTTCTTTGCATTTTAAAATTGCAACATGATCTATATATAAATATTTTCATCTATCCTTACTGGTTATTGCAAATTACCACCTACCAGAATTAATTGCTTCCCAACCACTTACAATTTATTTCTTCACTTCAAATAAAAATAGTTGATTATATCTCTTGAGGAAACAAGTAAATAAAATAACTTGGCATCATTTTAAAAAATTACAAAATTAAAGTCCATAAGAACTCTAAAACCACAGCAGAAATATTCTATAAACATGTACTCATGCATATTGTTCTTACAATAAATTCATACCCATGTCATATGAGTGGAATTCCTTGCTCAATATCAAAATTTTCACATTCTTCTCATTATTCACTTTAATACAGTGACTGTAGCTGGACCCAAGAAATTCTTTTTTATGATTTATTGACTTATGTGAAAGGCAGAGTTACAGAGAGGCAAAGGTGGAAGTGGTGGGAGAGAGGTCTTCTATCTGCTGGTACACTCCCCAGGTGGCTGCAATGGTGGGAGATGCACTCATCTGAAGCGAGTAGCCAGGAGCTTCTTCCAGGTCTCCCATGTGGGTGCACGGGCCCAAGGATTTGGGCCATTTTCTACTGCTTTCCCAGGCCATAGCAGATAGTTGGATTGGAAGGGGAGCAGCCAGGTCTCAAACCACCACCCACCCATGTGGGATGCCAGCACTGCAGGCAACAGCTTTACCTGCTGTGCCACAATGGTGGCCCCACACAAGTGATTTTCTACAATTAAAAGAAGAAATTTGGGTATGATCACTTTTCTAGCCTTCTTGTTTTTTTGGGGGAAGAGTATTTGAATTTAGACTGACAAGGATTCAGCCCACTCCACAAAGAAAAATGCCTAAATATTAGAGCATTGCTCCTGACCTCTCCTCAGTTGTTCCTCTATATGGGATTTCTTAATGTCTTACATGATTGGAGATATGGGAAGGAGTAATTGAGCTACCACACCACATTTTGTTGTACTTAGGATGTTTTTAGGATGCCTACAAATGAACATGAGTTCTTGTCTGCCCTCATTTATACTGTAAATTTAGCAGAAAATCTGTGCTCTGTTAGTGACTAGGTAAGCATATAAGGTACTGCAGCAACAGAAGAGAGTCTTTTTTGCTAAGCACCAAGACTAATAACTCTGTGGGCTATAAAGCTCACATTTCCTTCCATGTCTAGTTTTGAATCATTCAGAATGCAGAGAAAGTAGGAATGTAAGTTATGAACACTCTTCACTGCCACAAATTTTATGATACTCATGAGTTTATATTCATGAATGACTTAAAATTTAAACAAAAATACCATAGTAAATTTTGAGGGATTCATCAATATCTACATTTCTAATTAAAGTACACATCTATAATTTTATCTACTTACACATGATTTGACAGAAATTATTTATCTGGGATGGGTATTTAACAATGCCTTTTATAATTTTAATGTTGTATAAAAAATTAATCCTTGAAACCCTTGTGAAGTTGATGATAAAAACATGTTTACCAAAAAATTAAATACCTTGGAAAAATTTAACTAAAGATGTGAAATTAAAAAAATTAAAGAAAAAAAAAGTATAACACAAAAATTGGAAAAATCTTCCATGTTTGTGGATTGGAAGAATTAATATCATCAAAATGTTCAAACTAGCCAAAGAAATTTATAGATTCAATGAGATCCCAGTAAAAATACCAAGGACATTATTCTCAGATTTGTATAGAAACACTAGAGAACCCAAATAGCTAAAGCAATTTTAAACAACAAAAATAAAGTCAGAGTCATCACAATACTAGATTTCAAGATGTACTACATGGCGGTTATAAACAAAACAGCCTAGAAGTAGCACAAAAATAGACATGTACACCAAAGAAACAAAATATAAACCACAGAAGATAATCCATGCATCCACAATAAATTAACAAGCTGAAAATCAATCCCTGAAGAAAGGACTGTCTCTTTAACAAATGGTGCTGGAGAATTTGGACCTCTACATTCAGAAGTATGAAATAAGACCTGTATTAACACCCTATACAAAATAAACTCACAATTGATCAAGGATCTACATCTATGACCTGATATTATCAAATTACTAGAGGAAACCATTGGGGAAACTCTGCAAGACATTGGCATAGGCAAAGATGTCTTGGAAAAGACCCCAGAAGCACAGGGAATGAAAGAAGAAAGAGCCAAAAGCAAAGAAGCTTCTGTGTTGCAAAGAAAACATTCAGCAGCAAAGTGAACGTACAGAACGGAAGAATATAGTTGTACTCTATATAATTGATAAAGGGTTAATATCCAATATCTATAAAGACCTGAAGGGACTCAACTACAATAAAACAATGTAGTTAACAAATGTGCTAAGGACATGAACAGAAATTTTTCAAAGGATGCAATATAAATGACTGAGAGACACATGCAAAGATGCTCAGTATCTCTAACCATCAGGGAAATGCAAAGAAAACCACCATGAAGTTTCATTTCATCCCAGTTAGAATGTCTATTATCCAAAAACCAAAAAATGATAAATGCTGGTAAGGACGTGGGGGAAAAAGTTACCCTAATACACTGTTGGGAAGAACGTAAAGTGGTACAACCATTATGGAAGACAGTAAGGATGTTCCTCAGAAATCTGAAAGTACATCTACTACATGAAATCAGATGAAATCAGCCTACAGGAGTTATTTGTACCCCTCACATTTATTGCAGCTCGATTAAAAATAGCTAAGATATGAAATCAAGTCAGATTTCTATTAACTGATAACTGGGTAAAGAAAATGAGTAGCATGGAATACTACCCAGTCATAAAAAAGAATGAAATCCTGTCTTTGCAATGAATGGATGCAACTGGAAAACATGATGCTTATTGAAATAAGCCATTCAAGAAACACAAATATCATGTTTCCCCTATTATATGCTATTAACATAGGATACAAATGAATGCAATGGACATATGATTTGATTATTGTTTTTTTACCCTTGTATATATTCTAGTGAAACTGTGGTATTTGTACTTTTTACTTTCTGAATATTATGGTTAGTGCTGCACTACATCTGAGATTATAAGGGAAGTTATGAAATTAAGTTTTTTCAAGTTTATAATTTTGCAAAAATTAAAGAAAGAAAAGAAGGGTGAAGAAGGATTGAAGGAGAGAGAGATAGAGGGAACTACGGTTATCTTCTTAGAATTGTACCTAAGAAATACATGAAATCTGTTCTAAACTTAAACATCTCCAGCCAGCTGATCTTCAAAAAAGTGCTAAGAATATACACTGCAGAAAGGACAGTCTTTTCAATAAATGGTGCTTGCAATATTGAATACCCACATGCAGAAGATTTAAACTTGCTCTTATCTCTCCTCATTTACCAAAAAAATGAACTCAAGAGTGTTCATTTACCCTAATCATTAAGATACTAGTGTCTCATATCAAAGTATCTGAGCTAGATACCAAGTTCTGACTTCTGACTCCAGTTGCCTGCTAATGCAGATGCTGGGAGGGAGTCGTGATAACTCAAACTCTGGGTTCCTTCTACCACAAGGGAGAGCTGGATTGAATTCCACACTACTGATTTCTGTTTGGCCCAGTCCTGGCCTTTGTGGGCATATGTGGAGTCAATCAACATGAGAGCACTCTCTATCTGTCTCTTTCTCTATGTCTCATTGCTCTCAAATAAATACTCTTTAAAATTAATTAAAGATGATTTAAAGACTTAAATGTAAGACCTGACTATTTGGAGAAAATGCTTCAGGACATTTGAATGCACAAGAATTATGGGGATTAGACACCAAAGGGCAGCAAGGAAAAAAAATAGTCAATTGGAAATTTTTCAAGTTAAAAAGCTTCAGCACAGCAAATAAAATAATCAACACAGCAGCCAACCTATGAAATTGGAGAAAATATTTGCAAACTAGACATCTAGTAAGGGATGAACAGCCAGAATATATATTTATAAATATGTATATATATTAAAGAAATTTTAACAACTCAACAAAAAATGAGGAAATTTTAAAACTGGTAATAGAGCTAAATGCTCATTTGTCAAAGAAGACATACAAATGGCCAACAAGTACAGGAAAAAATGCTCAGCATCACTAATCAACAGGGAAACACAAATAAAAACCACAATTAGATACCAAGTTACTTCAGTTAGAATGCCTATTATCAAAAAGACAAAACAGTGACTGGTATTGTCGCACAGCAGGTTAAACCATGTCCTATGACACTGACATCCCATATGAGCAACAGTTCAAGTCCGTGTTCCATCCAGTTCTCTGCTAATGAGCCTCAGGAAGCAGCAGAGGTTGACTCAAGTACTTGGTCCACTGCCACCCTCATGGGAGACCCAGATGAAGTTCCAGGCTTCTGGATTCAGTCTGGCACAGAAACAGCCATTGTGGTCATTTGTGGAGTGAACCAGCAGATGAAAGATTCTGTGTGTCTGTGTGTGTGTATGTGTCTTTATAATTCTTCCTTTCGAATAAACAAGTCAATCTTATAAAAAATACATGTTTGAAGCCAGCACCATGGCTCACTAGGCTAATCCTCTGCCTGTGGTGCTGGTACTCTGGGTTCTAGTCCCAGTTGGGGCACCAGTTCTTCCCTGGTTGGTTGCTCCTCTTCCAGGCCAGCTCTCTGCTGTAGCCCGAGAAGGAAGTAGACGATGGCCCAAGTGCTTGGGCCCTACACCTGCATGGGAGACCAGGAGGAAGCACCTGGATAGGCACAGCACGCCAGCCATGGTGGCCATTTGGGGTTGAACCAATGGATGGAAGACCTTTCTCTCTGTCTCTCTCACTAACTCTGCCTGTCAAAAAAAAATTCATGCTTGATGGAATTGCATGCAAAATTTAACAAAAACTTGTAAAACTCAGGAACAAGAAAACAAATGCAATTTAAATATTGAAAGTGGGCTGGCACTGTGTTATAGCAGGTAAAGGCACCACCTGCAGTGCAGACATCCCATATGGGCTCCAGTTTGAGTCTTGACCATTCCACTTCTGATACAGCTCTCTGCCATGGCCTGGGAAAGCAGTAGAAGATGGCACAAGTGCTTGGACCCCTGCATCCATGTGGGAAACCCGCAAGAAGCTCCTGGCTCCTGGCTTTAGATTGGGACAGCTCTGGCTGTTGCAGCCATCTGGGGAATGAACCAGTGATTGAAAGACACCTCTTCTCTTCTCTTCTCTTCTCTTCTCTTCTCTTCTCTTCTCTTCTCTTCTCTCTCTCTCTCTCTCTCTCTCTCTCTCTCTCTCTGCCTATGCATGACATGGCCAATTTCAGTTTCATGAAAACTGAGGAACTCAATAGCAAAACCTGCCCAATTCAGTAAGAGGTGGAGCTCACTTGTGCTTTTCATTCCTTCCCAGCAGATGTCTCCCAGACTAGTTTCCATTACAGAGAAGATTCCTTCTTTGCAACATTTTATGTTTTCAAGTGGGAAAGCTGCTTTCATTTTACAACCACAATGCTCTTGGCAAGGGCCTGTAATGGGAGGATTGAAGAAATGCTGAGATCCCTTTCAATGCCAGCTCAGTAAAGTAGAATAAACAGGAAATCAGATGTCATTTAAGGAATTTTTTCCCAAATGTACAAGGTTTTATATATATATAATATATTTTATTATATTTATATAATTATATATTATATAATATTCACTATAATATTATATCAATATATTATATAATATTTATTTTATTTTATTATATATATAAAATAAAAGAACAAGCACTTGCCAAAAACAAATACAATGCCAATCTTTTTTGCAAGTTTAAATATTTCTTTTATAAATAATCTACTTTGAATTAAAAAGTTAACAAAAAAGGTGTGAGATCAATCACAGAGATTCCCAGAGAGCTACATTATTAAAATACTCTAGAAATCTCAACCTATTTACTGAAGCTTATTTTTTATTTTTTTTAACTTTTATTTAATGAATATAATTTCCAAAGTACAGCTTATGGATTACAATGGCTTCCCCCTCATAACGTCCCTCCCACCCCCCACTCTCTCTCCCCTTCCATTCACATCAAGATTCATTTTCAATTCTCTTTATATACAGAAGATCAGTTTAGTATATATTAAGTAAAGATTTCAACAGTTTGCACCCACACAGAAACACAAAGTGAAAAATACTGTTTGAGTACTAGTTACAGCATTAAATGACAATGTGCAGCACATTAAGGACAGAGATCCTACATGAGGAGTAAGTGCACAGTGACTCCTATTGTTGACTTAACAAATTGACATTCTTGTTTATGGCCTCAGTAATCACCCTAGGCTCTTGTCATGAGTTGCCAAGGCTATGGAAGCTTTTTGAGTTCGCTGACCCTGATCATATTTGGACAAGGTCATAGTCCAAGTGGAAGTTCTCTCCTCCCTTCAGAGAAAGGTACCTCCTTCTTTGATGACCCGTTCTTTCCACTGGGATTTCACTCGCAGTGATCTTTCATTTAGTTTTTTTTTTTTTTTCTTTTCCTGAGTGTCTTGGCTTTCCATGCCTGAAATACTCTCATGGGCTTTTCAGCCAGATCCACATGCCTTAAGGGCTGATATGAGTCTGCTGTGTATCCTGCTTCCCATGTTGGATCGTTCTCTCCCTTTTTTATTCTATCAGTTTGTATTTGCAGACACTAGTCTTGTTTATGTGATGCCTTTGACTCATAGTCCTATCATTATGATCAATTGTGAACAGAAATTGATCACTTAGTGCCAATCTTAAGTGATTTGGAGTGCTAGTTTGTTGTGTTTCATATCTCAGCATATCAATTATATTCTTTTGTATGCATCAAATATTACATAAGAATGTAAAATGTTTAGTCTTTACAAAAGAGAAGTAAATATAAGAAAAGTAAATATTACTAATATGCAGGAGTACATATATATTATTTGCAAATGGTTCAAAGCTTACAAGGCCCATTATTAATGGGATAACCACACATGTGAATTATGGCTTAGCAACATAGAGTGTAAAGGAAGTTACATATTATATTAAAAACGCACGTGCAAATGCATACCTGTCTCTCTCAAGTGCTCAGCATACACTGCCTCAGAAGCAGGAGGCATGAAGCTGTAGCAGTTTGAATATACACAGCATACTGAAATCTCTCAAGCATAAAAACTGCACCTAATTTGCCATAATAGTTTCTTTCTTCAAGTATTTGGATCTGAACTCAAGCAAAGAAAATAATGAACACCAATGATTTTCATACTATGAAAATAGAAAGAGGTTAATAGTTGAAAAAATCTTGAAAAATATGGAGTTTATGAGAATGAAAAATGCATTTCATAAAAAAGGCCATCGCGGATCTATTTCATCGTGGCTCTATGTTTCTTTTTTTAATTTAAGATCTCTCTCTTTTTCTTCTCCCTCCCTCTTTGTAACTCTGCCTTTTTTTTTTTTTTTTTTGACAGGCAGAGTGGACAGTGAGAGAGAGAGCCAGAGAGGAAGCTCTTCCTTTGCCCTTGGTTCACCCTCCAATGGCCGCTGCCAGCACGCTGTGGCTGGCGCACCGCACTGATCCGAAGGCAAGAGCCAGGTGCTTATCCTGCTGGTCTCCCATGTGGGTTCAGGGCCCAAGCACTTGGGCCATCCTCCACTGCACTCCCGGGCCACAGCAGTGAGCTGGCCTGGAAGAGGGGCAACCGGGACAGAATCCAGTGCCCCAACTGGGACTAGAACCTGGTGTGCTGGTGCCACAAGGTGGAGGATTAGCCTACTGAGCCACGGCACTGGCCCTCTGCCTTTCAATTAAATAAGTAAACCAATCTTTAAAAAAAGATGGACAGATATGGCTGCACATACCCAAAGGAATAGATACACAAAGGGAGAACATTGGATACATGCACTCTCCAAGTGCAGGATTTGACTGGTACTGAACAATCAGTGGTAGGATGACAGCTGTACTGCAGTTATTTTCAGATCAGTGGCAACCCTCATTTCCACAATCCAACTTGCAAAAGTTAGAATTTAGAATTCTCTTTTCCCACTCAAGGATTACCTGAGCCACATGTACTGAAAAGGAACTAAGAGGGAGGATCTTCAAGCACATGTAGTCATCATTCAATTTTAAAGCCAGAGCTTTAAATGCTAAGGTTAGTCTGAATGATATCAGGCCATTTTAGCTTCTTAGGGAACATATTCTATATCTTTATTTTTTAAGAAAGATTTTATTTAAGAAATATAAATTTCATAGGTACAACTTTTGGAATATAGCAATTCTTCCCCTCATATCCACCCTCCCACTCCCAGGTCATCCCACCTCCTACTGTTTCTCCCATACCATTCATCATTAAGATTAACTTTTAATTATCTTTATATAAAGAAGATCAACTCTATACTAAGTAAAGATTTTAACAGTTTGCACCCACACAAACACACAAAGTATAAAGTACTGTTTGAAGACAAGTTTTACCATTAATTCTCATCATACAATTCATTAAGGACAGAGGTTCTACATGTGGAGCAAGTGCACAGTGACTCCTGTTGTTGATTTAAAAATAGACACTCTTATTTATGATGTCAGTGATCACCTGAGGCTCTTGTAATAAGCTGGCAAGGTTATGGAAGCCTTTTGAGTCCACAAACTCCATCAGTATTTAGACAAGGCCATAAGCAAAGTGGAAGTTCTCTCCCCCTTAAGAGAAAAGTATGTCCTTCTTTGATGGCCCCTTCTTTCTACTGGGATCTCACAGAGATCCTTCATGTAGATCATTTTTTTGCCACAGTGTCTTGGTTTTCCATGCCTGAAATGCTCTCATTGGATTTTCAGCAGCTCTATGTTTTTAAGAATTATAATTCTTGGGGCCAGCACTGTGGCACAGTGGGTTAATGCCCTGGCCTGAAGTGCTGGCATCCCATATGGGTGCCGATTTAGGTCTCAGTTGCTCTACTTCCAATCCAGCTCTATGCTGTGGCCTGGGAAAGCAGCAGAAGATGGGGCAAGTTCTTGGGCCCTTGCACCTGTTGGGAGACCAGAGGAAGCTCCTGGCTCCTGGCTTCAGATTGGCACAGCTCCAGCTGCAGCGGCCATCTGGAGAGTGAACAAGCGGATAGAAGAACCTTTTTCTCTGTTTCTCCTTCTCAGTGTCTGTAACCCTAACTCTCAATTAAATAAAATCTTTAAAAAAGAAAGAATTATAATTCTCTATACACCCATGCAAGTAAAGCCAGAACAAGCCTGTGACAACATCTGAGAACATTTGTACTATGAGGTTCCTGAGTTAAAGGAATTTAAGTAAATAGGTGTGATTGGATTCCAATGAATCTTTATTTACAAAAAGAGGTGTATTTGGCCTACAGGAACTACTAATGTGGTGAATCTTCCTTTTTCAGAATATCTTGCATGCATGTCATTACCCACTTTATGGATACCATTGTGTGCCACACCACATTTTTCAAGGGGGTATTCAAATAAAACTTTCAAATCTTTAATTACAAAATAAGGTTTCTTTCTGCTTTTTTCTATCATTTTTAAGTAATTCAAAATTTAAATATGATTAAGAAATTTTATACTTGACTGGGTAGAACTACCAAGTCTTTAAGCTTTTCAAACATTTTATGGTATCTACAAATCTAAGCAAGATGATAAATAGTATACATAATACATATTTGGGAATTTTGAAGAAGTCGTTTTATTCTTTAGCTTTAGATATGCATCATTTAGTACCTTGATCTGCCTTTTACTGCTATATATTCATTTCATAGTTTAAAAGCTTTGAAGTATTGCCAATATAATTTGTAACCATTATTTAAGGATTAGAAAACTCAGATAAAGTAAAATTAGATTGTGTATGATTACATCACTCAGCAATGATGACTGTGAAAGGACTGTCTTTACGCATTGTCTCAAATATCCTTTTCCTTTACTCCTGAACTGATTCCAGTAATTTCCACTCCCCTGACCATTCAAAATTTGTTCTCTCCAGGTTGACAGTTATTTTTATAAAATTAGAGGTCATCGGCCGGTGCCGTGGCTCAATAGGCTAATCCTCCGCCTAGCGGCACCAGCACACCAGGTTCTAGTCCTGGTCGGGGCACCGGATTCTGTCCCGGTTGCCCCTCTTCCAGGCCAGCTCTCTGCTGTGGCCAGGGAGTGCAGTGGAGGATGGCCCAAGTGCTTGGGCCCTGAACCCACATGGGAGACCAGGATAAGCACCTGGCTCTTGCCTTTGGATCAGCATGGTGCGCCAGCCACAGCGAGCCAGCCGCGGCTGCCATTGGAGGGTGAACCAATGGCAAAAGGAATACCTTTCTCTCTGTCTCTCTCTCTCACTGTCCACTCTGCCTGTCAAAAAATAAATAAATAAAATTAGAGGTCATTTCTTCAATGTTATTTTATATAACCTGCCAGCAGTATTGTTCTCAACATAAAAATCTTCTCCAAAATTGCTTCCTCATTTGTCTTCCAAAATATTTGCATCTAGGGAGTGATTTTAGCTCATTTGTCAAATGTTAGTTGGTTGTCAATGTGTGTGTTCATTTCTGGGGTTTCTATTCTGTCCCATTTGTTTACATGTCTATTTTTGTTCCAGTACTAAGCTGTTTTGATTACAGCAGACCTCAATTATGTCTTGGAATCTGGTATTCTGATGCCTCCAGCTTCATTTCTGCTTAAGATTGAGTAATTGGGATCTTCTTTCTTTCCATATGAACTTTAAAATCAGTATTTTCTATAATTGTGAAGAATGTCCTTGGTATTTTGATTAGGATTGCTTTGACTCAATCAATTACTTGGGGTAGTATGGACATTTTGATGATATTACTTTTTCCATTCTATGAACGTGAGAGATTTTTTTTCCAGTTTCATGTCCTTTGTTTCTTTAATTAAGGTTTTGTAATTTTCATTGTAGAGATCTTTCACATTCTTGATTAAATTTATCCCAAGGGTCTTTACTTATTTATTTATTTATTTATTTTGCTATTGTGAATGGGCCTAATCTTACAGTTCTTTCTCAGGCAAAGAATTGTTCATGTATAAGAATGACACTGGTTTTTGTGTGTTGATATTATATCCTACAAATTTTCTTAATTCTCTTATGAGTTCTAATAGTCTCTTAGTGAAGTATTTTGGTTCCTGTATATAAAGGATTATATTATCTGCAAACAGGGATAATTGGAATTTCTCCTTTCCAATTTGTATCACTTTAATTTGTTTTTTTGCCTAATGCCTGACTAAAACTTCCAGAAGTATACTGAAAAAGAATAATGAAAATGATCATCTTTGGTTCCAGACTTAATGAAATTCCTCACAGCTTTGCCTCATTCAAAATGATGCTGCCTATGGTTTAGTCATATATTGCTTTGATTTGTCAAGGTATGCTTCTTATATCCTGAATTTTAAAGGTTTTTATCATGAAAGGATGTCATTTTATCAAATGGTTCTCTGCATCTATAGAGAAAATCAAATGTATTTATTCTTCATTTTATTGATTTTAAATAACATATTTATTTGCATATGTTGAACTACCCCTGAATCCCTTGAATAAATTCTACTTTGTGTCTTATTGATGTATTATTGATGATTTTATTGATGTATTTCATACCATTTTGTTGAGGATTTTTGAATCTATGTCCATTACGGATATCAGTGTATAGTTCTTATTTATTGCATCTCTGTGCTTTTGTAATTGAGCTAATCCTTGTCTCAAAGAATAGATTTGGATTGATTTTATCCCTTTCAATTGTTTTGAATAATTTAAGAATGGGGATCAGTTCTTCCTTCAAAGTTTGATAAAATTCAGCTGCTTCTGGGCTGGCACTGGGGCATAGAATGTCAAGCTTCCACCTGCAATTTCTGCATCCCATATGGGTGCTGGTTCAAGCCTCAGCTGCTCCACTTCCAATCCACCTTTGTTCTAATGCACCTTGGGCCCTTCCACCCATGTGAGAGACCCAGAAGGAGTTCTGTGCTCTTGAATTTGACCTGGCCCAGCCCTGACCATTACAGCCATTTGGGGAGAGAAACAGCAGACTGAAAATCACTTTCTCTGTCTCTCTTCCTCTCCCCCATCTCTGTCTTTTAAATAAATAAATAAATAAATAAATATTTTAGAAATTAATTCAGTCTCTTCTATAAATGATGATTGGAAAGTTGGATTTCCACTGCTGTAGTTCAAAATCGAACCTATATCTTACTCCCTATACAAGAATCAACTCACAATGGATCAAGGATCTAAACCTCATACGTGAAACCATCACATTACTGGTGAACAACATAGGGGAAAAGCTATTGGCCTAGGCAATAAATTCTTGAATAAGATAGCAGAAGCACAAGTAATAAAACAAACACCAATAGACTAATGTGATTACATCAATCTAAGAAATTGTTTCATGAACCGGCCGGCACCGCGGCTCAATAGGCTAATCCTCCGCCTAGTGGTGCCGGCACACCGGGTTCTATTCCCAGTCAGGGTGCCAGATTCTGTCCTGGTTGCTCCTCTTCCAGGCCAGCTCTCTGCTGTGGCCTGGCAGTGCAGTGGAGGATGGCCCAAGTGCTTGGGTCCTGCACCCCATGGGAGACCAAGATAAGCACCTGGCTCCTGCCTTCAGATCAGCATGGTGCGCCAGCCACAGCGTGCTGGTTACAGTGGCCATTTGGGGGGTGAACCAACAGAAGGAAGACCTTTTTCTCTGTCTCTCTCATTGTCTATAACTCTCTCTGTGTGTGTCTCTTTCTCTCTCTCACTGTCTACTCTGCCTGGCAAAAAATAGATAAATAAATAAATAAATAAATACTTGCACTGTGGAACTCAGCACAGCAACTGCAGAAGCTGCCATTAACTAAAGTAGGGAAGACTACCTAAGGGACAGGTATGAGAAAGAATAACATTGGTAATATTTTGGACCTGTTGGGATTTAAATACACAATAGATAATCAAAGAGAAGTCTCAAGTAGACAGTGTGATATACCAATCTGAAATTAAGGAGGGGTTCCTGGACTGTAGATACAAATTAGGAAACCATTAGTACAAACAAGGTTATACAAATCATTAGAAAGGATATCAAAGATTGAGCTCTACAGCACTTCTATATTTAAAAAGGAGGAGATGAGAAATAAAAACAGACTATGATGAGTACACTAGAAAAGCAATAGGAAAACTAGGTGAGTGATAGTTTTCATGCTTATTTCAGAATATGTATGGTTGATAATGAGCAGCTTTTGCCATTTTTTATTTTGGATGATAGCCACTCTAACTGGGGTGAGGTGACACCACACTGTAATTGTTATTTGCATTTCCCTGATAGCAGTGATCCTGGAATTTTTTCATCTGTCTTTTGCCCCTCCCCTTTTTTAAGGATTTCTTTGTTTATTTCAAAGTCAGAGTTACACAGAGAGACAAGGAGAGGGAGAGAGAGAGAGAGAGAGAGAGAGAGAGAGAGAGAGAGAGGTCTTCCATCCACTGGTACACTCTCCAAATGGCTGCAATGGCTGGAGCTGAGCCAGTATGGAGGTAGGAGCCAGAAGGTTCTTCTGGGTCTCCCACGTGGGTTCAGGGGCCCAAGGACTTGGGCCATTTCTACTGCTTTCCCAGGCCACAGCAGAGAGCTGGGTCAGAAGTGGAGCAGCCAGGACTTGAACAAACACCCATATGGAATACTGGTACTGCAGGTGGTGGCTTTACCTGCTATGCCACAGTACTGGCCCCATGTTGGCCCTTTTTATTTCATCCTTTGAAAATGCTGTTTATGCCCTTGGCACATTTTTAACTGGATTATTTTGTTGTTGTTGAGTTTCTGCAACTCCTTATACATTCTTGATATTAATCATTTATAGGATGCATTTTTTCAAATATTTTCTCTCATTGTTTTGATTACCTCTTCACTTTGTTAATTATTTCCTTTTTCGTGAAACAATTTCTTTTTTTTTTTTGACAGGCAGAGTGGACAGTGAGAGAGAGAGAGACAGAGAGAAAGGTCTTCCTTTGCCATTGGTTCACCCTCCATTAAAATGCGAATATGGTTTACTGCCCTTGTCTATCCTCTTGAAGAACAGTGATTTTCTTACTTGATATCTATTGAATTTTTTACTTAGTGGAATTTTAAAGGTATGTCATTGCAAAAATTAAAAGAAAATTTAAGAAAAGAAGGAAGAGGGAGGATGGGAGCAAGGGCGAGAGATAGGGTTGGTGAGAAGTATTACTATGCTCCTAAATCTGTACATATGAAATACATGGAATTTGTTCACCTGATGTAAATAAAAAATTAAAAAAGAATTCTGTTTAGAACTTCAATTTCTTTATAGTTCATGGTTAGATGTGATTCTTTATTAAATGGCTCAGAAATAGAATTGCTTTCATTTTTTAAATTTGGAAGGCATAGAGACAAAGAGATAGGAATGTAATGAAAGAGCTAAACTCTTCATGTCCACTCCATGAGTGCCTAAACACTTGGGGTTAGGTCAGCAGAAAAGGCATTCAATCAAGGTCTCCTAGGTTGGTAGCAAGAGCAGTTATCTGTCTCCCAGGGTCTGGATTATCAGGAAGCTTGAGTCAGGTTCTAGAGCCAGAAATGAAACCCAGGTACTCTGACATGGGATGCAGGCATCTTAACTGCTAGGTTACATACCTGCTCCACAAATGAAATATTCTAGCACAATTGAACATTGAAATGCTGAACTGAAAGTTGACCTATCATAAATTTATGTGATAATAAACAGAAACACTAAGGACATGCTGAATATAATATAGCCATTTGTTTCCCTCCCTAGGACTCCTGGAAAAGGATGACATGAGGCAGCTGTGGGAATCTCTTTGGTGTAGACACTTGAGAATTAACTTTTTTTTATTGGAAAGACAGTACTGGGTTATGCTGCAAATTTGGGCTTTAGGTTTTGTAATTCACTTTCATGAAATTAATTTTATTTTCTGTTTAGAGTCCTGATGGTTTCTTGTAGTAATAATTATTCCTTTTTATGCAGAAGTGTAAGTTTACTTACTTAGAGCTTTGAATGTAGTAAATTATTCAAAGGAAATAGCTGCTGTCGAGAGCAGTGCATTTTTAGTAATAATGTCTATTACTGTATGAGTGTCTCTAGAGTAGTTGCCACAGACTTGGTGTTCTTTTCCTTTTGAGAATTACCCTAACAGTTGCCTTGGAAACCCCAGGAGGCCAATGAAGTGATCCTAACCACCCCCAAACTTAGAGAAAGCAAATGAGGACATTGATTTCATCCTGGAAGGTCTTTACTTGTGGTGAAGAAATGAGCAGAACTCATCCTACACTTTGGTTATTAACATCTGTTTTGTTTAGATAATTCTGATTTCACAAGCTGGGAATTTGTACAACTGTTGTGTGTGCATGTATATTTTGCTGCATCAAAGTAGCTGCTATATGTTATTCAGATTTGATTTTTTTATATTCTTAGTTATACTGTACGATTTGTGTCTAGTAAAATCTGATTCTTGCGTCACATGCATTTGGGATTGTCTTTTAATAAAGAAATAAGAATTTTAATTACTGTTTTCTGAAGGCCAACTTCATATGTATTTAAATTTCATAGTAACTCTGCAAAGTCGGTGTTTTATCTCTGCAGATGAGGAGACAGATGCTGAGGAGCAAGATAATTGGCTCAAAGTCTTGTTACAGACTAACATATTGTAGGACCTGGATTGGAACCAAGACTGGTGAGTTAAGTACATGTTGTCTCTACTACTCAAACCTGAATTACACACTTCTCCATATTTCTTTTTATTGTGCCTTGTCTTCACTCAAGTTTGGCTTACCAGTCTCTCTGGTCCATCCAGCTACAGAAGCTGGGGATGTTGAAGTAGGGCTTGGGGATAGGGTATAGGCTTCAGTGCTGCTGACCAGGGTAGGGGCCAGCCAATGAATGATGATGGCTACAGTTCAGCTAGGGGGGAAGTATGGCATCTGTTTGATGGCTGACATTACCAAGAAGGCACCAGACCCCGGACAGATGCTTCATGAGGTGGAGAACATACTTCAAGCATCATGTTGAAAAATGTGTTTCTCTTCTTGTCTCATTGGAGTCAGCCTAACTGGATTCTTTAGCTGTCTTTTCTTCCTGGGGCATCTCAGTTTCTGGGAAGCTTGTCTCTGAATTTTGGAAAGCAAGAACTTTTGGTGTGGACCATCACTCTTTCAGCTAGGGTTGGCTTTTGCTGGTTCAGAGCTTGCACTCTTGTCCAAACTCTTTTCTTCCTCAAACTGCCAGCTGCCTCCATGAAAAAAGGAAAAAATAGCAGCACCCTAAGTTCATTTTCTTATTCATTCCATGATACTATGTTATCTCTTTGTCCTAATGTAGTAAGTAGCTGATCTAATAATCTAACAAATTTTAATTGGCTAATGCAAATGTGTTAGAGGAAGACCTGACCTTTTTTTTAATAGGGAACTCTATGCTGTCTGTCTTGATCCAACTCCTTGGTGACATTAGCCATGAGAATTTTAATCTACAGGCTCTGGGAAGACACAAAACTCATGAAGTGTGGGATTGCTCTTGTCTTTTTTTTTTTCAGTGCCTGTTTGTTGAAGGACGTAACAGTGACTGTTGAATGACAGAGTGGCTGTTTTTGGAGGTAGAAGCACACAAGTATCTGAAAAACAGCATCTAAACAGGAGATGAAGTGATTTGCTCTTCACATTAGTTGGCAGGTGCATTCTTTTTCAGAGAGTGAAGATGATACAGAATCCAAGTTAGAGAGGGCAGTTTGTAAGGGAGGGAGGTGCGGTCGGGAAAATGAGCTTAGGGTGAAGCCTTTCTAATAGTATTCTCACAAGCATGCATCCAGTAAAAGCAATTTGAAAGATGAAATTTAGCCATCCCTTAGCGTTATGTATATGACAGTGTCATTGACCCTGTTATCATAAACAGCTATGATTTTTCAGGGTGCTGTATAATAGTTTTTTATACTCTAGGGAAAATGAGAAGACTTGGTATATGTACTTTAGAAAATAAAATATTGCCGGCGCCGCGGCTCACTGGGCTAATCCTCCTCCTTGCGGCGCCGGCACACCGGGTTCTAGTCCCGGTCGGGGCGCCGGATTCTGTCCCGGTTGTCCCTCTTCCAGGCCAGCCCTCTGCTGTGGCCAGGGAGTGCAGTGGAGGATGGCCCAGGTGCTTGGGCCCTGCACCCCATGGGAGACCAGGAAAAGCACCTGGCTCCTGGCTCCTGCCATCGGATCAGCGCGGTGCGCCGGCCGCAGCGCGCCGGCCGCGGCGGCCATTGGAGGGTGAACCAATGGCAAAGGAAGACCTTTCTCTCTGTCTCTCTCTCTCACTGTCCACTCTGCCTGTCAAAAAAAAAAAAAAAGAAAAGAAAATATTGGCAATCTATACAGATTATCATTTTTATTATAAAATTTAAGATTTAAAAGCCATGTTTCTTTCCACTGTGACTATTATGGACATTCATTGGTTGTTCAATAAGTATTTGTTGAACCCAATAATAAACAATTGAACAGATGAGTAAAAGCCTATTGATGAATTTCTTGAGAAAAAATAAATCAAGGATTGGATTAAGATGGAGGAACAGAGGGAGCTTACTGTTGTAGAAGATAGTATGAAAAAAGTGGAGAGAGTACAGTCTCAAGGAAGAGTTAGGGAAAAAATGGCAGAGGAAACTCCACACAAATTAGAGGGACACTATGGACCATGTGCAGGGTGCAGACATGCACAACTCAGAAACCCAGCAGCCAAGAACCTCAGCGGCAGCTCAGGAAGTGAGACCAGACTGGAGCAACCCAAGCCACTGGTGATAAAGTTGCAGAAAGATCCTGGGGGGAATCCAGCTAGGAGCCCTAGGTAGGACAGTGTACCTGCCATGTTTCTGTCTCCCTGACCACCCTGAAACTGGAATTCTGTAACAAGCTGATAGAGAGCAGGCATCATTTTGGACATATGTAATAGATGCACCAGTGTCTGCACACCCAGCAAACAGCAGAGCAGAGAAACTTGAATTTGGTGGGGAGAACTGATGGGGGGCTGGATGCTCATGACTGTGGGAGGCTTGTGTGCTGGGACTGTGAGAACACTGATGCTGTGTGGGAGGGCTCAAGGTGTGGCTGGGACTTTGGGCAGTCACTGTGGGAAGTTGCATGTACTCAGGGCTCGCTGATAACCTGGTGAGGATCACTGGATATCTGTCTCCCACATATGTGCCAGGGGGTCAGAATATGTGTGGAATCCACTGCTGCTTTCCCAGGAGCATTAACATAACTGGTTTAGAAGTGTAGCAGCCAGAATTCAAATCAGCACTCATATAGAATCCCAGTAGTGTAGGAGATGGCTCAACCCATTATTTTTTTTTAACTTTTATGTAATGAATATAAATTTCCAAAGTACGACTTATGGATTACAATGGCTTCTCCCCCATAACGTCCCTCCCACCCGCAACCCTCCCCTTTCCTACTCCCTCTCCCATTCCATTCACATCAAGATTCATTTTTGATTCTCTTTATATACAGAAGATCCATTTACCATACATTAAGTAAAGATTTCAACAGTTTGCTCCCACACAGAACCATAAAGTGAAAAATAATAGATGATTTTTTAAATGATGATGAAATCAGATCAGACCTATTGTCATATTTAATCCCAGTGAGAGTCAAGTTGGGAATTGATAATTTCTTTTTTTTTTTTACAGAAGATCAGTTTAGTATGCATTAAGTAAAGATTTCAACAGTCTGTACCCCCATAGAAACACAAAGTGAAAATACTGTTTGAGTACGAGTTATAGCATTAAATCTCAATGAACAGCACATTAAGGACAGAGATCCTACATGAGGAGTAAGTGCACAGTGACTCCTGTTGTTGACTTTACAAATTGACACTCCTGTTTACGGCATCAGTAATCTCCCTATGCTCCAGTCATGAGTTTCCAAGGCTATGGAAGCCTTTTGAGTTCTCCGACTCTTATCTTGTTTAGACAAGGTCATAGTCAAAGTGGAGGTTCTCTCCTCCCTTCAGAGAAAGGTACCTCCTTCTTTGAAGACCTGTTCTTTCCACTGGGATCTCACTCACAGAGATCTTTCATTGATGGTTTTGTTTGTTTGTTTGTTTGTTTGTTTTTTTCCAGAGTGTCTTGGCTTTCCATGCCTGAAATACTCTCATGGGCTTTTCAGCCAGATCCGAATATGCCTTTAGGGCTGATTCTGAGGCCAGAGTGCTGTTTAGGACATCTGCCATTCCATGAGTCTGCTGAGTATCTCGCTTCCCATGTGGGATCACTCTCCCCTTTATTTGTTCTATCGGTTAGTATTAGCAGGTACTAGACTTGTTTATGTGCTCCCTTTGACTCTTAGTCCTTTCATTATGATCAATTGTGAACTGAAATTGATCACTTGGACTAGTGAGATGGCATTGGTACAAGCCACCTTGATGGGATTGAATTGGAGTCCCCTGGTATGTTTCTAACTCTACCAATTGGGGCAAGTCAGCTTGAGCATGTCCCAAATTGTACATCTCTTTCCTCTCTTCTTCCCACTCTTATGTTTAACAGGGATCACATTTCAGTTAAATTTCAACACTTAAGAATAACTGTGTATTAATTACAGAATTAAACCAGTCATATTAAGTAGAACAGACAAAAAAAAAAAACTACTAAGAGGGATAATGTATTAAGTTGTTCATTAACAGTCAGGGCTATGCTGATCAAATCACCATTTCTCATAGTGTCCATTTCACTTCAGGAGGTTTCCTTTTTGGTGTTCAGTCAGTTGTCACCGATCAGGGAGAACATATGGTATTTGTCCCTTTGGGACTGGCTTACTTCACTCAGCATGATGTGTTCCAGATTCCTCCATTTTGTTGCAAATGACTGGATTTTGTTGTTTCTTACTGCGGTATAGTATTCTAAAGAGTACATATCCCATAATTTCTTTATCCAGTCTACTGTTGATGGGCATTTGGGTTCGTTCCAGGTCTTGGCTATTGTGAATTGTGCTGCAATAAACATTAGGGTACAGACTGCTTTTTTGTTTGCCAGGTTTCTGAGGAATCTCCAGACTGACTTCCATAGTGGCTTGACCAGTTTGCATTCCCACCAACAGTGGGTTAGTGTCCCTTTTTCCCCACACCCTCACCAGCATCTGTTGTTGGTAGATTTCTGTATGTGAGCCATTCTAACTGGGGTGAGGTGAAACCTCATTGTGGTTTTGATTTGCATTTCCCTGATGGCTAGTGATCTTGAACATTTTTTCATGTGCCTGTTGGCCATTTGGATTTCCTCTTTTGAAAAATGTCTATTGAGGTCCTTGGCCCATCTCTTAAGTTGGTTGTTTGTTTTGTTTTAGTGGAGTTTCTTGATCTCAACCCATTATTAAACAACAGCTGCCTCTCCTGTCTTCTGTGGTGAACTATTTCTAACATGCTTACTATTTTAGAATTAAGGGTTGTTTTGTTGGCATCTTATGTATTGCACTATAAAATTTAATTTATCAGGTATATTTTTCCTTTTTCTTTTTTTTAAAAAGATTTATTTATTTACTTGAAAGTCAGAGTTACACAGAGCGAGAAGAAGAGGCAGAGAGAGATAGGTCTTCCAACTGCTAATTCACTCCCCAGTTGGCTGCAATGGGCAGAACTGTGCCTATCCAAAGCCAGGAGCCAAGCATTTCCTCCGGATCTCCCATGAGGGTACAGGGGGCCAAGGATTTGGGTCATCTACTACTGTTTTACCAGGCTATAGCAGAGAGCTGAATCAGAAGTTGAGTAACTGGTACTCAAACTGGTGCATATATGGGATGCTGGTACTCTAGGCAGAAGCTTTACCCACTATGCCAAAGAGCTGGTCTCATAGTATATTTTTCAAGGATTTTTTTTTGCTTTGACTTTCATTCTTTAAACAGCATTTTGAAAAGAAGTTTTTTGGGGCCATGCTATGGCATAGTGGGTAAAGCTGCTGCCTGCAGTGCCAGCATTCCATATGGGTATGAATTTGAGTCCTGGCTGCTCCACTTCTGATCAAGCTCACTGCTATAGCCAGGGAAAGCAGTAGAAGATGGCCCAAGTGCTTGGGTTCCTGCACCCACATGGGAAATCCAGAAGAATCTATTGGCTCCTGACTTCAGATCAGCCCAGCTCTGGTCATGGTGGCCATCTGGGGAGTGAACCAGCAGATGGATGATCTCTCTCTCTCTCTGCATCTGCCACTCTGTAATTCTGCCTTTCAAATAAATAAATGAGTCTTGAAGAAAAAGAAGTTTTAGACTTTGATTAAGTGTAAATTATCCCTCTACTCAATTATAGATTTTAATTTTTTCTTGTATCTAGGAAATCTTTGCCTAAATTAAAGTAAAAAAAATTTCTTCTATGATTTTTCTTTCTGGAAGTATTGTAGTTTTCAGTACTACAGTTAGATCTGTGGCATATTTTCTTTTCAATTTTGTAAATAGAAGCTATTTTATTGGAAATTAGTATCTCCTTGTGCTAACACCAAGTGTTGAAAATGCTATACTTTCTCCCCTGCACTGCAATAGTGCCTCTGTAGAAAACCTGTTCACTGTGTTTGGATCTTCTCTGGAACCTCTTTTGTGTTCCAGTCATCTGGCTTTCTGTATGACAACAGCACACTTTAGATTAGTATAAATTTATAACACTTAAAAATCATCCCTTTGATTTTATTATTTTTCAGAGTTATTTTGGCTCTCCTAGATTCTTTGCATTTTCATATGCACTTATATTAGCTTGTTACTTTAAAAATAACCAGGTTGCTAAATGAAAGATCTCTGTGAGTGAGATGCCAGCAAAAAGAATGGGCCATCAAAGGAGATACCATTCTCTGAAGGGAGGAGAGAACTTCCACTTTGATTATGGCCTTATCTAAATAAGGTTTGAATTTGTGAACTCAAGAGGCTTGCATAGCCTTGGCAGCTCGAGATAAGAGCCTTGGGTGATTACTGACATCATAAATAAGACTGTCAATTGTTAAATCAACAATGGGAATCACTGTGCACCTGTTTCCCATGTAGAATCTCTGTCCTCAATGTGTTGTACTATGTGAATTAATGGTAAAACTACTACAAAGGCTGGCGCCATGGCTCACTGGGTTGATCCTCTGCCTGTGGCACCAGCACACTGGGTTCTAGTCCCAATTGGGGTACTGGCTCTGTCCTGGTTGCTCCTCTTCCAGTCCAGCTCTCTGCTCTGGCCCAGGAAGGCAATGGAGGATGCCCAAGTGCTTGGGCCCTGCAACTGCATGGGAGACCAGGAGGAAGCACCTGGCTCCTGGCTTGGATTGGAGCAGTGTACCGGCTGTAGTGGTCATTTGGGGGGTGAACCAATGGAAGAAGTACTGTCTTTTTTGTTTTGTTTTGTTTTGTTTTGTTTTTTAACTTTTATTTAATGAATATAAATTTCCAAAGTACGACTTATGGATTACAATGGCTTCCCCCCCATACCGTCCCTCCCACCCACAACCCTCCCCTTTCCCACACCCTCTCCCCTTCCATTCACATCAAGATTCATTTTTTATTATCTTAATATACAGATCAGCTTAGTATACATTAAGTAAAGATTTCAACAGTTTGCTCCCACACAGAAACATAAAGTGAAAAATAATAGATGATTTTTTTAAATGATGATGAGATCAGATCAGACCTACGGTCATGTTTAATCCCAGTGAGAGTCAAGTTGGGAATTGATAATTTCTTTTTTTTTTAACAGAAGATCAGTTTAGTATGCATTAAGTAAAAATTTCAACAGTTTGCACCCCCATAGAAAAACAAAGTGAAAATACTGTTTGAGTACGAGTTATAGCATTGAATCTCAATGCACAGCACATTAAGGACAGAGATCCTACATGAGGAGTAAGTGTACAGTGACTCCTGTTGTTGACTTTACCAATTGACACTCCTGTCTATAACATCAGTAATCTCCCTATGCTCCAGTCATGAGTTTCCAAGGCTATGGAAGCCTTTTGAGTTCTCCGACTCTTATCCTGTTTAGACAAGGTCATAGTCAAAGTGGAGGTTCTCTCCTCCCTTCAGAGAAAGGTACCTCCTACTTTCAAGACCTGTTCTTTCCACTGGGATCTCACTCACAGAGATCTTTTGCCAGAGTGTCTTGGCTTTCCATGCCTGAAATACTCTCATGGGCTTTTCAGCCAGATCCGAATGCCTTTAGGGCTGATTCTGAGGCCAGAGTGCTATTTAGGACCTCTGCCATTCTATGAGTCTGCTGAGTATCTCACTTCCCATGTTGGATCACTCTCCCCTTTATTTATTCTATCAGTTAGTGTTAGCAGGTACTAGACTTGTTTATGTGCTCCCTTTGACTCTTAGTCCTTTCATTATGATCAATTGTGAACTGAAATTGATCACTTGGACTAGTGAGATGGCATTGGTACAAGCCACCTTGATGGGATTGAATTGGAATCCCCTGGTATGTTTCTAACTCTACCATTTGGGGCAAGTCAGCTTGAGCATGTCCCAAATTATACATCTCGTCCCTCTCTTATTCCCACTCTTATGTTTAACAGGGATCACATTTCAGTTAATTTTCAACACTTAAGAATAACTGTATATTAATTACAGAATTAAACCAGTCATATTAAGTAGAACAGACAAAAAAAAATTACTAAGAGGGATAATGTATTAAGTTGTTCATTAACAGTCAGGGCTATGCTGATCAAGTCACAGTTTCCCATAGTGTCCATTTCACTTCAACAGTTTTCCTTTTTGGTGTTCAGTCAGTTGTCACCAATCAGGGAGAACATATGGTATTTGTCCCTTTGGGACTGGCTTATTTCACTCAGCATGATGTGTTCCAGATTCCTCCATTTTGTTGCAAATGACTGGATTTCGTTGTTTCTTACTGAGGTATAGTATTCTAAAGAGTACATATCCCATAATTTCTTTATCCAGTCTACCGTTGATGGGCATTTAGGTTGGTTCCAGGTCTTAGCTATTGTGAATTGAGCTGCAATAAACATTAGGGTGCAGACCGCTTTTTTGTTTGCCAATTTAAATTCCTTTGGGTAAATTCCAAGGAGTGGGATGGCTGGGTCGAACGGTAGGGTTATCTTCAGGTTTCTGAGGAATCTCCAGATTGACTTCCATAGTGGCTTGACCAGTTTGCATTCCCACCAACAGTGGGTTAGTGTCCCTTTTTCCCCACATCCTCGCCAGCATCTGTTGTTGGTAGATTTCTGCATGTGAGCCATTCTAACCGGGGTAAGGTGAAACTTCATTGTGGTTTTGATTTGCATTTCCCTGATTGCTAGTGATCTTGAACATTTTTTCATGTGCCTGCTGGCCATTTGGATTTCCTCTTTTGAAAAATGTCTATTGAGGTCCTTGGCCCATCTCTTAAGTGGGTTGTTGGTTTTGTTGTTGTGGAGTTTCTTGATCTCTGTAGATTCTGGTTATTAACCCTTTATCTGTTGCATAGTTTGCAAATATTTTTTCCCATTCTGTCGGTTGTCTCTTCACTCTCCTGACTGTTTCTTTTGCAGTACAGAAACTTCTCAATTTGATGCAATCCCAATAGTTGATTTTGGCTTTGACTGCCTGTGCCTCCCGGGTCTTTTCCAGAAATTCTTTGCCTGTGCCAATATCTTGAAGGGTTTCTCCAATGTTCTCTAGTAACTTGATAGTGTCAGGTCATAGATTTAGGTCTTTAATCCATGTTGAGTGGATTTTTGTGTAAGGTGTAAGGTAGGGGTCTTGCTTCATGCTTCTGCACGTGGAAATCCAATTTTCCCAGCACCATTTATTGAATAGACTGTCCTTGCTCCAGGAATTAGTTTTAGATCCTTGATCAAATATAAGTTGGCTGTAGATGTTTGGGTTGACTTCTGGTGTTTCAATTCTGTTCCATTGGTCTATCCATCTGTTTCTGTACCAGTAGCATGCTGTTTTGATTACAACTGCCCTGTAGTATGTCCTGAAATCTGGTATTGTGATGCCTCCGGCTTTGTTTTTGTTGTACAAGATTGCTTTAGCTATTCGAGGTCTCTTGTGCCTCCATATAAATTTCAGCACCATTTTTTCCAGATCTGAGAAGAAGGTCTTCGGTATCTTGATTGGTATTGCATTGAATCTATAAATTGCTTTTGGGAGAATGGACATTTTGATGATATTGATTCTTCCAATCCATGAGCATGGAAGATTTTTCCATTTCTTGGTATCCTCTTCTATTTCTTTCTTTAAGGTTTTGTAATTTTCATCATAGAGATCTTTAACGTCTTTGGTTAAGTTTATTCCAAGGTATTTGATTGTTTTTGTAGCTATTGTGAATGGGATTGATCTTAGAAGTTCTTTCTCAGCCATGGTGTTGCTTGTGTATACAAAGGCTGTTGATTTTTGTGCATTGATTTTATGTCCTGCCACTTTGCCAAACTCCTCTATGAGTTCCAATAGTCTCTTAGTAGAGTTCTTTGGGTCCCCTAAATAAAGAATCATGTCATCTGCAAAGAGGGATAGTTTGACTTCTTCCTTCCCAATTTGTATCCCTTTAATTTCTTTTTCTTGCCTAATAGCTCTGGCTAGAACCTCCAGAACTATATTGAATAGCAGTGGTGAGAGTGGGCATCCCTGTCTGGTATCAGATTTCAGTGGAAATGCTTCCAGCTTTTCCCCATTCAATAGGATGTTGGCTGTGGGTTTTTCATAGATTGCTTTGATTGTATTGAGGAATGTTCCTTCCAAACCCAGTCTGCTTAGAGTTTTCATCATGAACGGGTGTTGTATTTTATCAAATGCCTTCTCGGCATCTATTGAGATAATCATATGGTTTTTCTTCTGCAGTCTGTTAATGTGGTGTATCACATTGATTGTCTTGCGCACATTAAACCATCCCTGCATACGAGGGATAAATCCCACTTGGTCTGGGTGGATGATCTTTCTGATGTGTTGTTGCATTCTATTGGCGAGAATTTTATTGAGGATTTTTACATCTATGTTCATCAGGGATATTGGTCTGTAATTCTCTTTCAGTGCTGCATCTTTTTTCGGCTTAGGAATTAAGGTGATGTTGGCTTCATAGAAAGAATTTGGGAGGATTCCCTCTTCTTCGATGGTTCTGCATAGTCTGAGAAGACTTGGAGTTAGTTCTTCTTTAAATGTCTGGTAGAATTCAGCAGTGAATCCATCTGGTCCTGGGCTTTTCTTTGTTGGGAGAAGAAGTCCTTTCAGTTGGATAATGTTTGCATTATGGATTAGTCCAGATGTATTCTTCCTCTTTGTCTTTTGAAAAGTGTGTAGAATTACATTAGTTTTTCCAACTTTTTCTCCAGTTTTATTGACGTCTTCATCCTATCACAATGAAATTGATTATGAAAACAGGCTGGTGTTCAGACATCGGGACAGACAAGTGCTTTTGGGTGCTTGGCTCAGGGGCAGTGGTGTGGCTTCTTTATGTTGACACTATCCTTGCTGACAGAGGCCATGCCATGCACTGAGCAGTGCTGTGGGGCCTGCTTTGCCATGTCTGAGATTAATTCTAGGCAGCCAAAGGATGAGCCAAGTTTTGCATGGAGCTAAGGCCTCACAGCTAGCATGATTCACGTAGTAACTAGTCCTGAAGTGAGAAATCCTCTGCCTGCAACAGGAAGTCCACCAGAGGCACACTCACTGTCCTCTGTGAGACATGGGGAACTCCTGGCCACACTGCCATGGGTCCTTGCCCCTTGTAGAGACTCCAGCTCCAGGCTCCACTTCTGTCACTGTGGGACTGTCCTTGTTCTCTGCAGTGATGCTGGCAACCCAGTTTCCAGTAACAGAGAATGGGGAGCCATGCCGGGGTCATGCTGAGGTCAAGGTGGTCAAAGTCAGAGGGGCCTGTGGGTCCATGCAGGAGGTGCTGCAGATCCTCAGGCTACATTTTACTGATTTTCAAGTGCAAATGATCTATGGCCTGACCAGAGTCACTCCATTTTGTTCCTGATTGTCCTCTATTTGTTTCTAACCAGTCCCACAACTGCTAGCTACTCAAAACTAATCTTCTGAGAGGTTTTTTGTAAGCTTATTTACATTAAGTACTGGGAAACTTGTTAATATCCCCAAGATAAGCATAATGTTGCTTGCTCTAGCTCCTGTAACAAATGCTTGGCTTTGTAATTAACTTCAACAAGATATGGTTTTGGCCTTTAGAAGCTTAACCTTGAGCTCCTTCAGGGCAGTATGATTTGGAGAGCACACGCCCCTGTGCAGCCACTGGCTTTTAGAAATAAAAGGCTCCATAATTAGGCCCTGAGACTTCAGCACTTCTTAATATTTCTGAAATTAATAATCTGTGTGGGTTCTTGCCATGAATTCAGAGACAAATTCTGAATACTGGCTCAAATAGACCAGATGATAAGCTGAGTTTTTAAGCTTTTATTCAGTGAGAGAAACACATAGGAGAGTGAGGGCTCTATCTAAAGGAGAAAGGAAAGTCTAGAAATTAAGTAGGGGCCATACCAAGCAGGGAGCAGGCCAAGAGCTGTGGACTTGTCCTGTGAGGCCCACACCATCGGGGAGAGTGAGGCAATGGTGTTCTTCCACAGGAAGCACCGGGGACAGGCTTCAGTGTACATGTCCACCTTTATTAATGACCATGTACACTTTCAAAGGGCAGGCAGAAGGGGCGTAACTAATTCAGGGCAACCCTAACTCTTTAGGAAAGAACCAACACTGGCACCAATATGCATCTCCAACTAGCTTGAAGGTCTCATAGTTAGGATAACTTTCCAGGTGGGCCTGGACCACCTGCAGCAACAGTTTCCCTAATTAGCAGAAGGTGGGGGTGGGAGAAAATGTGCCTGAGGCTCCCACCTCCCACCATCAAAAAGGCTAGCCACATGGGCTAGGCAGAAAGTCTCACAGGATCACCCACATCTCCCCCCTTTGTTTTAGGGCAAGTGTGACTCTGCTTAGCGTGGCACAGCAACAAGCCGCAGCCCACAATAAGCTTTAAATTAAATTGAAGAACGCCTAGCATGGGGATTAAGGGCAGGGAGGAAAAGAAGGGCAAAGGGAAAAAGGCCAGGCCCACCATGTTTCAGGCCTTTGTAATTGGCAGGCGGTGCACAGGTATGGGAAAGCAGGGGCATGAGATCACACGGGGGCTGGGGACAGTGTGATGAGGGCGTAGCCTTCCAGCTCTTGTCTGATGATATATGACTGCCTGCACAATCCCCCCTTCAGAGACTCCATTCCCTTAATCCTAGGGATGTTAAAGGATGTAGAATCATCACATCTTCTATAGCTGCTTCCTGTTTATGAGGGATGTAGTGCAGGCCCTGCCTGTCCTTGGTTTGGAAGTCTCTGCCTATCTCATCTAACAAATTCTCTTTGTGAACTGGAGCAATCTTGGTCACCACCAATGTCTGTGTCCCCTGTATGGTCAGTGACTCCCAGAAGTTGTTGAGTTCTGGAACATATAAGTTTGTTAATTAGTATGAGCAAAACTGGAACATCACCAATTGTAAATGGAGTGCCCCTTTAAGATGAAAAGACCACATCCTACAGACTCCCAGATAGTGGGTGGTGATACATTATAAACCCATTTAGCTTGAGTATAGAGAATTATATTAGAAGAACATATTAGGAGTTTTTTTTTAACTTTTATGTAATTAATATAAATTTTCAAAGTACAGCTTATGGATTACAATGGCTTCCCCACCCATAATGTCCCTCCCACCCGCAACCCTCCCCTTTCCCACCCCCTCTCCCCTTCCATTCACATCAAGATTCATTTTCAATTCTCTTTATATACAGAAGGTCAGTTTAGCATACATTAAGTAAAGATTTCAACAGTTTGCTCCCCCATAGAAACACAAAGTGAAATATACTGTTTGAGTACTAGTTATAGCATTAAATCACAATGTACAGCACACTAAGGACAAAGATCCTACATGAGGAGTAAGTGCACAGTGACTCCTGCTGTTGACTTAACAAATAGACACTCTTGTTTATGGCCTCAGTAATCACCCTAGGCTCTTGTCATGAGCTGCCAAGGCTATGGAAGCCCCCTGAGTTCACGGACTCTGATCATATTTAGACAAGGCCATGGTCAAAGTGGAAGTTCTCTCCTCCCTTCAGAGAAAGGTACCTCCTTCTTTGATGACCAGTACTTTCCACTGGGATCTCACTCGCAGAGATCTTTCATTTAGGTTTTTTTTTTTTCCCCCAGAGTGTCTTGGCTTTCTATGCCTGAAATACTCTCCTGGGCTTTTCAGCCGGATCCGCATGCCTTAAGGGCTGATTCTGAGGCCAGAGTGCTGTTTAGGACATCTGCCATTCTATGGGTCTGCTGTGTATCTCACTTCCCATGTTGGATCGTTCTCTCCCTTTTTTATTCTATCAGCTAGTATTTGGAGACACTATTCTTGTTTCTATGATCCCTTTGGTTCTTAGTCCTATCATTATGATCAATTGTGAACAGAAATTGATCACTGGGACTAGTGAGATGGCATTGGTACATGCCACCTTGATGGGATTGAATTCGAATCCCCTGGTATGTTTCTAACTCTACCGCTTGAGGTAAGTCAGCTTGAGCATGTCCTGAATTGCACATCTCTTCCCTCTCTTATTCCCACTTATATTTAACAGTGATCACTTTTCAGTTAAGTTTCAGCACTTAAGAAGAATTGTGTATTGATTACAGTATTCAACTAAAAGTATTAAGTAGAACAAACAAGAAAAAATACTAAGAGGGATAACATATCAAGTTGCTCATCAACAGTCAGGGTGAGGGCTGATCAAGTCACCGTTTCTCATAGTGTTCATTTCACTTTAACAGGTTTCCTTTTTGGTGCTCAGTTAGTTGTCATTAATCAGGGAGAACATATGGTGTTTGTCCCTTTGGGATTGGCTTATTTCACTCAGCATAATGTTTTCCAAATTCCCAACAGGGATCACTTTTCAGTTAAAATTTAAACACCTAAGAATAATTGTGTGTTAATCACATTAGGAGTTTTATTGTTAATAACAGAGAGAATCAAAGAGGCAGGTACACCATGCCTGCCTTCAGGAGCAGTACTCTTGAGGTGAGGAAAGCAAAGGCTTTACTTTTCTTTTTGCTTAAGTTCTCTGGCTTACAGGAATAATCAGGCATGTCTTTTGAGTACACCTGTGAGGACTTGAGAGGTAGACATTTAATCCTAATTTTACTGAGGTAGTCATGTTCAGTAGCACCTGGTAAGGTCCCTTCCATTTAAGCTGTAGCCCATCTGAAGAGGATCTTTCTATGAATGGCTTGTTCAGGGAAAGGTGCTGAAGTTGGTTTGTAGAGGGTCAGCTTTCAGAGACTGGGTCCAGGGTTTGGCATTTCAGGCTGCTATCCACACAGGCTGCAGAGTAATCTCTGGAAAGCACAAGCAAAATGTTTGCCCATCATTATGAGGGGATCAGGCCCCTTCCATTGTTGGGTGGTTGGGTCCCTCCATCAAACCAGAGGCAATTGGGTTGCACCTGTGAAAGGTCTCCAGTGTCTCACTGCTGGTTGCTCTCCAGGGGGTGAGACCTGTAAGAACTTTACGGTGAAAGGAGCAAAGTTAACACACTGATAGTGGGGGTACCGTACTCTCCCCTCTGTTTTTTAATCATAGTCTTAAGGTCCTGCATGGGAAATTAGTGCACAGTGACTCCTATGGTTAATTTCACAATTCACACTCTTTTGTGTGCTGTCAGTGATCACCCAAGGCTCTTGACATGAGCTGTCTAGGCTATGGAAGCCTTCTGAATCCACAAACTCCATCAATATTTAGAGAAGGCTGTAAGCAAAGTGACAGTGCTCCCTTTGAAGAGAGTACATCCTTCTTTGATGACCACTTCTTTCCACAGGAGTCTCACCCAGGGAGACTATTCATGTATGCACACCTTTTTGCACAAGTGTCCTAACTTTCCACACCTGAAATGCTCTTTTGGGCTTTTTAGCCAGACCAGAATGCCTTTAGGGATGACTCTGAGGTCATTGAGTGTTACTAAGAGCAATTGCCATTCTATGAGTCTGCTGTATGGACTGCTTCCCATGTTGAAGCATTTACTCCTCTTTAATTCTATTAATTCTATTGATATGATCACTTTAACAATTAGTGCCTCCTATATGACCAATCTAAAACTTAATGGAATCAAATACAGTCACTTTTAAACTTAATCATATATATATATATATATAAATATGTTAAAACTTAAGATGTCACTTTCACCATCTAGCCCAAGGGGATTTGGGATCCCATGGTGAAGTAAATCCAGCTGCGAAATTATGATTTAAGCTCTCATTTTGGCTATGTTGTTACACAGAATATGTTAGTCACTCCTTTCATAAGATCTAAAAATCAAACTACATCTTGAGGAATCCCTCAGGATAGAGTCAGTGTCCCATCTTAAAGAGAATAGAGAAATGTGGGAGCAAGTCAGGCTTGCCAGAATTCCCACTGACAATGTCAAATGGACTCTTAGCAAGTGGTTTTAACCATTAAATAATAGCTTATAAAATATTTACTGTAGGTCCAATGCCTTCTATAAATTTTAAGAATACATGTTTTTAAATATATCTTAAATATCTAACATGATGTGGCTTGTTTAAACAGCAAACAGAAACATAAAACATTTTTTAGTTTCTTTCTATCGACAAATTTAAAACATTTGACAAAGAGATTCAGGTCACATGAATCAAATGTATCTTCAATTAATTTTAACTATTAAATTTATGAGCAATCTTTCCTTTATAAACCAATTAAGACAGAGCTCAAAATAAATTTTCCCATATAGACATACAATATGTACACACACATAACACAACATACAAGGTAGAACAATAAAGAAGTTTTAGTAATAGTTTCCTAAAATCTTTAGCTTTTTTTTATTACCAACCAATTAAAATTACTTTCTGTTCTTGGTCAACTTGATTAACCATACTTTCTTCCAGTTGGAACCTGTAGTGCATTATTCACTTCATCTGTTTACAGAACAATTCAAAACTACTGAATTCAATAGAAGTGGCTGGGAAAAAATCCATCAGAACCTATAGGAGGGCAGCTAAACACAGAACCAACAATGTTTTAGTTTAGAGCAGCAAATCTGATATACAAAACTGTGGATGAGAAAAGACTTTAAATAGCTATGTCTAACATGATAAACTCATTAACCAACAAGAGGCATTTGCTTACTTTACACAGTATTTTCAAAAGTACCTGTAGGATTTTACAAAACATTTAATTCTTTTAGGCCTCTGGGCCTTTCTCATTAAGATAACCATCATGTCTAGTAACACAAGATCATTAGACTTTTTAACTTTCAGACATTTGTATCAGTGGCATTTTATATTATCAAAACTTAAAATTTAGCATGACTTCACATTTTAACAATGCCTGTAATATAACCTAAATAGCCTGATTGATTAGCTGGTGTCTCTTCAAGATGAGAGACATATATCCTTTGACATTTCCAGAAACCTAACTGGAAATATCAAAGTCCAAATTATTTGGAACTTTGATTTTTTTAAATGCCTGTAAAAGATGACAAGATGTCTTAAAATATCTGGTTAAAATAAGATCCTTAACATCATGACAAAGTATAGACCAGATTTGATCAACTCATAACTCCTTTAAAACTCAGTTATTTTAAACAATTAGAACTTAAGAGGCATTAAGAGAACATAATAGATTACTTTAAAATAACACAAAATCTGTCTCCTTGGTTGTTCAAAAGTCAGAAATAAAACCTTAAATTTAAGACCTGGTGCATTGAATCAAATCCCATAATTTGGAACAGTTTTAAGAGTCAGAACTAGGGAAGAAAGAATAGCACCTGCATGGGAGACCAGGAGGAAGCACCTGGCTCCTGGTTTCAGATCAGCACAGCATGCTGGCTGCAGCGCGCCAGCCATAGTGGCCATTTGGGGGGTGAACCAATGGAAGGAAGACTTTCTCTCTGTCTCTCTCTCTCTCACTGCCTAACTCTGCCTGTCAAAAAAAAATCAACAAATGACAAAACTGATGAGAATGTGGAAAAAAGTTACCCTGGTCCACTGTTGGTGGGAATGTAAACTGGTACAAGCCACTGTGAAAGACCGTATGGAGATATCTTACAAATCTGATTATAGACCTACCATTTGATCCAGTCATCCCACTCCTTGGAATTTACCCAAACCAAAAGGAATTAGAATATGCAAGAGTTATCTATAACCCCATGTTCATTGCAGCACAATTCACAATAGCTGAGATCTGGGAAGAATCCAGATATCAATCAATTGTTGACTTGATAAGAAAATTATGGTATATACACACTATGGCATACTACTCAGTTATTAAAAAAAAAAGGAAAGAAAAAGAAACCCTGTCTTTTGCAACAAGATAGAGGAAACTGGAAACCATTATACTTAGTAAAATAAGTGAGTCTGCGAAAGACAGATATCATGTTTTCCCTGATCTGAGGTAGCTAATAGAGTACCTAAAATGTAATGTATTGGAGTTAGATACACATTTTGAGATTTGATGATTGTTTAGAGCCCTTGTCTCTTCCATTGAGGAACAGTGATTTTTTTTTAATTTATTTTTTTGCTTCATACTATTTGCTGACTTGTTGAACTCTTACTTAGTATAGGGTTAACTATACAATCATTAAGTAAACTGAAAACAGATTTTGTAAAAGTTAAGTGGGAATGTGAGAGGGAAGAGGAGAAAGGGTTGGAGTGTGTGTGGGAGGGAGGGTATCGGGGGAAGTGTCACTTACATTCATTAGTCTGTATATATGAAATATATCAAACTTATATTAAATAAAATTTTAAAAGGAAGTAAATATTTAAAATTCAAAAAATTTATACCAATAACAAGGAGAATTTTAAAGGTGTTTATATATAATATATATGTGTGTGTTTATGACATTACAATATAAATGTACATATATATAATTTGCAATATAAATATATAGAGAGCAACATTTTGAAATTTTTATAATGTATTTATCATCAGAAAAGAATAGCTCAGATTTCTGTAATAATCCAGTTTCTGATTACAAGAATGAAGAGTAAGCCACCAAGTTGTAGCTCATAAGCTGTTTCTCTGTGTCTCCAAGTCTACCAACCTCTAAAATTAAATAAACATACATAATTCTGGGATAGAAATCACATTAAGATCCCACTATTTTCCCGCATAATTTTCAGAAAATATGCTAGTATCTAGACACACAGTGGCAAATTTATCTATGTATAAAATATATGTATATTATGTTACATATATTCATATATATATATATATATATATATATATTACATTGAGGAGGAAGAATTATTACCCTTGGCTAAAATGGCCCTGAGACACTGTGTACCTGACAGTTTCCAGGGCAACTTACAGAATGTTGGGGGTGATGATGATCTTACAATAAAAGTGAAATCACCATGGCCACAGATTCACAGAGCTAGGATTGGCCTAGAATAAAATATTTGTGCAAAAGAGTGACTCCAGTGAATTTAAAAATTTACTTAAATTTTCATAATTAAAGGTTAATTTCAAGTTCCATGAATGTCTGTAAGGCGAAGAATGAAATCTCCTGCTAATGAGTGATGGAACTGGCCCTAAATTGTTCTCATATACTGTGAAAATAAAATTTGTACATCTTCCAGAATTTGATGGCCTTACAATGTTAAAGTAAATCATGGTAGACTGAAGTTCCCTGCACTAGAATTGGCATAAATTACGTTATTATTTATTGAGGTGGTAATAATAAATTTGAATCAACATGAAAAATAGAGAAATGTATTCAATATATTGACAGTTGTGTGTACAAATGGTAAATTTAGTAGAAGCAGGAATAAGGTTACAAGGCGATGTAACAGATATTAATAAAAATAGCCCTAAATACACATTTAAATACAGAAAATTTGTGCTCTCTTAAATCAAAGAAAGCTTATGCCATTGAATTCAGTAATTTTAAAACCAAGATAAAATTGTCTTGATCCAATGCATGGAAATTTTAAAGAGAATGACAATTTTGATTCTCGAAATATAAAGAAGCTATAAAAAAAGTGTCCTTGAAAGTGTAAAAGAATGTAATGTTCTAAAATTATTTGATAGGCCATAAAGATGGAGGTTGCTAAGACAACTTGAACATTATTTAGTGCATTCATGATATGAAAATGTAAGTGCCCAAAAGAATCATCATTCCTTGGCAGTGCTAAGATTGCTGTCCATGTGGATATTGACATACTCAGATGAAATTAATAAAATGAAAGACAAAAAATAGAAACCTGATGCACATGGAAGTTAAAACTTTGCCTTGCTGTTAGTAACAATGTGTATTTTAATGTGAGCCATAACTAAAAAATATGTGGATGAATATTTGGTGAAAAAACAGTCCAGAATAAACTGGAAAAATTACAGTATGATACAGACTTACAGTTTGGAAAATTTCCACAATCAGAAAATAATTTACAGTTCCAGGAGCATCTAGAAACATTAAGAAATGTATCCTATGCTGATGACCATGATGGTGCTGGCACTGCAATGTACTCAAATCCTATATGCATGACAGTTGCTTGGACAACTTCCAGCATTTAGAGTGAGTTGATGACCACACAATTATAAATCAAACCATGGTACCCATCATTTCCCTGTTAGGAATGTCACAAATCGGGTTATTCATTACACATGCAGGTGATAGTAGTAAATGACAAAATAAATATGCATTCCATGGAAGGCATTTAATTTTGATTATATGGTGTATAAATTAGTAATTTGGCAGAAACAGAGTCACAATCATAGAGAGATGGGCTAATAATTGGATGGTAGAGTAGGGAGGGAGCTTACTGCTCTAGCCCAGGAGAAGATAGTTTTAAAAAAGTGGAAATAGAGTAGTCTCAGGGAAGAGTTAGGGAAAAAATGACAGAGGAAATTCTACTGACCTGAGAGGGACATGGTGGACCCACATGGAGGGCATGGTGCCCACTGCTCATGACTCCAACAGCTGAGAACCTATGCACTCGAACTGGAAAGTGAGGTGAGACAAAACCACAGTAGCCTGAGCCACCAGCAAAAATGTGGCAGGAACCTAGAGGGAATGAGGCTTAAATATCTGAGGGAAAGTGTGCCAGCCAAACTAGAGGAGAGAAAAAAAAGGGACAGTACAGACACATTTCTCTCTCTCCAATCACCTCAAAAGGCATGCAATCTGATAGAGCAGGAGCCATTTTGGACATACATAACATCTGTGCCAGCTTGTGTCTACACCAAGCAAGCAGCCAAGTGGAGACTCCTGATGCTGGTAGGGAAAAATAACAGGAAACTAGGAACTTGTGACTGTGTGAAACTTCTGAAGCAGGACTGTGAAAAAATAAAAAACTGAGGGTGTGTGGGAAGATTTGCAGTGTGACTGGGACTTTGAGCACTCTCAGTGGGAGAGGCCACAAGCTTGGGGGTTCCTGGTTACCTGATGAGAGACATTTCTGGAGAATCTGAATTTATACTGAGGACTACACAGATCCTTTGTGTGGTTCTTTGGACAGAGCAGACAAATATTATACCTACTGGGGCTAGTACTCAGGCACTGGTCTCCATTGAGGAGAAGAGCCCAACTGAGCAGAATATACTTCCCTTCTGATTAAAAAAAAGGAAAAATAAGACTTAACATGCCAAACTTGGGTGTGTCACCTGAGGCACACCCTTAACCCTGGAGACTGAAGAGTTCTCTGGCCACATCCACTACAAGCCTCCAGAGATTCAGTGAAAGCAGAAAGACCACTTATCTACAGTACAAAAATAAATCCACCACAGTGGAATAAAAAAGAAGAAATCTTGCTGGTCTGGACAAGTGGTGGCAAATTCTTTCAATTTCTGTTTGTTATGAAAGGTCTTTATTTCACCTTCATTCACAAATGAGAGCTTTGCAGGATATAATAATCTGGGATGACAGCTTTATTCTCTTAGGACTTGGGCTAGATTTTGCCATTTTCTCTTAGCCTGCAGGGTTTCTGATGAGAAGTCTGCTGTGAGTCTAATTGGAGATCCTCTGAGAGTAATCTGATGTTTCTCTCTTATGCATTTTAGAATCTTCTCTTTTTGTTTCATTGTGGCAGTTTGATTACAATGTGTCATGGCAAGGTTGTTTTCTGATCATGTCTATTCAAAGTTCTGTGTGCTTCCTGTACTTGGATGTCTCTTTCTTTTTCCAAACCCGGAAAGTTTTCTGCTAGTATTTCACTAAAAATGCCTTCTAATCCTTTCTCTCTCACCATGCCTGCAGGAACTCCTAGAACCAGAATGTTGGTCTTATTTTTTTTTTTATAGTATCCTGTAGATTCCCAACAGTCTTTTTTAGATTTCTAATCTCCTGTTCTTGTGTTTGGTTTGACTGTATACTTTCCTGTACTCTGTCTACTAAGTCTGGTATTCTCTCTTCTGCCTCACTGATTCTGTTTTTAAGGCTCTCCACTGCATATTTTATTTGTTGTATTGAATTCTTCATTTCATTTTGATTTCTTTTTAATATCTCAGTTTCATGTTCTGTTGAATTCTTCATTTCATCTTGATTCCTCCTGATAATTTTTATTTCATGGGAGATATTTTCTTTCATGTCCTTCATGGATTTCAGTAGTTTGTGCATTTGCTTTTGATTACTTCTATGTAACCTTATGACCAAATTTTTGAGTTCTATTTCTTGCATTTCTTCTCTCATCATCTTCATGACCTAGTATTGGAATGTCATGTTCTTTTGGGAGCATGATGATGTTTTCCTTATTCTTGCTTCTTGGATTTTTGCATTTGTGGAAATACTCATCTTTTTTTTTTTTTTTTCTGGCAGTTTTTATCATTGTATTATGACTGTAGATAAATGGACTTTCTGCTTTCACTGAATCTCTAGAGGCTTGTAGTGGGTGTGGCCAGAGAGCTCTGTTCAGTTTTCAAGGGTAAAGGGTATGCCTAAGGTGACACATCCAGGTTTGGCATGGTAAATCTTTTTTGAATCAGAAGGGAGTTATATTCTGTTCAGCTGAGTTCTTCTCTTCAATGGAGACCAGTGCCTGAGTACTAAATCAAGTGGTATAATATTCACTATGTCCCAAGAACCACATAAGGATCTGTGCTCTCAATGTGGGACCTCTGTCCTTAGTGAGAATTAACAGTAAATCTAGTCTTCAAACACCTGTTTAGCTGGGAGCCTAGGAAAAAGTGCTCAGGCAAGTAATAATGTGAAAAATTAGTTCTAAGTAATATGAAAGATAACCCAGACAAAACAGCAGTCCAGCAAATCATTCAACCTCACTGAAACTACCAGCAGCTACATCATTCATTTTCTATTAAATCTGTTTATAATAAGATTTAATTTGATGAACACTTGCAAGAAACTGTGGGGACTTAAACAGGGATGAAGAGCTATTTCTTATGGGTAGTGATGGAGTTGAAATGGATTAGTTGCACAGCTATTATCTAGATGGGAAATAAAAGAGCTACTGCAGCTAGATGCATCATAGCATTTGTAGCGCTGTTATCATGGGATAGCCAAGCAACCTAGGAAAAGTGTTCCTCCTGAAGGTATCCTGAGGAACTAACTGAATGTAAATCAGATTTATATTAATCCAGAAAGGACTTTCTAAATTGGAAGGAATAAAAATACACATTTTCAATAAAAATGAGGGCCACCTGCAGGAGCAGGGAATAATGCAACAAAAAAAGGTTGTAAAAAATTATGTTAAATTAATACAAAAATGTACTACAGGGGCCAGCACTGTGTCACAGCAGGTTAATGCCCTGACCTGAAGTGCTGGCATCCCATATGGGTGCTGGTTCGAGACCCGGCTGCTCCACTTCCAATCTAGCTCTCTGCTATGGCCTGAGAAATAGTAGAAGGCCCAAGTGCTTGGGTCCCTGCACCTACATGGGAGATCTGGAGGAAGCTCCTGGTTTTGGATCAGCACAGTTCTGGCCATTGTGGCCAATTGGGGAGTGAACCATTGGATGGAAAATTCTCTCTCTCTGCTTCTGCTCTTTCTGTGTAACTCTGACTTTCAAATAAATAAATCTTTTTTTAAAAAAATACTACATTTATGCTCCTGCTTCTCTATTGCAATGGGTACCACATGGATAGACTTCATTCTATGTTCTTGTTTCAAGGCAATTAGGAATAGGATGAAAAAGTGTAGAAAAGTGGCATCATGAATGAAAAAGGCATTATGCACTCAGTAATACAGGAAAATTCAGATGAGTGTTGCAACTTATAGGGTTTGAGGTTGTCCCTTAAAAGAATGAGGGTAATGTGTGTGGCAACATCTACTTGCATATTCAAATAGACCTTGGGTAGTGGAGTCTAATCCAGATGTGCACACAGATAAGTTGAAATTTCTCATGGGTATATAGGTCACCGCACACTCATTCCCTTGTGTTGCACACAACACTTATTATCCAGGGCCAGGGTACACTATTATGGCTGGAACATGTGTCACTTGATATGCCTATGGTCACATCACTGGTTTGCACTACAATAATGAGGGGAAAGAATCCTGGGTGGCCAAAAAAGCAGCTATAAAACAAGTAACTTTGTAATTGATGAAGATGGTATTCCAAATAACTGTTGAAATAACTGTTACTCAACTTTTAAATATTTATTAACAAAATTTACACAAGAGAGCACAGTTCAGTTCATATACTTGATTCCACTCAGAATAATGAGAAACCAAAAGTTCCGGTTGAATAAGAGAAAAATTTCTGAAGAGCGGTTAACCACTCTCTGTCACAATTCATAATGAAAACTGCCCAATACTCACTAAGGTGTGATTCCACCAAAGAATTCTTCCAAACAAGTTATATTTCAGGGACTTCTCTCTGCAATCTTGCTATGTTTTGTGGAAGTTTGCCTAATAATAAAGGTATTTCCTATTACAATAAATCATAGGATTTTTTCTTTCTGTGAGTTGTCAGGTAACCATTGACAGGTGACATATGGTACATGACTTTTCTATGCATGTATGTTTTCTCATTTTGGAGTCTTCATGTGAATTGATTAATGGCAGAAAAATTTTTTCACATTCATTAAATTGACATTTTACTGTATGAATTCTCTGGTGTTAGTTGATGTTTAATTTCTTTTTTTTTAAGATTTTTATTTATTTGACAGGTAGAGCTATGGACAGTGAGAGAGACAGAGATAAAGGTCTTCCTTCTGTTGGTTCACACCTCAAATGGCCACAGTGGCCAGAGCTGCACTGATCTGAAGCCAGGAGCCAGGTGCTTCTTCCTAGTCTTCCTTGTGGGTGCAGAGGCCCAAGCACTTGGGCTGTCTTCTATTGCTTTCCCAGGCCACAGTAGAGAGCTGGATTGAAGAGGGGCAGCTGGGACTAGAACTCGCACCCATATGGGATGCCAGCATAGCAGGTGGAGGATTAACCTATTGCTCCACGGCGCCGGCCTGATGTTTAATTTCTGGCTATGGTTTTTTGAGTTCTATTGCACTTGAAGGATATCGCCTTTCTTGAGTTGCATATTTATGCAAACCTGAATTCTATGAAAATATACTTCCACATTCATTACACTCCTAAGAAACCACTTGTGTGAATTTTCTGATGTATAATGCCATTTCTGACAAATGGCTTTTTGTCACACTGATAATATTTCTGAACTTCTTCATTTTCTTTAACAATTTGTGTTATTTATTTGAAAGTCAGAGTAAGAGAGAGACAGGGAAGCAGAAAGAGGTCTTCCATCTGCTAGTTCACTCCCCAGATGGATGCAGTGGCTGGAACTGCAGTGATCCAAAGCCAGGAGTCAGGAGCTTCTTCTGGGTCTCCCATGTGGGTGCAGGGCCATCTTCTACTGCTTTCCCAGGCCATAGCAGAGAGCTGGATCAGAAGAGGAGCAACTGGGACTAGAACCAGTGCCCACATGGTATGCCAGCATTTCAGGACAGGGCTTTAACCTACTGTGCCACAGCGCTGGTCCCAACCTTTCTTCCTTATGGGAGTGCCTATTGTATGGGATGTAATTTCCAGCAAAAGGCTCTGTCACATGGTTATGTTGACTTTGGAAAAAGTCCTTCACATTCATTATATCCTTAAGTTCTCTCCCTTGTTTGATCTACATGTTATGAGGCATTCCTTCTGAAAAAAGGCTTTCCCACATTTATTACAAGATTTCCACTATGTAATAAATTCTCTGATGTTATATTGTGTGATTTTGGCAGAGTTTTCCAACATTCATTCCATTCATAAGGTTTCTCCCCCATGTGAATTCTGATGTTTTATGAGGTGTTACTTATGGATAAAGGCATTATATCCAAAGTGTTTTCCCCCATATGAATTAGATGATGTGCAATGAGGGCTGAATTATGGGGAAAAGCTTTCCAAGTCATTATGTCCAAAAGGTTTCTCTTCATGTGCATTTTCTGATGCATTCTGAGATGTGACTTATTGCCAAGGGCTTTTCTACAGTCATTGCATTCATGAAGTTTCTCCCTGGTGTGAATTCTGTGGTGTAATATGAGCTATGATTTATAACATGATTTATAAAGGTTTTTCCACACTTACTAGATTCATAAGGTTTCTGCCCTGTGTGAACTGTTTTGATATGAGTATAACTTATAGAAAAAGGCTTTTCTGCAGTCATTATTTATGAGGTTTCTCCCCTGTGTGAATTCGCTGGTGCACGATGAGGTGTGACTTTTGTCCAAAGGTTTTCCACAGTCATTACATTTATGAGGTTTCTCCCCTGTGTGAATTCGCTGATGTTTCCTGAGGCCTGACTTGTATCCGAAGGCTTTTCCACAGTCATTACATTTATGAGGTTTCTCCCCTGTGTGCATTCGCTGGTGCATGATGAGGTGTGACTTATGTCCAAAGGCTTTTCCACAGTCATTACATTTATGAGGTTTCTCCCCTGTGTGAATTTGCTGGTGTATGATGAGGTCTGGCTTTGATCCAAAGGCTTTTCCACAGTCATTACATTTATGAGGTTTCTCCCCTGTGTGAATTCGCTGATGTTTCCTGAGGCCTGACTTGTATCCGAAGGCTTTTCCACAGTCATTACATTTATGAGGTTTCTCCCCTGTGTGAATTCGCTGATGTTTCCTGAGGCCTGACTTGTATCCGAAGGCTTTTCCACAGTCATTACATTTATGAGGTTTCTCCCCTGTGTGCATTCGCTGGTGTATGAGGAGGGATGACTTGCGTCCAAAGGCTTTTCCACAGTCATTACATTTATGAGGTTTCTCCCCTGTGTGAATTCGCTGATGTATGAGCAGGGCTGACATTTGTCCAAAGGCTTTTCCACAGTCATTACATTTATGAGGTTTCTCCCCCATGTGAATTTGCTGGTGTCTGATGAGGTCTGAGTTTTGTCCAAAGGCTTTTCCACAGTCATTACATTTATGAGGTTTCTCCCCCATGTGAATTTGCTGATGTTTCCTGAGGCCTGACTTGTGTCCAAAGGCTTTTCCACATTCATTACATTTATGAGGTTTCTCCCCTGTGTGAATTCGCTGGTGTATGATGAGGTCTGGCTTTCGTCCAAAGGCTTTTCCACAGTCATTACATTTATGAGGTTTCTCCCCCGTGTGAATTCGCTGATGTTTCCTGAGGCCTGACTTGTGTCCGAAGGCTTTTCCACAGTCATTACATTTATGAGGTTTCTCCCCTGTGTGCATTCGCTGGTGTATGAGGAGGGATGACTTGCGTCCAAAGGCTTTTCCACAGTCATTACATTTATGAGGTTTCTGCCCTGTGTGAATTTGCTGGTGTATGATGAGGCCTGACTTGTATCCAAAGGCTTTTCCACAGTCATTACATTTATGAGGTTTCTCCCCTGTGTGCATTCGCTGGTGTATGAGGAGGGATGACTTGCGTCCAAAGGCTTTTCCACAGTCATTACATTTATGAGGTTTCTCCCCTGTGTGAATTCGCTGATGTATGAGCAGGGCTGACATTTGTCCAAAGGCTTTTCCACAGTCATTACATTTATGAGGTTTCTCCCCTGTGTGAATTTGCTGGTGTCTGATGAGGTCTGAGTTTTGTCCGAAGGCTTTTCCACAGTCATTACATTTATGCGGTTTCTCCCCCGTGTGAATTTGCTGATGTTTCCTGAGGCCTGACTTGTGTCTGAAGGCTTTTCCACAGTCATTACATTTATGAGGTTTCTCCCCTGTGTGAATTTGCTGGTGTATGATGAGGTCTGGCTTTTGTCCGAAGGCTTTTCCACAGTCATTACATTTATGAGGTTTCTCCCCTGTGTGAATTCGCTGGTGTATGAGGAGGGATGACTTGTGTCCAAAGGCTTTTCCACAGTCATTACATTTATGAGGTTTCTCCCCCATGTGAATTTGCTGGTGTCTGATGAGGTCTGGCCTTCTTCCAAAGGCTTTTCCACAGTCATTACATTTATGAGGTTTCTCCCCCGTGTGAATTCGCTGGTGTATGATGAGGTCTGGCTTTGGTCCAAAGGCTTTTCCACAGTCATTACATTTATGAGGTTTCTCCCCTGTGTGAATTCGCTGGTGTATGAGGAGGGATGACTTGTGTCCAAAGGCTTTTCCACAGTCATTACATTTATGAGGTTTCTCCCCCATGTGAATTTGCTGGTGTATGATGAGGTCTGGCTTTCGTCCAAAGGCTTTTCCACAGTCATTACATTTATGAGGTTTCTCCCCTGTGTGAATTCGCTGGTGTATGAGGAGGGCTGACTTTTGTCCGAAGGCTTTTCCACAGTCATTACATTTATGAGGTTTCTCCCCTGTGTGAATTTGCTGGTGGATGATGAGGTCTGGCTTTCGTCCAAAGGCTTTTCCACAGTCATTACATTTATGAGGTTTCTCCCCTGTGTGAATTTGCTGGTGTATGAGGAGGGATGACTTGTGTCCAAAGGCTTTTCCACAGTCATTACATTTATGAGGTTTCTGCCCTGTGTGAATTCGCTGGTGTATGAGGAGGGATGACTTGCGTCCAAAGGCTTTTCCACAGTCATTACATTTATGAGGTTTCTCCCCTGTGTGAATTCTCTGGTGTACTATGAGGTCTGACTTCCACAGAAAGCCTTTTCCACATTGAAGGCATTTATAAAGTTTCTCTCCTGTGTGAATTCGCTGATGGTTTATGAGGTATGACTTCTGTGCTTTTCCACAGTCATTACATTCAGAAGGTGAATTAAAACTGAGTGATTTTCCACAAGGTTTACATGTGTAAACTTTTTCCCTTGTATTTAGTCTCTGGTTTATTACAAGATGTGACTGGTGAATGACAGGTTCAACATACATAATGTACTTATAAAATTTCTTTCTTGTGTGAGTTTGTTGATGCATATTGAGGCTAGAATTTTCATGGATAGCTTTTTCTATTTGTGTTGCTTTTCCAAAAGTGACAGTTGACTTATTATGGTTTTCTGCCATATGAACCCTCTCAGATTTACAGAACATCTTTCTTGTGAAGACTTTTGCTTGTCCAGTGAGTCCAAATGGCTGCTTCATGATGTGAATATTGTCAAGCTGACTAAGAGGCTCACAGAACTGGAGAGATTTTCCAGGTATCTTAGTGTTATCAAATTTCTCTCCAGCCTGTAGTTGATCAGGCCCACTGGGGGGATACACAGTGTGACATTTATTGCATTCCTCAGGCTTCAGTCCTGAATAGATTCCCTTTTTAATAATCAGTGTTGGAACATGGCTTGAATTTAAACTAAGTGTTTTTCTTAATTCAATTCTCTTGAGAGCTGATGTCTTGTTACTTTTCATAAAATCCTGATTCAGATTTTTGTCCTGACTTTCCTGGTTGATCCTAATCAGGTCATCCCTTTTCATGACCACTGAAATGAGAAAAAGCAATCATGTCACTGAATCACATGTAACTGTTTCTCCTGGCATACTCATGTAAAGGGAATGAAGTTACTTGTTATCCAAGTGGCATAAGATGTTCACAAAATCAGTATGAGGTACTTATTTGTGACCATTATATGGTTTTTCTCCTTAATACATTAATATACCATAAGGTTTCCCAATGTTCAAACATGATCCTTTTTACTATGAGAATTTGTCAAGGATGGTAGAATGACTTTTGTGCTATGATGTGTGGGATGCCTGCATCTCAAAACAGTGTCAGTTTGAGCCCTGGCTACTCTGCTTTCAGTGCAGCTCTCTGCCTATGTAAACTGGAAGGAACCAGATAATGGTTCATGTGCCTGGGAACCTGTGAGAAACTAGGGAAGACTAGAGGGATTCTAGAGTTTTGGCTTCAGACTAGTTAGACCTAAGTGTTGCAGGCATCTGGGAAGTGAGCTAATAGAGGACCTCTTTCTCTCTCTCTCTTCTCTCACTATCACTCTGCCTTTCACAAAGATGAAATAACTATAAAATATTTTAAAGAATGGGCAAATATGTAATAAAAACATTCACCCACTACCTAGCAACCATTTTTTTCCCTGTGCTTTTTCTCCAGTTTATTTTTTATAAAAATTGTGTGCTTTTTGCTTCTCTGATATCTCAACCATAAACATGAAAAAGTTTTACTGATCATTTACTTGCAGGTGGAGAAGAGTGAAATGTGCCTGTACTTTAAGCAGGACAACATTTAAGGAGTAGGACTTAAATCTATGAGTGTCTCATGCTCAGTCTTCCTAGGTAAACGTCATTTGTGGGATTTTTCAAATGAAAAATGACTTTGTCTCTACTCTATGACAGCTTCCCCAAATTCCTAAGGACACCCAACACCTTCAGCTTCTCAGAAGTACAACAGGTACAGAAAATTCCCAATATACCACTTTAGTTAAACACTCCCAATCAGTTTGAAGAATTTGTTTCTGCAAACCAGGATGTGCTCATCTTCTTTCAAAAGTGGTTTCTAACTCATTCTGAAATCATCAGTGCTGGTTACCTCCTCTAAAGTCTTTCTAGAAACATTCCTGTGTGATAATTTGAATTTCTGGAGGCATTTGATCAGTTGCCTCCTATTTTCACTGAAAGCTTCATTTCCTATGTTTTTCTTATCTTTTTATTTGCTTATTTTTCAATGATACTGAAAATAAGAGAGAAATCATACTTCAAACTCCACCCTTAAAGAAATCTGAGCCACTCAACATAACCCCACGAGGCTACTTGACCTTGGGTCTCAAAATCTCATTACTTTCTTGGTGAGTCTAGGATCACTTATTTTCATGTTGTATATAAGTTCATGCTTAGTTTAGGATTTCTTTTTTCTTTTTTTTTTTTTTATTTTTTTATTTTTTTTTATTTTATTTATTTATTTTTTTGACAGGCAGAGTGGACAGTGAGAGAGAGAGACAGAGAGAAAGGTCTTCCTTTGCCATTGGTTCACCCTCCAATGGCTGCCGCGGCCGGTGCGCTGCGGCCAGCGCACCGCGCTGATCCGATGGCAGGAGCCAGGAGCCAGGTGCTTTTCCTGGTCTCCCATGGGGTGCAGGGCCCAAGCACCTGGGCCATCCTCCACTGCACTCCCTGGCCACAGCAGAGGGCTGGCCTGGAAGAGGGGCAACCGGGACAGAATCCGGCGCCCCGACCGGGACTAGAACCTGGTGTGCCGGCGCCGCTAGGCGGAGGATTAGCCTAGTGAGCCGCGGCGCTGGCCCTAGGATTTCTTTTTTCAAAGATTTACTTTATTTATTTGAAAGCTAGAATTAAAGAGAGAGAGAGAGAAGTCTTTCATCTGCTGGTTCACTCCCCATATGGGAACAACAACTAATGCTGGGCCAAAATGAAGTTAGGAGCCAGGAGTGTCTTTCTTGTCTCCCACATGGGTACAGGGGGCCAAGGATTTGGGCCAACCTCTGCACTTTTCTCAGGTGCATTAGCAGAGAGCTGGATTAGAAGAGGACCAGCTGGGACTTGAACTGGCACCAATATGAAATGCTAGTGTTGCAGGCTGGAGCTTTAACACACTGCACCACAGTGTCATTGCTAGCTTCATAATTTCTGATGTCACAGCACAGAGGCTTACTCATGACCACCTTTTATTTATTTATTTTTTAAGATTTATTTATTTGAAAGTCATTGTTACAAGAGAGAGGAGAGGCAAAGAGAGTAAGGTCTTCCAACCAATGGTTCACTCCCCAATTGGCCACAATGGCCAGAATTGTGCTGATCTGAAGCCAGGAGCCAGGAGCTGCTTCTGGGTCTCCCTCAGGTGCAGGAGTCCAAGGACTTGCACCATCTTCTACTGCTTTCCCAGGCCATAGCCAAGAGCTAGATGAGAAGTGGAGCAACTGGGTCTCAAACTGGTGCCCATATGGGATGCTGGTGCTTCAGGCTAGGGTGTTAATTCACTGTGCCACAGCACCGGCCACATGACCATCTTTTAGCATTTACTTATTTACTTACTTGAGAGTAAGAGAGACAGAATGAAAGATAAAGACAGACTGAAACAGAGCTTTGCCAACTATAGGCTCACTCCTCAAATGTTTCCAACAGACTATAATTTTCTTATTTATTTTAGAAGCACAGAGGGAAAAAAAGAAAGAGACTAAGAAAGAGAGAGTTCACATTTATTGATTCAGTCCTGAGCAAGTTCTATGCCTAGACAAAATCATGAGTGGGAACTCAATCTGAGCAATGAGTTAGAAATAAGTTTCCAGGGACTGGCATTGTGGCATAGCAGGTAAAGCCACCACCTGAGGTGCTGCCATCACTTATGGGCACCAGTTTAAGTCCTAGCTGCTCCACTTCTGATCCAGCTCTCTGCTATAGCCTGGGAAAGCAGTAGAAGATGGCCCAAGTCCTTGGACCCTTGTACCCATGAGGGAGACCTGGAAGAAGCTCCTGGCTCCTAGCTTCAGATCAGTACAGCTCCAGTCATGACAGCCAGCTGGGAAGTGAACCAGTGGATGGAAGACCTCTCTCTCTCTTTCTCTCTCTGCTTCTCCTTCTTCTCTCTCTCTGACTTTCAAATAAATAAATAAATATTAAAAAAAAAAAAACAGAAACAGGCCAGCACCATGGCTCAATAGGCTAATCCTCTGCCTGTGGCACTGGCACACCTGGTTCTAGTCCCACTAGGGGCACTGGATTCTGTCTTGGTTACCCCTCTTCCAGGCCAGCTCTCTGCTGTGGCCCAGGAGTGCAGTGGAGGATGGCCCAGGTCCTTGGGCCCTACACCCACATGGGAGACCAGGAGAAACACCTGGCTCCTGGCTTCAGATCAGTGCAGTGTGCCAGCCACTGTGTGCTGGCCGCAGCGGCCATTGGGGAGTGAACCAACGGTAAAGGAAGACCTTTCTCTCTCTCTCTCTCTCACTGTCCAGTCTGCCTGTCCAAAAAAAAAAAAAAAAAAAACAGAAACATGAATATTAAAAAAAAGAAGTTTTTTAACAAGCACTGAAGGAACTAATAAGTGCATGAAGGAAAAGGTATGAAAGTGTAGAGAAGGACAAGTTAGAATTGGGGGAATGTATCAAACCTAGATAAAAGCCTTAGTAACATCAGAAAATGACTGGATTTTTTTTTTTAATCAAAGTACATCTTCACTAAGAACAAAAGTTAGAAAGATACTGGTATCTCTAAATGCCTGTGTCTGATGCACAAAACCAGCTGTCATCAGGAGTAAGGCTTGAGAAAAATTCATGGAAAGAACACCAGTCAACATCTACACACTCTGCCTTGGCCTCCCTGTCTCTTATGTGCAGACTGACCTGAAAGGCTCTGATTCAAGCATTCATCCATCATCCATGGCTCTTCTCCTCGCTCCAACTTGAAGATCAAGTCAGGTTTGGTAATGCAGTGCCCTATTAATGGAAACAAAGTAAGACTTTGTAAACTCACTATCTTGGGTTATTTAAAGGACTACAGCTTGGTTCAGGAGCTATGCAACAAATGTTCCAATTTGAATCTTTTGTTAGATGGTAGATATTCAGATTATTCATGGACTCAAATTCTAATCCTGCCCAATATTAAACATTATAAAGTGTTCCCTTATTTGTCAAATAGCAAGAAAATGTTATCACTGGGCATGTGATGGGTGTCACTCACCCAAGGAGAACAGGCTGCTGTAGGTCTCCAGCATCACATCTCTGTACAGGATTTTCTGAGCATTGTTCATTTTCTTCCATTCCTCCCACGTAAAGTACACAGCCAGGTCTTCAAATGCTGTCATTACCTATAATAATACACTTCCAGTCAACATGTTAGCTCTGTCACAAAATAAACACTGACAGTTGTGTATGGATATGAAGGAAAAAAGGAAGGATATGGTTTCACATTAGACTTGTGGAGTGTTTAGAAAGCCACATGGAGCATTCAACAGAGTCAAACCCATGATCTACAGGCTGTGAGAAATGCCCAACCTAGAGGGAAACAGGAGGTTCAAATCACAAATGCCACATCATTCAAGGGGAATTGCACAGCAGGCTAGAAGAGGGGCAATACTGACTCTTGACTGGGCAATGTTAAGGAGAAGTATGTAGAAGCATTGAGAAAAAAGGCAAGAAACCATCAGTGAAACTATGATGGGAATGAACAGAAAACAATTTCCAGGAAAACACCATGCATATCATTTCCAATATATCAGAGAAAAAATATATTAAAAGACAGGGCAGACATTTAGCTTAGTGTTGTTTATGATGCCACCTCAGAGTGTCCATGACTTCCGATGCCAGCTGTAGTTTCTAGCTCCCAGATAATGCAAACCTGGGGAAGCAATGGTGATGTCACCAATGAAGGAGGCCTAGATTCCATTCCTCAATCCTGGCTTCAGTCCTGCCCCACCTGTTTGGTATGGTTATCTAGGAAGTGAATTAATGTGTCAAAGCTCTCTATCTCTCAGTCCATCAACTTTTTTCTCTATCAAGCTAATAAATATTTTTAAGAGAGAAAATATAGGTAAGACAAAGAATACAAATTAGCTTTTGCCCTTGTCTATGATTATTCCAGTGATAAACAATTGAAATAACATTATACCTAATTAAAGTGAAAGCAATGGAAATACTTGCCCAAAACATTCAAATGATAAACATTTGAAATAACATTATGATAATTAAATGAAAGCAATGGAATTATTTGCCCAAAAAGAGAACCTGGAAATGTCTGCAGTACAATCTGCATTTGTGACTCACTGAGAAAAATGCTTAGAGATTTGTTTCAGAACTTGCAATAGTCACCAGAATTGTGATCCAGCAGGCTAAGCCTCCACCATCAATGCTGGCATCCCATGTAAACAGAGGACTTGACTCCTTGCTGCTCCACTTCCAATCTAGTTCCCTGCTAATCTGATTGAAAGAGCAGTGAAAATGGCCTGAGTATTTGGACCCTTCCACCAATGTGGGAGACCCATGGAGTCCCAGGCTCCTGGCTTTGGCCTGGCCCAGTCCCAGCCATTGTGGGCATTTGGGGAATGAACACTAGATAGAAGATATATCCTTTTGTCTCCCTGTCTCTCCCAATCTCTGCAAGTCCACCTTTCAAATAAATAATCTTAAAAAAATAAATGAGCCTCCAGTAGATTCTTTTCTCCACACATTCCTTATCCTATTCCAGAATCCAATTCAGCTTTTCAAAGGTATTAAGAACTCCATTACTCTAACAATTTGAAAACAAACTTAACTGATTTGTGTTCCAGCACTAGGTAACTCTTCCTCTTGCAGAATGCTAAGTGTTTACTTCATAGGTAGCACTAAAACACTGTTCAGTACATCATCTATGTGTAGAATGTTTCAGACATGACCCCAAAAATGTAGCATATTGTGCTTAGTTTCAACTCAATTCATGTAACAAATATATATTTTGCTATAGCAACAGAAAGACAAGAGATCAAACTGCATTATTATAGATGACAGTAATGTTTCATAATCATGCCAAATTCATAGTTCATTTCTGTATATTCTGTGATAACAAATTTTATGTTTATTTTTCTATTTAAAAATTTTTTAAATATTTATTTATTTATTTGAAAGTCAGAGTTACACAGAGAGAGGAGAGGCAGAGAGAGAGAGAGGTCTTCCACCTGCTGGTTCAGCCCCCAATTGGCTGCAATGGCTGGAACTGCTCCAATCTGAAGCCAGGAACCAGGAGATTCTTCTGGGTCTCCCACATGAGTTCAGGGGCCCAAGGACCTGGGCCATCTTCCACTGCTTTCCCAGGCCATAGTAGAGAGCTGGAACAGAAGTGGAGCAGCCGGGTCTCAAACCAGTGCCTATATGGGAAGTCGATGCTTTAGACCAGGGCATTAACCCACTGAGCCACAGAGCCAGCCCCATATTTTCCATTTTAATTAACTAGTATACTGGGACTGGCACTGTGGCTAGCAGGTAAAGCCACTGCCTTCAGTGCTGGCATCCCATATTGGTGCCAGTTCAAGTCCCAGTGGCTTCACTTCCAATCCAGCTCTCTGCTATGGCCTGGGAATTCAGTAGAAAATGACCTAAGTCCTTGGGCCCCTGAACCCATGTGGGAGACCCAGAAGAAGCTCTTCACTTCTAGCTTTGGACCAGTGCAACTCCGGCCATTGTGGCAAACTAGGGAGTGCACCAGCAGATGGAAGACTCTCTCTCTCTCCCCCTCTGCCTCTCTGTAACTCTTTCAAATAAATAAAAAAAAGTCTAAAAAAATAAATAAATAAACTAGCATTAAACACCTAAAATGAGTACTGACAAGCTGGGGAATAATTAAAAAAAAAAAAAACACTTACAGGTGATATATTAATTTTCTTTCCTCTTAGAAACATGTGGAGGACCCAGAATCATACCTGGGAGAGAAGGTGAATGGCAGGAGTTCAAAGAAAACTCTAGAGGCCAACGCTGTGGCATAATGGGTAAAGCTGCTGCCTTCAGTGCCAGCATTCCATATGGGTTCTGGTTTGAGTACTGCCTCCTCAACATACAATCTAGCTTTCTGCTATGTCCTGAGAAAGCAGTGGAACATGGTCCAAGTCCTTGGGCCACTGCACCTGCATGGGAGACCCAGAAGTTCTTGGGTCTTGGCTTTGGATTGGCTGAGCTCCGGCCTTTGCAGTAATTTGGAGGGTGAGCCAGCAGATAGAAGACTTTCTCTCTCTGCAACTCTTTCAATAAATAAATGAAATCATAAAAAAAAAAACCTCTGGTTTCCTTCTGCACTGAACAGTGGGGAAAAAAAGGATATAGTAGAATGAATAAAGAAGAATAAATACATTAACCAAGAAAACATCAGCTTCACTGTGGAGGAATAAACCTCTAAAAATAGAAATACATAGGAAAATGCACCCACCTATATTAAGTGGCAGAGATTAAACAGAAGTTATCATTGGTTTAAAGAAAGCATTATCTAAAAATTTTGTAAAATAATAATGTAAAAGTAAAAAGAAAAGTTGAGTGTTCAAATGAATAAGGTTATCAGAGATAAACATTATGTTGTTATTAAAGTTTATACTAAAGAAAGTTAACAAATACACATAATGTATATTTAATGCAGTGCACTTTACCAGTAATGATTCCAAGTAGCACCTTTCCCTGTATTCATCCCTTCACAAAACCCTGGATTGGGGGTGGCACTGTGGCCTAGCGGGTAAAACTGCCACCTGCAGACTGACATCCCATATAGGCACTGGTTTGATTCGCAGCTGCCCCACTTCTGATCCAGCTTTCTGCTATGGCCTGGGAAAGCAGTAGAAGATGGCCCAAGTCCTTGGGCCCCGGTACCCATGTGGAAGACCCAGAAGAAGCTCCTGGATCCTGGCTTTGGATTGGCACAACTCTGGCCATTGCAGCCAACTGGGGAGTGAACCAGCAGATGGAAGAGCACTCTATCTCTCTCTCTGCCTCTCCCTCTCTCTGTGTGTAACTCTTTCAAATAAATAAATAAATCTTTTTGAAAAAGACCATGAATTTCACCATTTCAATTGATTTACCCCATGAGATACCAGTAAATGTGATAGAAAGACAATTTGTAAAATATTTATTTATATGAAAGAGTTGCACAAAGAGAGAAGGAGAGGCAGAGAAAGAGAGAGAGAGAGAGAGAGAGAGAGAGAGAGAGAGAGAGAAGGAGGAATAAAGAGAGGTCTTTGAACTGCAGGTTCACTCCCAGATAGCTGCAATGGCTGGAGCTGTGTAGATCCAAAGATATGAATCAGGAGCTTCTTTCAGGTCTCCCACAAGGGAGCAGGGGCCAAAGGACTTGGGCCATCTTCTACTGTTTTTCCAGGCTGTAGCAAAGAGCTGGATCAGAAGTAGAGCAGCTGAGTCATGAACTGACACCCATATGAGATGCTGGCACTGCAGGCGGTGTCTTTACTTTCTATGTCACAGAACCAGCCCCAGAAATAGACAATTTGTAAAGTATTTGCCTTCTCAGATTTTCTTTTTATGACAGTTATCTTCTGAAAAACCCTGGGGCCTGCCTGTTGAAGAGATAGTATGTAGGCTGGTGCCGTGGCTCACTAGGTTAATCCTCCGCCCGTGGCACTGGTATTCCAGGTGACAGTCTCAGTTGGGGTGCTGGTTCTGACCCAGTTGCTCCTATTCCAGTCCAGTTCTCGGCTGTGGCCTGGGAAAGCAGTGGAGGATGGCCCAAGTTCTTGGGCCATGCACCCACAAGGGAGACCAGGAGGAAGTGCCTGTCTCCTAGCTTTGGATCAGCACAGCATGCTGGCCATAGTAGCCATCTGGGGGGTGAACCAATGGAAGGAAGGCATTTCTCTCTGTCTCTCTCTCTCTCACTAACTCTGCCTGTCAAAAAAAGAAAAAAGAGATAATATATAGCCAAGATTCACCACAAACCCCAGACACTTAAGTGAAGCCTCAATCAGTTCCCCAAATGGCTAAACTCTCATTTCTGCTCCTGGACTGATCATAGGAACTGCCCAGCTGAGTACAGCCCAAAACACAGAGTCAGAACTGCAAATCAAATGGCTATTTGTTAAGCCATTGTGTTTTCTGATTTGTCCTACATCAAATGCTGATATATATCAGTAAGTATGGCAGAAAGTTGAATTACATGTAAACTACAATGCATACAACTTCAAAATTTCATTTGGAAGTTCCCAACGGCCAACAGGCACATGAAAAAATGTTCAAGGTCATTAGCAATCAGGGAAATGCAAATCAAAACCACAATGAGGTTTCACCTCACCCCGGTTAGAATGGCTCACATGCAGAAATCTACCAACAACAGATGCTGGCAAGGATGTGGGGAAAAAGGGACACTAACCCACTGTTGGTGGGAATGCAAACTGGTCAAGCCACTATGGAAGTCAGTCTGGAGATTCCTCAGAAACCTGAAGATAACCCTACCATTCGACCCAGCCATCCCACTCCTTGGAATTTACCCAAAGGAATTTAAATTGGCAAACAAAAAAGCAGTCTGCACCCTAATGTTTATTGCAGCTCAATTCACAATAGCTAAGGCCTGGAACGAACCCAAGTGCCCATCAACAGTAGACTGGATAAAGAAATTATGGGATATGTACTCTTTAGAATACTATACCGCAGTAAGAAACAACAAAATCCAGTCATTTGCAACAAAATGGAGGAATCTGGAACACATCATGCTGAGTGAAGTAAGCCAGTCCCAAAGGGACAAATACCATATGTTCTCCCTGATCGGTGACAACTGACTGAACACCAAAAAGGAAACCTGTTGAAGTGAAATGGACACTATGAGAAATGGTGACTTGATCAGCATAGCCCTGACTGTTAATGAACAACTTAATACATTATCCCTCTTAGTAGTTTTTTTGTCTGTTCTACTTAATATGACTGGTTTAATTCTGTAATTAATACACAGTTATTCTTAAGTGTTGAAATTTAACTGAAATGTGATCCCTGTTAAACATAAGAGTGGGAAGAAGAGAGGGAAGAGATGTACAATTTGGGACATGCTCAAGCTGACTTGCCCCAATTGGTAGAGTTAGAAACATACCAGGGGACTCCAATTCAATCCCATCAAGGTGTCATGTACCAATGCCATCTCACTAGTCCAAGTGATCAATTTCAGTTCACAATTGATCATAATGAAAGGACTAAGAGTCAAAGGAATCACATAAACAAGTCTAGTACCTGCTAATACTAACTGATAGAATAAATAAAGGGGAGAGTGATCCAACATGGGAAGCGAGATACTCAGCAGACTCATAGAATGGCAGATGTCCTAAATAGCACTCTGGCCTCAGAATCAGCCCTAAAGCCATTCAGATCTGGCTGAAAAGCCCATGAGAGTATTTCAGGCATGGAAAGCCAAGACACTCTGGAAAAAAAAAAAAAAAAAACCCTAAATGAAAGATCTCTGTGAGTGAGATCCCAGTGGAAAGAACAGGTCTTCAAAGAAGGAGGTACCTTTCTCTGAAGGGAGGAGAGAACCTCCACTTTGACTATGAGCTTGTCTAAACAAGATAAGAGTCGGAGAACTCAAGGGGCTTCCATAGCCTTGGAAACTCATGACTGGTGCATAGGGAGATTACTGATGCCATAAACAGGAATGTCAATTTGTAAAGCCAACAACAGGAGTCACTGTGCACTTACTCCTCATGTAGGATCTCTGTCCTTAATGTGCTGTACATTGAGACTTAATGCTATAATGAGTACTCAAACAGTATATTTCACTTTGTGTTTCTATGGGGGTGCAAACTGTTGAAATCTTTACTTAATGTATACTAAACTGATCTTCTGTAAAAAAAAAAAAAAAAAGAAGAAGAAATTATCAATTCCCAACTTGACTCTCACTGGGATTAAACATGACAATAAGTCTGATCTGATTTCAAAATCATTTAAAAAATCATCTATTATTTTTCACTTTATGTTTGTGTGGTAGCAAACTGTTGAAACCTTTACTTAATGTATGCTAAACTGATCTTCTGTATATAAAGAGAATTGAAAATGAATCCTCATGTGAATGGAAGGGGAGAGAGAGTGGGAAAGGGGAGGGATGCTGGTGGGAGAGACGATATGGGGGGGGAAGCCATTGTAATCCATAAGCCGTACTTTGGAAATTTATATTCATTAAATAAAAGTTAAAAAAAAAGTTTTATAAAAAAAAGAATATAGGAATGTAGATATTTCAAAAGCAAATACAAAGAAGTATTGATGGATTGTTAATACTGATGGACTCTGTTGTATATACATGCTAGTTAATATTCTATTTTTCACTTTTCATTTTTATCTTGATTTTTAAGGTATTTCTATTGATCAATAAAAACACATCTTAATCCCTATAAACAAACAAAAAAAATTTCATTTGGAAGTTCCCATAAAACAGGGCTAGCATTGTCACATAGCAAGTAAACCTGCCGTCTGCAATACAAGCATCCCATATGAGCACTGGTTCATGTTCTGGCTCTACTGCTTTTGATCTAGCTTCCTGCTGATAGCCTGAGAAAAGCAATGGAAGATGATCCAAATACTTGGGCAAATGCTACCAATGTGGGAGATCCAGGTGGAAATCTTGGTTCCTGACCTCATTCTTTCCTGGCCCTGCTCAATGCAGCCATCTGTGATGTGAACAAGCAGAAGGGAGATCTCTCTGGGTCTCTCCTCTATATACAATATTTTCAAATAATTTTTTTAAAAAACTTAGAAAAAAGCTCCTATAAACACAATCTTTGCCTATCAATTAGACCTTAGAAAAGCTGCTACTAAAAAAAAAAAAAAGAGTCTTGGGATTCATAAAAATAAATTATTTGGAGACCATAAGGTTGTTCTTCACATTTCAGCTTATATATGGTCATTGTGTTCTTTTGGTTTATATTTTAAGAAGCTTATTATATGAAATCTAATTTAATATAATTTTACTATCTCAGAAGGCAGGATAAAGGTTCACAGTAATTTTCTGTAGCTGCATGTATACTGCATATTGTTCAAGAAGAAATTACTGAAAGGGGGAAAATTTTTATGATATGCTTTTTTTTTAAAGATGTATTTATTTATGTGAAAGTCAAATTTATGCAGAGTGAGAGAGAGAGAGAGAGATCTTCCATCTGATGGCTCGCTCTGCAAATGGCTGCAATGGCCGGAGCTGCACCAACCAAAGCCAGGACCCAGGAGCTTCTTCCAGGTCTCCCACATGGGTGCAGGAACCCAAGGACTTGAGCCATCTTCTACTGCTTTCCCAGGCCATAGCAGAGAGCTGGATCAGAAGTGGAGCAGCTGAGTCTTGAACCCGTGCCAATATGAGATGTGGGCACTTCAGGCCAGGGCATTAACCCACTGTGCCACAGCACTAGCCTCATGATATGCTTTTTGAAGTCATACACTCCAAACATTGCATTAGTAGCAAAAGGAAGGCATGCTCATGAAAGTTTTCTAAAGCAGTACTATTTGAACTGGTGAAATTTCTGAAATGGATCTGAAAAATAAATGTTTTTTAATTAAGTGTGGCAAGATAGAGAACATTAGGCAGAAGTTAAGGTGCTGGCTATTTACAAATCATGTGACACTACACAAAGCACTTTTCTCCTGAAATACAATTTATTTCATCTTTTTTACAGAGATCCTGGCAAAACTTCCTTGAGCTACCAGGAAGGACTATTAGAATACAGGGGGCAGGAGTCCTCCAAGATGGTGGAATAGGGAGGGAGCACACTGATAGTCCAGGAAGAGATAGTTTAATAAAAGTGGAGATACTTTAGTTTCAGGGAAGAGTTAGGGGAAAAAACTGCAGAAGAAACTCTTCCAGAACTAGTGGGACAAGGTGGACCTATGTGGAGGGCACGGGTGCCCATGGCTCGGGACCCCAGCTGCCGAGTCTACACGCCAGTGCTGGAAAGGGAGGTGAGGCAAAACCTCAGTAGCCCAAGACACTGGCAGGGAAGTCGCAGGAAGAGCCTAGAGGGAATGAGGCTTGAAGCCCTGTGGGGGAAAGTCCACTAGGCTAACTAAAAGAGAGAAATAAAATAAAATAAAAATAAAAATAAAAATAAAAGGGACCAGTATGGACATGATTCTCTCTCTCCACTCACCTTACAAAGATGAGCAAGATAAAGAGCAGGCACCATTTTGGACATAAGTAAAAGCTGTGCCACCTCAGGGCTGTGCCCACCCCCAGCCAAGCAGAAAAACCTGACTCTGGTGCAAGAAATAAAAGGAGGTTAGGACCTAGTGATGTGTGGGAGCTTATGAACTGTGACTGTGAAAAAAAAAATTGAGGGTGTGTGAGAGAACTCATGGAGTGCCTGAGATGTGAGTACTCTGGGGAGACACCGCAAACTTGCTAACCTTGGCATCCTGGTGGAAGACTGCAGGGGAATCTGAGCTTACACTGAGGACTGCACAGATCCTTTGTGTCGTCCTTGGGACAGAGCAGATGAATATTATACCCACAGGGGCCAGAGCTCAGACACTGACTGCCTTCAATTCCACTCAGCTGTGTGGAATTATTTCCCTTCTTAACAAACAAACAAACAAACAAACAAAAAAAAACAGAGAGAAAGAGAAAAAATTTAATGTGCCTAACCTGGGTGTGTCACCCTTAACCCTGAAGAATCAAACAGAGCTCTCTGGCCACACTCATCACAAGCCTCTAAGGATCCATCAAAAGCAGACAGTCCACTTAATTGAGTCATAGTATAATAAGAAAAACCACAACAGCAAAAAAAAAAAAAAAAAAAAAAGAAGAAGAAGAAGAAAACCAAAGAATATCTCCATAATGCCAAGCAAGAAATGCAGAAACTGAGGAAACAAGAACAAGGAAGACATTATGATGCCCCCAAGTGAACAAGACACTCCAAGCCAAGATTATAAAGGTGATGAGATAGAAGAAATGCAACAAATGGATTTCCAAAAATAAATGATAAGAACACGTAGAAGTTCTCAAAAACAAATTCTTGAACTACAGAAATCCTTACTGGACAGGGTAGAAAATCTCTCTCATGAAAATGAAATCTTAAGGAAAAATAAAAATTAAATGAAGCAATTAGTAGAACATGAAATTGTGATAGTGAAGAGAAATCAAAATGAAATGAAGAATTCAACAGATCAAATGACAAATGCATTTGAGAGCCTTAAAAAGAGAGACTACCGGACTTAGAAGACAGAGCACAGGAAAGCATACAGTCAAACCAAAGAAAAGAAGAGGAAATTAGAAATCTAAAAAATATTGTTGGGAATCTACAGGATACTATTAAAAAAGCCAACATTCAGGTTCTAGGAGTTCCTGAAGGCATGGAGAGAGAGAAAGGACTTTTTAGTGAGATACTAGCAGAAAACTTCCTGAATTTGGAGAAGGACAGAAACATCCTAGTACAGGAAGCTCATAGAACGCCTAATAAACATGACCAAAAGAGATTTTCGACATGACACGTTGTAATCAAACTCACTACAGTGAAACATAAACAAAAGATTCTAAAATGTGCAAGAGAGAAACATCAGATTACTCTCAGAGGATCTCCAATCAGACTCACAGCAGACTTCTCATCAGAAACACTACAGGCTAGGAGGGAATGGTGAGACATAGCACAGGTGCTAAGAGAGAAAAATTGCCAGCCCAGAATATTATATCCTGGTAAGCTCTCATTTGTGAATGAAGGTGAAATAAAGACCTTTCATAGCAAACAGACATTGAAAGAATTTGTCACCACTCGTCCAGCCCTGCAAAAGATACTTAAAGATTTGTTACACAGAGAAACACAGAAACACAGCCATAAATATGAAAAAAGGTAAAGGAAGAAAATCTCCCAGTAAAAGATCACAGGAATTTCAAAGCATATATTAGAAATATCTTTGGGAAAATGGCAGGGCAAAGTTACTACTTATCAATAGTCACACTGAATGTTAATGGACTCAAATCTCCAGTTAAAAGACATGGACTGGACGAAAGGATTAAGGAAAAAAACCCATCTATTTCCTGCCTACAAGAAACACATCTTTCCAAGCCAGCCCCGTGGCTCACTAGGCTAATCCTCTGCCTTGTGGCACCTGCAAACCGGGTTCTAGTCTCAGTTGGGGCACCAGATTCTGTCCCAGTTGCCCCTCTTCCAGGCCAGCTCTCTGCTGTGGCCAGGGAGTGCAGTGGAGGATGGCCCAAGTACTTGGGCCCTGCACTCCATGGGAGACCAGGATAAGTACCTGGCTCCTGCCATCGGATCAGTGCGGTGCACCAGCCATGGCGGCCATTGGAGGGTGAACCAACAGCAAAAGGAAGACCTTTCCCTCTGTCTCTCTCTCACTGTCCACTCTCCCTTTCCAAAAAAAAAAAAAAAAAAAAAGAAAGAAACACATCTTTCCAACAAAGATGCATACAGACTGAAAGTAAAAGGTTGGAAAAATGTATTCCATGCCAACATAAACCAAAAAAAATAGCAGGTGTAGCCATATTAATATCAGACAAAATAAACTTTAACACAAAAACTGTTAAGAGACAAAGAGGGGCACTATATAATGATTAAGGGAACAATTCAACAGGAAGACGTAACTATTATAAATGTATATGCACCTAATTACAGGGCACTGGTTTATTTAAAAGATATGTTAAGGGAGTTAAAAGGGAGACATAGACTCCAATATAATAGTATTGGGGGACTTCAATACTCCACTCTCAGAAATAGATCAACACGACAGAAGATCAATAAGGAAACAGCAGATTCAATTGACACTACAGCCCAAATGGATCTAACAGATATCTACAGAACTTTCAATCCTACACTTAAAGAACTTAAATTCTTCTCAGCAGTGCATGGAACCTACTCTAAGACTGAACAAATACTAGCCCATAAAGCAAGTCTCTGCAAATTTAAAAGAATTAGAATCATACGATGCAGCTTCTCAGACCATAGTGGAATGAATTGGAAATTAGCAACTCAGGAATCCCTAGAGCATATGCAAACACATGGAGACTGAACAACATGCTCCTGAATGAACACTGGGTAATTCAAGAAATCAAAAGAGAAATCAAAAACTTTCTGAAGTAAATGAAGATAACAACAAAACATATCAAACTTCTGGGATACAGCAAAAGTAGTGTTAAGAGGAAAGGTTATAGCAATAGGTGCCTACATCAAGAAATTGGAAAAACACCAATAAATGAGCTTTCAATTCATCTCAAGGATCTAGAAAAACTGCAAAAAACCAGACCCAAATCTAGTAGAAGAGAAATAATTAAAATCAAAGAACAAATCAACAGGATTGAATAAAAAAAAATTACAAAAGATCAGCCAAACAAAGAGCTGTTTTTTTTTTTCAAAAAATAAATAAAATTGACACCCCATTGGCCCAACTAACTAAAAAAAGAAAAGACCAAATCAATAAAATCAGATAGGAAAAAGGAAACATAACAACAGATGCCAAAGATATAAAAAGAGTCATCAGAAATTACTACAAGGACTTGTATGCCAGCAAACAGGGAAAACTCAGAAATGGATAGATTCCTGGACACAGGCAACCTACCTAAATTGAACCAGAAAGACCTAGAAAATCTAAACAGACCCATAACTGAGATAGAAATAAAGGCCTTCCCAAGAAAGAAAAGCCCAGGACCAGATGGATTCGCTGCTGAATTCTACCAGACATTTAAAGAAGAACTAACTCCGATTCTTCTCAAACTATTCAGAACAATTGAAAAAGAGGGAATCCTTCCAAATTCTTTCTATGAAGCCAGCATCACTTTAATTCCTAAGCTGGAAAAAGATGCAGCATTGAAAGAACATTCAGACCAATATCCCTGATGAACATAGATGAAAAAACCTCAATAAAATTCTGCCTAACAGAATGCAATAACACATCAGGATAATCATCCACCCAGACCAAGTGGGATTTATCCCTGGTATGCAGGGATGGTTCAATGTTTGCAAATCAATCAATGTGATACACCACATTTAAAACTGCAGAAGAAAAACCATATGATTATCTCAATAGATGCAGAGAAAGCATTCGATAAAATACAACACCATTTCATGATGAAAACTCTAAGCAAATTGGGTATAAAAGGAACATTCCTCAATACAATCAAAGCAATTTATGAAAAACCCATGGCCAGCATCCTATTGAATGGGGAAAAGCTGGAAGCATTTCCACTGAGATCTTGTACCAGACAGGGATGCCCACTCTCACCACTGCTAGTCAACATAGTTCTGGAAGTTTTAGCCAGAGCCATCAGACAAGAAAAAGAAATTAAAGGGATACAAATTGGGAAGGAGGAACTCAAACTATCCCTCTTTGCAGATGATATGATTCTTTATCTAGGGGATCCAAAGAACTCTACTAAGAGACTATTGGAACTCAAAGAAGAGTTTGCAAAGTAGCAGGATATAAAATCAATGCACAAAAATCAACAGCCTTTGTATACACAAGCAACGACATGACTGAGAAAGAACTGCTAAGATCAATCCCATTCACAACAGCTACAAAAACAATCAAATACCTTGGAATAAACTTAACCAAGGACGTTAAAGAGCTCTACGATGAGAATTACAAAATCTTAAAGAAATAAATAGAAGAGGATACCAAGAAATGGAAAAATCTTCCATGCTCATGGATTGGAAGAATCAATAGCATCAAAATGTCCATTCTCCCAAAAGCAATTTACAGATTCAATGCGGTAACAATCAAGATACCAAAGACATTCTTCTCAGATCTAGAAAAAATGGTGCTGAAATTCATATGGAGACACAGGAGATCTCGAATAGATAAAGCAATTTTGTGCAACAAAACAAAGCCGGAGGCATCACAATACCAGATTTCAGGACATACTACAGGGCAGTTGTAATCAAAACAGCATGGTACTGGTACAGAAACAGATGGATAGACCAATGGAACAGAATTGAAACACCAGAAATCCAAACATCTATAGCCAACTTATATTTGATCAAGGATCCAAAATCAATCCCTGGAGTAAGGACAGTCTATTCAATAAATGGTACTGGGAAAATTGGATTTCCACATGCAGAAGCTTGAAGGAAGGCACCTACTTTACACCTTACACAAAAATCCACTCAACATGGATTAAAGATCTAAATCTATAACCCAACATCAGCAAATTATTAGAGAGCATTGGAGAAACCCTGCAAGACATTGGCACTGGCAAAGCCTTCTTGGAAAATACCCCAGAGGCACAGGCAGTCAAAGCCAAAATTAACATTTGGGATTGCATCAAATTGAGAAGTTTCTGTACTGCAAAAGAAACAGTCAGGAAAGTGAAGAGGTGACCAACAGAATGGGAAAAAATATTTGCAAACTATGCTACAGATAAAGGGTTGATAACCAGAATCTACAAAGAGATCAAGAATCTCCAAAACAAAACAAACAACCCACTCAAGAGATGGACCAAGGACCTCACAGACATTTTTTTCAAAAGAGGAAATCCAAATGGCCAACAGACACATAAAAAATGTTCAGGATCACTAGCCATCAGAGAAATGCAAATCAAAACCACAATGAGGTTTCACCTCACCTTGGTTAGAATGGCTCACATACAGAAATCTACCAACAATAGATGCTGGCAAGGATGTGGGGAAAAAGGGACACTAACTCACTGTTGCTGGGAATGCAAACTGGTCAAGCCACTATGGAAATCAGTCTGGAGATTCCTCAGAATCCTGAATATAGCCCTACCATACAACCCAGCCATCCCATTCCTTGGAATTTACTCAAAGGAAATTAAATTGGGAAACAGAAAAGCAGTCTGCACATTAATGTTTATTGCAGCTCAATTCACAATAGCTAAGACCTGGAATCAACCCAAATGCCCATCAACAGTAGACTAGATAAAGAAATTATGGGACAGGTATTCTATAGAATACTATACAGCAGTCAAAAACAATGAAACCTGGTCATTTGCAACAAAATGGAGGAATCTGGAAAACATCATGCTGAGTGAATTAAGCCAGTCCCAAAGGGACAAATATCATATGTTCTCCCTGATCTGTGACAACTAACCAAGAACCTAAAAGGAAGCCTGTTGAAGTGAAATGGACATTTTGAGAAACAGTGACTTGATCACCCCTTTTCCTATCTATTGATGAACAACTTAATATTTTATCCCTTTTAGCACTTTTTTGTTCTACTTAATACTTTGGTTGAACTCTTTAATTAACACACAATTATTCTTAGTTGTTTAACTTTAACCTAAAAAGTGGTCCTTGTTAAATATAAGAGAGCGAATAAGAGAGGGAGGAAATGTACAATTTTGGACATGCTCAATTAGATTTGCCCCAAATGGTAGATTTAAAAACGTCCCAGGGGATTCCATTCAATCCCATCAAGGTGGCATGTACCAATGCCGTGTCACTAGTCAAAGTGATAAATTTCAGTTCACAATTGATCATAATGATAGGATTAAGAGTCAAAGGGATCACATAAGCAAGACTAGTATCTGCTAATAGTAACTGATAGAATTAAAAAGGAGAGAATATACATTCTCCTCACTAGTGCATGCAACTTTCTCTAGGATAGACCACATACTAGGCCACAAAGCAAGTCTCAGCAAATTCAAAAAAACTGAAATCATACTATGCTTCTTCTATAACCACAAAAGAATGAAGCTGGAAATCAACCACTCAAGCATCTCTAGACCACATGCAAACACATGGAGACTGGACAATATGATCCTGAATGAAAGTGGGTCACTGAAGAAATAAAAATAGAAAAAAAATTTCTGAAATGAATAAAGATGACAATACAATATATGAAAACTTCTGGGATACAGCAAAAGAAGTGTTAAGAGGAAAGTTTATAGCAACTGGTCACTACTTCAAGAAATTGGAGGGGCCAGCACTGTGGTGCAGTGGGTTAATGCCCTGGCCTGAAGCATCGGCATCCCATTTGGGCACCAATTCTAGTCCTGGCTGCTCCTCTTCTGATCCAGATCTCTGCTATGACCTGGGAAAGCAGTAGAAGATGGCCCAAGTGCTTGGGCTCCTGCACCCATGTGGGAGACCTGGAGGAAGCTTCTGGCTTTTGGCTCCTGGCTTTGGATCAGAGCAGCTCCAGCCTTTGCGGCCAACTGGGGAGTGAACCAGCAAATGGAAGACCTCTCTCTCTCTCTGACTCTGCCTCTCTGTAACCCTGCCTTTCAAATAAATAAATAAATCTTAAAAAAAGAAATATATTGGAAAGGAACCAAATAAATGAGCTATCAATGCATCTCAAGGTCCTAGAAAAGCAACCATAAAACAACCCAAAATTAGTAGGAGGAAAAAAACCCTTAAAACTAGAGAAAAAAAATAAACAAAACTGAAACCCAAAAAAGAATACAAAAGATCAGCAAAATGAAAAGCAGGTTTTTTGAAAAAATAAACAAAATTGAAACAACACTGGCCCAATTAACCAAAAAAGAGGACGAATACAAAGAAATAAAAGTAGAACTGGAAAAGGAAATGTAACAGTGGATACCATAGAAATAAAAAGAATCATTAGCAATTACCACAAAGAACAGTATGCCAACTAATCAGGAAACCTAGAAGAAATGGTTAATTTTCTGGACTCATACAACTTACCTAAATTGAACCATGAGGACACAGAAAACCTAAACAGACCAAAAAAAACAAGATAGAAATTGAATCAGTAATAAAGACCCTCCCAACAAAAAAAAGCACAGGACTGATGGCTTTACTGCTGAATTCTACCAGACATTTAAAGAAAAAACTCCAATTCTTCTAAACCTATTCAAAAAAATTGAAAGAGGGAATCCTGCTAAACTCCTTCTATGACGCAAGATATACTGCATGACATTTATAATCAAAACATCCAAGAATTTGCAGGATGGACAGGCCAATTAATCAGAATAGAAACTCCAAAAATCAATCCACACATCTACAACCAAATTATCTTTGACAAAGGAGCTAAAATCAATCCCTGGGACAAGGATATTCTCTTCAACAAATGGTACTGGGAAATCTGGGATTCCACATGCAGAAGTATGAAACACGAATATTACCTTACTCTCTACAAAAAAATCCACTCAAAATGTATTAATGACCTAAATCTATGACTCAATATCATCATATTATTAAATAATTCTTTGGGAAACCCTACAAGGCACTGGCATAGACCAAGAGTTCTTGGAAAAGACCCCAGATGCTCAGCAAATCAAAACCAAAATTGCCAAATGGGATCACATCAATTTGAGATGTAATTTCTGCACTGCAAAAACAAACAAACAAACAAACAAACAAACAAACAAACAAAAAAAACACACACTCAGCAAAGTGAATAGGCCACCAACAGAATGGAAGAAATTATTTGCAAACCATGCCATTGATAAAGGATTAATAACCAGAATCTACAAACAGATCAGGAAACACCACAACAGCAAAACACAAAACCCAGTTAAACAGTCATTTTTCAAAATGGGAAATCCAAATGGCCAATAGACACATGAAAAAATGGTCACATTCACTAGCTATCAGGAAAATACAATCAAAACCACAATGAAGTTTCAGTTCACCCACATATGAATGGCTTTTATACAGAAATCAACAAACAACAAATTCTGGTGAGAATGTGGAGAAAAAGGTATTCTAATCCACTGTGGGTGGAATTGTAAACTGGTATAGCCACTCTGGAAGACAGTATCAAGATACCTCAGTAACATGAATATAGAACTACCATATAACCCAGCCATTCTTCTCCTGGGATTTTTATCCAGAGGGAATGAAATTTACATATGCAAGAGTACCTGTACCCCCATATTTATTGCAGCTCAATTCATAACAGATAAGATATGCAATCTATTCAAATGTCCATCAACTAAAGATGAAATAAATTATGGGGTATGTACACCACAGAACACTTACTACACAGCAGTTAAAAAAAACGGAATCCTTTCAGTTGGAACAAAATGGATGTAATTGGAAAACATCATACTTAGTGATATAAGCCAGCCCCAAAAGGACAAATAAAATCTCTGATATTTGATAACTAATAGAACACCTAAATGGTAATCTATAGAAGTAGAATTAACATTTTAAGATTTCATGACTTTGAATAGCACTTGTCTTGACTGTGGAGAATTTTTTTTTTCATACAACTTGTGAAAATCACACTCACACACACACACACACACACAAAGAAAAAATTCCAGATTGCATACAAGAGGACAAACATGATTTGTAACACCTAAGACATATCTTGCAAGCAAAAGACATTCTGAGGTATTCACAAAAATGCCAAAGTAAAACTCAGTGACGTTCAGATTATAAAATAAAGATATAAGTATCAAATATATTTCTGTGTATCATAAATAAACATTATGAAAGTACAATTAGCATTAACATTCAATGTAGCATCAAACTGAAAATACCACTAAGAAAAATTAAAAAAACTTGGATTTCATATTTGAAAAAATACAAAATATAAGAACATGCAATTTTTAAAACAAAGCAGTGATTTCAGTAAGAGATTTAATTTTAATACAGCAAAAAATAGTAGTCATTTGAAATGCAATCAAATCTTCAGGAAGATATAAATTCATATATAGTAAAATGACTGATTCAGTCATGGATAAATGTTGACAGGGACATTAAGAACATGAAACCATCATATACCTAAATAAAATAGTGCAGGCATTATGAAAAATAATTTGACAGTTTTTCAGCATGTTCTACATGGGACTATTTATGGCCTCAGCAGGTTATCTCCCAGGTAGGCCATTAAAAGATACAAAATTTATATGCCCATAATGGCTCACTGCAGCAATATTCATGAAAGCCAACCATGAAAGCAACCCAAATACTAATGTGCAAGAAAAACAGAGTTCAGTATATCTTTTATAATGGCATACTATTTGGCAATAAAAATTAATTAAGAAATGAAAGACCACAAAAATAATGAAAGTCAAAATATTTTTTTAAAAAAGAAGAAATCAGAAGCAAAACCCCACACATTTTATCATATTCAAAAAATGGCTAATCTCTGGATCAGAGTTTAGATTAATGCCTGTCTGCAGCTAATGGTGGATGAGAATTTACTGTAGTTACCTAGTCTATGGAACTTATGTTGGCAACATAAAATGAGGTCAGATCCCAGACACAGCTATTCTGAGAGATCAAGGTCTGGGACTGAGACCTTGCTTCCAATGTATTCCGAAAACTTGGGGAATCAGGTCACCCTGGGAAGAAAAGAGGAGCCAGGCACCACATAAATGACAGCCCCTCACCTGCATGAACCCCATCACGCAGCCTGGATTCTCTCTAGTGATCATCTGGTCCCCACTGCACTATCAGGGAAAATGCGAGGCTACCACCACACAGCTGCCCAGAGATGACTCCCGGACTCCTGGGCCAAAAAGTCCCTGCCAGGAAGGTTCAAGACTTGTGGAGTCCAGGTGCCAGCCCAGCCCTGAAACTATGGACAGAGGAGCTGAGGGAAGCGCTGTGCCAGTAGCAAGATGGGACCACAGCCTCCAGAGCCCTCACCACCTTCCCCATCTCTGCATGCCTGCCCTGCACTCATCTTCTTATGGCTTCTGAGGGGTGCAGAATTCTGTGGAGAAAGAATCTCCCAGCAGCACAACCCCCTCCTAGGACCTCTCTCTGCCGTAGAACTGGACAATGATTAATATGTCAAGATCCCACGTGATTATGTAATATTTACTCCAACGCCACTGATTGGACAGTTTAGATAGCATGTACAACATCACAAAAGATACAACCAATCACCATCCTCACAGCGCTGACGTGCCAGATGGGAAAAAATAAGAGGAGAGTCCTGGGTTCAGTACCAAAACTTCATTCTCCATGGCTCTGCCCTGCCTGTAGTGGGAGGGCTTTTCACCCCTGGTCCTACCTCCTGCTGGGCTCCCTCCTGCTTTCTGGTCCCTGTCACTCAGAGGATCCTACCTAGAGGTCACAGCACCTGTTTCAGGTCAATTACAATCTAATGGCTTTTTACTGGCATCTGAACCTTTCTTTTCAGCTTACATGTGACACATTTCTCTGTTGAGACTGTTGGGCACCAAAAAATATGTTGTGCCCAGATCATTAGAACCCCGCAGAGACCCCCAGAGAGTCAATCACACTGAACTGCAAAAGCAAGGTTTATTCAGGAGTACAAGCCGCGACAGGGACCCCATCCAACCAACTGGCACAGTGGAGGAAGGAGTGAGGCCCCGGTCTTTGGGAGAGTTTTTAAAGGAAAAAAGGGCTACATCAGCAGGAACAAAGAGTTACATACAGCATGGAAGCTTTGGGCGCAGGGAGTTACTTTGTTTAGCAATCTCTACTGTGCTTTCCTTGGTCTACCGAGCTAGGTGTCTCTGGCAAGCTTTGATATCTCCAGAATGCCTGAATGCCTGCTTTTATAAGGACTCAGGTCTGCTATGGGAAACAGAGGCTGCTTTTTTTATTGTTTTAAAATGGAGTCACTTTGGTTCTTCAGAGACATTTGTGTTTTTTTTTTTTTTCAAATAGTGACTTGAAGAACATTTAAAGACATCGCATTATTTACTCATTTCCCTTTCTCTTTTCAATTTTTTTCTAATTTGCCTATTGTCTTAATTTTCTATTCACTTCCTGCTCATGTGTGTGTGTGTATGTGACTGTGTATCTTTCCAGTAATCTCATTTATAAGTTGTATTTGTTTTTATATTTCATGGATTAGCCATTATATAAACATCATCCAATATATTCATATTTTACTGCTCAGAAATTGACATTTAAACCTTATATTTCCTTTTTTACTGTAATATTTCACTGACTATTCCTGCAGTTGAAGAGAGATAGTGCAGGCATCAGGGACTAGGTTTACCCCTAGAGAAAACAATTTCAATGACTCTGCATTAGTGGTGTTTGTTGTAGGTTCCCTTCTCTGTTGATTAGATTAAGACACTGGATTGTTGTTGTTTTCTTTGTTACTCTGTATTCTTTTTTTTTAACTGGCATTAATAGTCCTTTTCCTACAGAAACTCATGAGTTGAGGGTACTTCAAAAAGTTCATGAGAATATATTTGTGAGATAACTAAACATGGATTTCAATTTTTATACCAAATAAATTTATCATTTAATTCAATTTCTCATGAACTTAAAGTATCCTTTTATATGGCATTGGTCCCAAAAAGACAAGTACCATTGTTTCCCTGATCTAAGGTATCAAACAGAGTACAAAAAAATGTATAGAAGTGAAATTGCCACTTTGAGATTGGATGATTATTTACAGTCCTTGTCTATACTGTTGAGGAACAGTGTTTTTTCCTTCTTACTATTTATTGAACTCTTTACTTAGTGTATGGTTATTCTTATGGGTATGAAGTAAACTAAAAGTAGACCACTGTAAAAACTGAGAGGGAATAAAACAGGGAGGAAGAAAAAGGGTGGGACTGTGGGCAGGAGAGAGGATAAGGTGGGGAGTATCACTATGTTCCTAAATCTATATATATGAAATTTGCTTACCTTAAAAATTAAAATAGTCTTTTAAAAAAAAGAAAAATTCAGCTTGTATTGGAATAAATTTTCTGAATTTTTTTTAATCTTCCCCAATTCCAACATCCAAGTCTAAATTTATTATTTAGTAGGACTAGGAGAGACTTAAAAATTTATATTTCAAACAAATTCACAAGTAGGGCTATGTTCCTTGTCTGATGAGCACACTTGCAGAACCACTAAATTGTGGTGATACCCATGTCATTTAAAAAAAAAGTTACTATGTATAATTACAAAGCCAACAAGTACAAAAGAACATTAAATATCTTGTTATGGTTTATAGTAGCTCATTAACCAGGATCCACTGAGATTCTCATTCTATTATTTGAAAATAAATGTAAACACTACCAGTCTCCTTTGATTCCCAGAGTTACATGAGAAACATATGCACAATACACCTCACAAAATACAAGTTGCAAAGGGAGGAATAGCACACTTCTTGCAATTTTGCTTACTAAACTTTTGAGTAATTATTTAACATACAGGAACCTTGATTTATATTTTTAAAAAAGTGATCGTATAGCTACATGTATATACGAGTATTAGTTGAGATATATCTGCTGATACTAAGCAGTCTATTCAAGTTGAAAAATAATGATACATGGGCGGAGCCAAGATGGCGGAATAGTGAGGGCGCGCACCGATAGTCCGGGAAAATTTAGTTTAATAAAAGGGGAGTTACGGTAGCCTCAGAAAAAAGAACCAGGAAAATATTGCAGGGGAAACTCTTCTGGATCGAGTGGCTGTGAATTGGAGGACCTACTGGGAGAACAAGGTCACCCACCACGCGGAAGCCAAGCCGCGGGACCAAGGCGTGGAAGCCAAGCCGTGGGACCGAGGGGCAGAAGCCCCAGGGTCTGCGCGCCAGTGCTCAAAGGGGAGTGCATGCCACACAGACAACAGCGGGGAGACTTGGGACGCTCAGGGCTCCGAGTCCACACATCGGCGCTGGAAGGGGAGGTGAGCTCAATAACCCGAGACATTGGTGGGGAAACGGGGGTCACAATCTAGAGGGGGGTCAGAAAGTGCAGCAAACTCACTACCGGAAAGAAGGAATAAAAAGCTTCGGGGTTTCTCTTCCCCCTAACCTTGCAAAGGTTGCAAGGCTGCAAGGCTTGAAGAATTCCCAAGAGACAAAGAGCAGGCCCCCTCTCTGGATTTACATATCAATGGGGGAGAGCTAAGGAACTGAGTCACTATAATTCAGTAGCCTAGGCAACCCAGTGGGAGTCCAGAGGAGCCTAAAGGGACTCTGGGACTCTGCGGGTAGAAGCCAAAGACTGGAAGCGAAATACCATCAATTCTGCACAGCAGTGCCGTGCGGTGTTACTTACCCCCTGAATAAATAAAATACATAAATAAATAAAAAGAGAGAGATTTACCATGCATAACCTGAGGGTGTCACCTTTGCACACCCTTAACCAGGAAGAACCAGGCAGAGCTCTCAGGCCGCACCCATCGCAAGCCTCCAAGGCTCCTCCAACAGCAGGCAGTCCACTTAACACGGACACAGTATAAAATAAAAAAAAAAAAAAACGCACAGTGATGCAAGAATTAACTATGCCGAGTAACAAACACAGAAATCGAGGGAACAAGATCAACGATGACACTATGATGCCTCCAAATAAGCAAAACACCTCAAGCCAAGATTATGAAGATGATGAGATAGAAGAAATGCAAGATACGGATTTCAAAAAATTTATGATAAGAACATTTAGAAGTTTTCAAAAGCAAATCCTTGAACTACAGAAATCCTTAATGGACAAAATTGAAAATCTCTCTCGTGAAAATGAAATTTTAAGGAAGAGTCAAAATGAAACTCAGAAACTAGTAGAACAGGAAAGTGTTATAGTGAAGAGAAATCAAAATGAAATGAAGAGCTCAATAGATCAAATGACAAACACATTAGAAAGCCTTAAAAACAGAATGGGTGAAGCAGAAGAGAGAATATCGGACTTAGAAGATAGAGCACAGGAAAACATACAGTCAAACCAAAGAAAAGAAGAGGAAATTAGAAATCTAAAAAATATTGTTGGGAATCTACAGGATACTATCAAAAAAACCAACATTCGAGTTCTAGGAGTTCCTGAGGCATGGAGAGAGAGAAAGGATTAGAAGGCCTTTTTAGTGAGATACTAGCAGAGAACTTTCCAGGTTTGGAGAAGGACAGAGATATCCTAGTACAGGAAGCTCATAGAACCCCCAATGAACATGACCAAAAGAGATCCTCACCACGACACGTGGTAATTAAACTTACCACAGTGAAACATAAAGAAAAGATCCTAAAATGTGCAAGAGAGAAACGTCAGATTACTCTCAGAGGCTCTCCAATCGGACTCACAGCTGACTTCTCATCAGAAACACTACAGGCTAGGAGGGAATGGCGAGACATAGCACAGGTGCTAAGAGAGAAAAATTGCCAGCCCAGAATATTATATCCTGCCAAGCTCTCATTTGTGAATGAAGGTGAAATAAAGACCTTTCATAGCAAACAGAAATTGAAAGACTTTGTGGCCACTCGTCCGACCCTGCAAAAGATACTTAAAGATGTGCTACACTCAGAAACACAGAAACACGGCCATCAATATGAAAGAAGGGAAAGGAAGAACACCTACCAGTAAAAGAGCATGGGAAGCTCAAAGCATATACTAGAAAATATTTCCGGGAAAATGGCAGGGCAAAGTCACTACGTATCAATAGTCACATTGAACATTAATGGTCTGAATTCTTCAGTTAAAAGACACCGTTTGGCTGACTGGCTCACAGAACACAACCCAACTATTTGTTGCCTACAAGAAACATATCTCTCTAACAAAGAGGCATGCAGACTGAAAGTGAAAGGTTGGAAAAAGATATTCCATGCCAACAGAAACCAAAAAAAGCAGGTGTAGCCATATTAATATCAGACAAAATAAACTTTAATACAAAAACTGTTAAGAGAGACAAAGAGGGACACTATATAATGATTAAGGGTTCAATTCAACAGGAAGATGAAACTATTATAAATGTATATGCACCTAATTACAGGGCACCGGTCTATTTAAAAGATATGTTAAGGGACTTAAAGGGAGATTAAGATTCCAATACAATAGTACTGGGGGACTTCAATACTCCACTCTCAGAAATAGACAGATCATCCGGACAGAAGATCAACAAGGAAACAGCAGATTTAATTGAGACTATTGCCCAAATGGATCTAACAGATATATACAGAACATTCAACCCTACATCTACAGACTTCACATTCTTCTCAGCAGTGCATGGAACCTTCTCTAGGATTGATCACATACTAGGCCATAAAGCAAGTCTCAGCAAATTTAAAAGAATTAGAATCATACCATGCAGCTTCTCAGAAAACAGCGGAATGAAGCTGGAAATTAGCAACTCAGGAATCCCTAGAGCATATGCAAGCACATGGAGACTGAACAACATGCTCCTGAATGAACACTGGGTCATTCAAGAAATCAAAAGAGAAATCAAAAACTTTCTGGAAGTAAATGAAGACAACAACACAACATATCAAAACTTATGGGATACAACAAAAGCAGTATTGAGAGGCAAATTTATAGCAATAGGTGCCTATATCAAGAAATTGGAAAGGTACCAAATAAATGAGCTTTCAGCGCACCTCAAGGACCTAGAAAAACTGCAGCAAACCAAACCCAAATCTAGTAGGAGAAGAGAAATAATTAAAACCAGAGAAGAAATTAACAGGATTGAAACCAAAAAAACATTACAAAAAATCAGCCAAGCGAGAAGCTGGTTTTTTGAAAAAATAAACAAAATTGACACCCCATTGGCCCAACTAACTAAAAAAAGAAGACAAAAGATCCAAATCAATAAAATCAGAGATGAAAAAGGAAACGTAACAACAGACACCACAGAAATAAAAAGAATCATCAGAAATTACTACAAGGACCTGTATGCCAGCAAACAGGAAAACCTATCAGAAATGGATAGATTCCTGGACACATGCAATCTACCAAAATTGAACCATGAAGACATAGAAAACCTAAATAGACCCATAACTGAAACAGAAATTGAAACAGTAATTAAGGCCCTCCCAACAAAGAAAAGCCCAGGACCAGATGGATTCACTGCTGATTTCTACCAGACATTTAAAGAAGAACTAATCCCATTTCTTCTCAAACTATTCAGAACAATCGAAAAAGAGGGAATCCTCCCAAATTCTTTCTATGAAGCCAGCATCACCTTAATCCCTAAGCCAGAGAAAGATGCAGCACTGAAAGAAAATTACAGACCAATATCCCTGATGAACATAGACGCAAAAATCCTCAATAAAATTCTGGCCAATAGAGTACAACAACACATCAGGAAAATCATCCACCCAGACCAAGTGGGATTCATCCCTGGTATGCAGGGATGGTTCAATGTTCGCAAATCAATCAATGTGATTCACCACATTAACAGACTGCAAAAGAAAAACCATATGATTATCTCAATTGATGCAGAGAAAGCATTTGATAAAATTCAACACCCTTTCATGATGAAAACTCTAAGCAAATTGGGTATAAAAGGAACATTCCTCAATACAATCAAAGCAATTTATAAAAAACCCACAGCCAGCATCCTATTGAATGGGGAAACGTTGGAAGCATTTCCACTGAAATCTGGCACCAGGCAGGGATGCCCACTCTCACCACTGCTATTTAACATAGTTCTGGAAGTTTTAGCCAGAGCCATCAGACAAGAAAAAGAAATCAAAGGAATACAAATCGAGAAGGAAGAAGTCAAACTATCCCTCTTTGCAGACGATATGATTCTGTACTTAGAGGATCCAAAGAACTCTACTAAGAGACTATTGGAACTCATAGAGGAGTTTGGCAAAGTGGCAGGATATAAAATCAATGCACAAAAATCAACAGCCTTTGTATACACAAGCAACGACACGACTGAGAAAGAACTGCTAAGATCAATCCCATTCACAATAGCTACAAAAACAATCAAATACCTTGGAATAAACTTAACCAAGGACGTTAAAGATCTCTACGATGAGAATTACAAAATCTTAAAGAAAGAAATAGAAGAGGATACCAAGAAATGGAAAAATCTTCCATGCTCATGGATTGGAAGAATCAACATCATCAAAATGTCCATTCTCCCAAAAGCAATTTATAGATTCAATGCAATCCCAATCAAGATACCAAAGACATTCTTCTCAGATCTAGAAAAAATGATACTGAAATTCATATGGAGACACAAGAGACCTCGAATAGCTAAAGCAATCTTGTACAACAAAAACAAAGCCGGAGGCATCACAATACCAGATTTCAGGACATACTACAGGGCAGTTGTAATCAAAACAGCATGGTACTGGTACAGACACAGATGGATAGACCAATGGAACAGAATTGAAACACCAGAAATGAACCCAAACATCTACAGCCAACTTATATTTGACCAAGGATCCAAAATCAATCCCTGGAGCAAGGACAGTCTATTCAATAAATGGTGCTGATGAAGCAACTTTCCCTGTAAAACAGTGCACAGCTCCATTAGGAAGAAATTTGCTGGAAAATCAACCTCTTACGATACAGCGAAGATACATAAAACTTGTCTAACCACATGAAGTGCTCGCATAATATTCCAATTCCTCATTAATTCCTGGCTTGGCAAATACATTTGAAAGAAACATACTATAACTTGGCCGGCACCACGGCTCACATGGCTAATCCCCCACCTGCGGCGCCAGCACCCTGGGTTCTAGTCCCAGTCGGGGTGCTGGATTCTGTCCCGGTTGCTCCTCTTCCAGTCCAGCTCTCTGCTGTTGCCCAGGAGTGCAGTGGAGGATAGCCCAGGTCCTTGGGCCCTGCACCTGCATGGGAGACCAGGAGGAAGCACCTGGCTCCTGGCTTTGGAACAGCACAGCGTGCCAGCCATGTCGGCCACTTGGGGTGTGAACCAATGGAAAAAGGAAGACCCTTCTCTCTGTCTCTCTCTTTCTCTCACTCTCTCACTAACTCTGCCTGTCAAAAAAAAAAAAAAAGAAAAAAAGAAAAGAAAAGAAACATACTATAAGTCGAGAAATTAAAATGTGGAAAGAATTTTTGGGAATTGTCATTATATATTAATATTTTTTAAATTCTCATAATTAAATTGTGGTTCTAAAACCTCAAATACTTCTACAGATACTTAGAAAAAACCTCCAAGGACTCTCTTTAACTTTAGTGTTTAAAGAAGAAAATAATAACTTGAATAAATCATTTTTAATCCTTTAAAATGATGCTTGATCTTACTTATTAAAATAATTTATGGACCATCAATGGATCATATTTTACAGTAAAATAGTAATAATTTGGTGCATTAATATGGCTGGAAAACAGGGTGAATGCCTTGTAAAGTCTTTGTGAATATTTTAAACTGCACTATCTAGAAATTCTTTACCCAAAACATCCTGAATTCATCTATCCATCACATCCAGTTATCTGTATATTTTTAACAAAGCTATATTTTTAAAAAACCCACACTTAATTAGTGGTTTCTGACACAAATAAGGCCAGAGACAAATATTAGGGTGTCACGGAGCTCCTGCTTTTACTCCTCTTCTAGTCTAAATGAGAATTGCCATGAAATTATAGACAAACTCTTGAGGATTTGAGTGATGGTCTCATGGGCCATTGACTGTTGTCCCACAGCTACTGGTCATTTTTTCTATGTATAGTGTACGAATTGTGCCATGCAAATGCTTATATCAGCACTTATCTGGTAATCGCCTTTCAGTGACTTCATTCTGCAAATTGAAGGACCTCAGTCTTGAACTTCAATCTTACATAACTTCACCTCAGACCCAGAAAAAAATTATTACTTAGTTCCCAGCATCATACAATGTAAACAAAAGATGAAGTTGTAGGCATCAAACAAGAATAGTATCATGAAATAGTGAATTCCCTTGTCCTTTCTAAAAATTATTGCTCCCCATAGTGGTAGCCACACACTTCTGACAGCAGGAGTTGCTGATTTTAGAATTATGGTTGAAAATTCTGTGGATTTCCTGAGAAGAAAGTGGGAAGGTAGCATGCAACACTCAATTGTTGTTGATTGATCTTTTATAATTCATTTTCTCTCACTGATTTTAAATACACCTTTGTTTTTATTTAACAGGTAGAGTTATAGACAGTAAAAGAGAGACAGAAAGGTCTTCCTTGTGCTGGTTCACTCCCCAAATGGCCGCTGTCACCAGCGCTGCATTGATCCAAAGCCAGGAGCCAGGTGCATCTTCCTGGTCTCTCATGGGGGTACAGGGGCCCACGCACTTGGGCCATCCTCCACTGCCTTGCCTAGCCACAGCACAGAACTGGACTGGAAGAGGAGTAACCAGGACTAGAACCTGGTGCCCATATGGGACGCCAGTGCCACAGGTGGAGGATTAACCAAGTGAGCCATGGCGCCAAACCCTAAATACACCTTCTGACCAGCATTTGTAATTTCAAGCACTTAGAAATAGGAGCTCTAACACTTGATTTTACTGAATCAATAATGAAAAATATAGTCCCTAAGATATAAAGAGAGTGAGGATCACAGACTGAAACTAATTCAGGATCCTACAAAGACTAAATTTGAGGTCAAGCTTGAGCTACTTATCACTAATAGAAGCAACCAGTGTTATCTGATCAAGTTTTACTAGATGGGAATGGTATCCCATATTTGTGCCAGTTTGTGTCCCAGTCTCTCCACTCCTGATCCAGCTCCCTGCTATTGAACCTGGGAAAATAGCAGCAAAAGATGGCCCAAGTGTGTGGGCCTCTGCCCACACCACAGTGCCAGCCCTAAGAAGTCTTAAAAACCTAAAGAAAGAAAATGTATAATATATCAATTATAGTTGTATATAGGTATAAATTTCTGAAAAGTACATAATTTCATCCTTTTAGTCATCTAAAACTTATTTGTAAATTATATAATTAAAAAAAGATAAAAAGACATTGATTCTTATGTCTCTTCAGCATAAGACATCAACTTTTCCAGGTTCTAGATGCATTTATTCACAGATTTTCATAGAAGTAATCAGTAATGTGGCTCAAATAACAGTCTTACCCAGGGAATCCCCCTAAATTTAAACAGGGTGCTCAATACCATTTTAGAAAAGTTCCAAAATATGTATCAGAAGAAAAAAATTATTTATTTGGTACATCTCATTTTAACTATAGTATTACCTAAATTTCCAATAGTCAGATGTACTCAAAAAATCCCACATGTGGGAGAGATGGCCTAACACAGCAAGTAATTATTAAAATATAAATGTTAAGCTACAACTTAACTAGGGAAATAACACTCCACAGGTCCCAAACTAAAATAATTAAGATGACATAATAAAAGGAAACTCAATGTCTTCATGCATTAAAATTTATTACATTAAACTTAATAAACAAAAAGGTGATTATTCCAGCTGTTTCCCACTTGGCAGCCCAATTTTACCTGTTGAATCTGGAAAAAAAGTAAATGGCACCCCATGGTAGATTGCTAAAATCTTAATGCTATATGCCATCGATTATGTCCACCATACTTTATATCTAATATTAACATATCTGATGCTTCTTAGTAGATAAATGACCTGTCTTAACTATTACAAAAGTGGCAAATGTGTTTTTGCTCAAAGCTTTTCCAACAGCTCCTCAGTCTAGTTTGCCTTCACTTTGAAAAGACACTTTTTCTAGGTTATACATGAGCATCTCATTGACTTGGCCATCAAACATAATTTTTGCAAAGAATTTAACTGTACCCAGCTTTTATCAGGAGCACAAGAATATATCACATTGATGACTTCCTCCCTTCATGAGACTATTTGACACACTTGTGAAGAACATACAATGCTAATACCTTTTAGTCCTTCCTGGGTTTTGGTGCAATGCATGCCTCATTTAAAAAATTAATTGTCATGGATGCTACAAAGCAGTCCAGCTTATATGCCCCCCCCTTCCAATGAAAAGTCAAATTGAATTCTGTAGGCACTATCCTTAGTGCTCTCAATGACTTCTTCACTCGAGGAGATCATATGCCTTCTAAATCCTCTGGATCATTTGTGATATCCATTACTTCTCAAGGGCTGTGATGCAAGGAATAACCTCTCTTGGAACCTTGCTATGTGCCAGTAAAATTAAATTAGATTTCTATTAATTGTGCTATACTGGAAAAACAGTCACCTACACACCTTGAGCCTGTGATTCTCCAAACCTTGTTATCTAGTAGGACTTTGGCCATGAATATAGAACAGTAAAACATGAGAATGGCTACTAAGGCCTCCTTAATAGATGATGGACCCAAACTTGACATACTCCATTTGGCAAAGGGGATGGCTTCCAATGTCTGCTGTCTATGTCCAGATGCCAGGGTACAGCAGGAGGTCACTATTCTAACAATAATAAAGAAAAACCATTTAAGTTCAGCTGGACACCATTCTACTGACTGCTGATTTCATTACTATTAATCTGGATGCTTTCACTGGTGACAATCCAGAGACCCAAAGTAGTCACAGCTGTTATCTGCTAACAAAAGCTTAAACCAAGAGTTATGGATTTATATCTGCTATAACACAATTCCTCAGAACCCATCTAGTCCAAACCTTGAGAGTTGGAAGCTGTTATACTTGGCCCACCCATATATAGGACGTTAATTGTGCCAGATGGGCTCTATATCCTTGTACTGCAAGGAAGATGTCATAGATATTGATGCTCCAAATTTATCCAGCTCCCTGCTAACGTGTCTGGGAAAGCAGCAAAGGCTTGCCCAGATGCTTGGGCCCTTGAACCCATGTGATATCTGGAAGAAGCTCCTATCTCATGAGATCAGCCTGGTCTAGCCCCAGTCATTGCAGCCATTTTGGAGGAGAACAAACCAGAAGGAAGATCAGTCTCTCCCTTTCTCACACTAACACTGCCTTTCAAATATATAAATAAATCATTTAAAATGTAATCATTTCAATAGATTCCTCAGTGCTCAATCATGATGACTTTTACTATCTTAAGGACATTTTCATTTCTTTTTTAAAGATTTGTTTATTTGAAAGGCAGAGAGGAGGACAGTGTGCTGCAGTATGCAAAGCTGCCATCTGTTATACTGGCATCCTATATAGGCACCAGTTCAAGTCACACTTGTTCCACTTCTGATTTAGCTTCATGCTAATGGCCTGATAGAGTGGAAGATGGCCCAAGTACTGGGGCTCCTGCCACCCCCATGGGTGACTCAAAAGACGCTCCTGGTTTCAACCTGGCCCTTCACCAGCCATTGGAGAAACCAGGGGTGTGAAACAGATGATGGAAGATCTCTCTATGTCTCTCTCTCTCTCTGTAACTGTGATTTTCAAATGAAGAAGTAAATAACTTTTAAAATGATTTTAGAAAGGGCAGAGAAACACACAGAAAGTGGGTGAAGAGAGAGAGGAAGAGAGGTCTCCCATATGTTGGTTCACTCTCTAAATGTCTGCAACAGCTATGGCTGGACCAGGCTCTCAGGTCCCCTAATAAGTAGTAGATCTTGCACTTAGGTGAAAGGAACTGAAGAATTTGAGCCACTACCCCATGCTTCTCAGAGATATTAAGCAGGAAACTAGTTTGGAAGTGAAACACTGAAAACTTAGATTAGCACTGCAATATAGAATGTGGGCATCACATGCAATGACCAACAAATTAGAAAACCTGGAAGAAATCAAGACACATGCTAGGTAAAAAAATTGAGCCATGAAGACATATAGAAAGCCTAAACAAACCAAAAACCAAAACATATTGAATCAGTAACAAAAACCCTCCAAAGAAAAGCCCAAGACCAGAAAGCTTCACTGCTAAATTCTACCAGACTTTCAAAAATAGAACTAATTGGCCAGCGCCGTGGCTCAATAGGCTAATCCTCCAGCTTGTGGCACTGGCACAACAGGTTCTAGTCCCAGTTGGGGCACCAGATTCTGTCCCAGTTGCCCCTCTTCCAGGCCAGCTCTCTTCTATGGCCCAGGAGTGCAGTGGAGGATGGCCCATGTGCTTGGGCCCTGCACCCCATGGGAAACCAGAAGAGGCACCTGGCTCCCGGCTTCGGATCAGCACGATGTGCCAGCTTCAGTGTGCTGGCCGTGGCAGCCATTGGAGGGTGAACCAATGGCAAAGGAAGACCTTTCTCTCTCTCTCTCACTGTCCACTCTACCTGTCCAAGAAAAAAAAAAACTAATTCCAATTCTCCTTAAGCTATTCAAAGCAATTGAAAGAGAAGAGTATTCCCAAACTCCTTCTATTTGGCCAGTGTCACCTTATTTTGTAAACCAGAAAATGATACAATAGAGAAAGAGAATTAAAGAACAATATCTCTGATAACCACAGATCCCAAAATTCTCAACAAAATACTAGCTAATAAAATCCAACAACAGATCATAAAGATAATTTACCTGGACCAAGTGGAATGTACCTATGGTATGCAGGGATAGTTCAACATATGCAAATCAATAAATGTGATATGTGACACTGGCAAACTAAAGAATAAAAACCACATGATGATGAATAGATGAAGAGAAAGTATTTGATAAAAAACAGCCTTTCATTATAAAAACCTTAAGCAAGTTGGGAATAGAAGGAACATTCCTTATCACAATCAAGGCCATATATGACAAATCTTCAACCAACATATTGAATGGGAAATCGTGGAAGCATTTCCACTAAGATCTGAAACCAAAGTTGCTCTCCCTCACTACTGCTGTTCAATACACTACTAACAGTTTTAGCCATGGCAATAATGCAAGAAAAAGAAATCAAAGGAAAACAAATTAGAAAGGAGAAAGTCCAATAATTTGTTTGCAGATGACATGATCCTAAATATTGGGAAACCAAAAGACTCCACCAAGAGATTATTGAAACTCACAAGAAAGTTTGGCAAAGTTGTAAAATATGAAATCAACACACAAAAATCAATAACCATTATATACACAAAAATGCCATGGCTGAAAAATAACTTATCAGATCAGTGCCATTCTCGATAACCATAAAATTTTTTATTACCTTGGAATAAATTTAATCAAGGGTGTGAAAGATCTCTATAAGAAAAATTACAAAACATTAAAGAAAAAAAAGAAAACACAAAAAAAGGAAAAATCTTTGATGTTCATAAATTGGAAGAACAAATATCATCAAAATTCCCATCCTACCAATAGAAATTATTTTTAATTTTACTTTGAAAATCATTTATTTATTTGAGAAGAAGTTATAGTCAGAGAGACGGAGAGACAAAAAGTGATGCCTTCTAACTGTTGGTTAATTCTCCAAATAGCTGTAATGGCTGGTGCTGGGCTGATCTGAACCCAGGAGCTAGGAGCTTCCTCCTCATCTCCTATGTGGATACAGGAGCACAAGCACTTGGGCCATCTTCCACTGCCTTCCCAGGCCATGAGCAGAGAGCTGGATCAGAGGACCAGCTGGGACCCAAACTGGCATCCATATGAGATGCCAATGCCACAGACAGAGGCTCAAACTACTATTCCACAGTGCCAGCCCCTCAAAAGCAATTTACAGATTCAACATGATCTCAATCAAAATACCAACAACATTCAGAAGGAAGACCTTTCTCTCTCTCTCTCTCTCTCTGTCTATAACTCTACCTGTCAAAATAAAAAAAAATAAAATAAAAAAATTTTAAAAATAAAAGAACATACAGCATCACCTGATGGTTCAGGAGCATGACAAGTAGGACCCTGTGGTGGCTTATTACTGAATAGTTGCTCAAGAATTGATCTGAGAGGTGTTTGTTGTCAGCCATTGTTTGATTATTATGTATTTCACCAAGGGGGTCATTTATATGCCATGCAAACTAGAATGAAGATTCATAATAAAACTCCTGAGTGTCATAAATTTTTATCAAAATTAACAGGTCAGTTTGGAGCTCTTAATAAATAGTTGGGGGGCTGGCACTGTGGTGCAGCAGGTTAAAGCCCTGGCCTACAGTGCTGACACACCATATGTGCTCCAGTTCAAGTCCCAGCTGCTCACTTCTGACTCAGCTCTCTGCTCTGGCCTGGGAAAGAAGTAGAAAGATGGCCCAAGTCCTTAGGCCCCTGCACACATGTGGGAGACCTGGAAGAATTTCCTGGATCCTGGCTTCAGATCAGCACAGCTCTGGCCATTGTGGCCATTTGGGGAGTGAACTAGCGAATGGCAGAGGCCAACTCTTTCTGTTAGACTGAACTTGGATGGGATTCAATTATCCCAATGAGAGACTTCAATGATGCAAAAAGCAAAGAGGTTTATTGTTCTAGCTTGATCTAGGGTCCACTCCTCCAATCATCACAGTGGTCATCTGATGAGGACCCATCCCATATACTTTGTGGGGTTTATATAAAGTTTTCAGAGACATTCTACATATTATAGCACCATTCAGCAAATCATCTCATTCTGTGGGAATTTAAAGAACATCTCTTAAAATTGATTAGTAAATCCAGTGATGGGAATAGACCTAGTAAAGTGGTTAGATGGTTTTGGGGTTGATGCTTTTTAAAATGATGGGCTAAAGTGTAGAGTCCAAACTGCTAGGGTGTATGTTCCAAACTACAGGGTTTTGGGATGTTATCAATCACCTTAATGGCCTAAAAAGACACCTGGAAAAGATTCAGATTCGTTTTGAAGCATTCATCAGTAGCCTCAACCAGTTTTATTGTCCATTTAATGGCTCCAATAATTTATGGGTACATAGGGCTGATGTTGGCAAGATCCTAAAAACACCCTTTGAATCCTGCTTCAGCAAATGAAAACACAGAAAATATATATTGGAAATAAGCTTTATTAATTTACATACATGAAGAGAATTTTTTAAAAGCCATAATATTTGGACAGATCATATTACTTTGCTGTAAAATTCTAAATCTAATGAAAGAGTCCAGAATTGTCTAGATTAGAGATTACCTTTTTGTTTTCCTTAAGGCTTATAAAACAAATACAAATGTCCTAAAGTGCTAGATTAACCTGAAAAAATTATGTTCAAAACACAATTTTTATTCATTAGAGTTTAACATTGACAGAAGGGAAAGTCATTCAGTAAAGAGGTAGAAATGCTTTCAGACTTAATATTAAGAATGTTGGTTTCCCAAATGCTTTTTGTTATCCATTCAGCTTAAGGTGAATTGGTATTTGCTGCATCAGCAGTCTGACTGCATGTCTTAGAGAATGAAAAATAAAGGTCTGTAGAGATGCCTGAAGAGTTGGTGCTTTTAAGTTAAGATTCTTCTCAGCTGCTGAGGAGTACGTTCCATCGAGTGCATAACTATGAATGATTCAGAAGATTTATAAGACTTAAGATACTCAGTTGTTAACTTTATGAATTTTGTGGGAAATTATGGACTTACTGGGTCACCTGAGTTTGCTGTGTTAAAAAAATGAATACAAAGATTCTTTTTAAATAAAACTTAAAAAAAGTATAGGCTTGTATTGAACAAGATGTATCTAAACTTCATAAAATGCTGTTATTTTAATACAAAACATACATAAGCATATGTTTTAAACATAAACAATTGATTATAAAAGCTTGTGTTTCTACTCAAATACACTTGTGAAAAGAAATTACAATTTATCCCCAAAATAATCTAGAATTTCCTAACAGTATCTAACTTAAATAATGAAGGAAAACATCCTAAAACATCTTTTGTTTGTGTGAACTTAATTACAGTACCTTAAATTAGCATTCTCCATCCCAAAGGTTATTAAAAGTTTTGAAAAGGAGATAAACTCCATGAGGTTGGTAGATTTTCTGTTCTAAATTCTTCATGTACTTGGGGCTGGTGATGTGGTGCAGAGGTTAATCCTCTGCCTGTGGTGCCAGCATCCAGTATGAGTACCGGTTCTAGTCCCAGCTGCCCCTCTTCCAGTCCAGTTCTCTGCTATGGCCTGGGAAAGCAGTGGAAGATGGCCCAAGTGCTTGGGCCCCTGCACCTACATGGGAGACCAGGAAGAAGCAGCTGGCTCCTGGCTTTAGATCCATGTAGATCTGGCCATTGCAGCCATCTGGGGAGTGAACCAATGGAAGGAAGACCTTTCTCTCTGTCTCTCACTCTCCCTCTGTCTGTAATTCTACCTCTCAAATAAATAAATAAAATCTTAAAAAATATATTCTTTAAATATTCATATTAATTACAACCTCTTATTTTAGAAAAATGAGGGTTAATGGTTTATGACTTCTGCTAGTCTGTGATTGTTACAAAGTAAAACTTCTAGTCAAGGTATGAATTTGTAAATTCCATATTGGCAATCAAATTATTATAACAAAAATTGTCATACTGAGTTAATAGTCTTTAAATAAACACAAATTAGGAGAATATTTATTTAGCAACTTAAAAACACCTGGCGGCTGGCGCCATGGCTCACTAGGATAATCCTCCACCTTGTGGCACCGGCACACCGGGTGCTAGTCCCGGTCGGGGCATCGGATTCTGTCCTGGTTGCCCCTCTTCCAGGCCAGCTCTCTGCTGTGGCTTGGGAGTGCAGTGGAGGATGGCCCAAGTGCTTGGGCCCTGCACCCCATGGGAGACCAGGAGAAGCACCTGGCTCCTGCCATCGGATCACCACGGTGCGCCAGCCACTGCATGCCAGCTGTGGCGGCCATTGGATGGTGAACCAATGGCAAAAGGAAGACCTTCCTCTCTGTCTCTGTCTCTCACTCACTGCCCACTCTGCCTGTCAAAAAAAAAAAAAACAACAACAACAACAACAAAACACACTTGGCTATCAAAATTATTCATATGCAGACAAGATAAGACTCCTTGTGGGGTAACCACATGCTGAATATCTGTTTTTTTATTTACATGTCACTGTCACAGGCTGAACAGCAACAGAACACAGTATGAGAATGATGAGCACTCCTCTAATTCTAGAGACATATGTGCCCTGTCAGGACTTCATTGGCCTAACTCATCAAAAGACTCAGGAATAAATGTTTCTGTTTTCAAGAGAATTGTGGGGCCGGTGCCATGGCACAGTAGGTTAATCTTCCACCTGTGGCACTGGCATCCCATATAGGCACTGGTTCTAGTCCCAGCTACTCCTCTTTCACTATAGCTCTCTGCTATGGCCTGGGAAAGCAGTAAAATGTGGCCCAAGTGCTTGGGCCCCTGCACCCATGGGCAACTAGGAAGAAGCACCTGGCTCCTGGCATTGGATCAAGCAGCTCCGGCTGTTGTGGCCATTTGGGGAGTGAACCAATGGATGGAAGACCTTTCTCGCTGTCTCTACCTCTCACTGTCTGTAACTCTGCCTCTCAAAGAAATAAATAAAATCCTTCAAAAAGTCTGTTAAAGTGAATTACAACCACCATTGTATGTTTTTTTTCACAACTTCAAGTGGACATAGCTCATAAAATAAAATAAATCATAGGCTGAGGCCAAGGCTCACTTGGCTAATCCTTCACTTGTGGCACCAGCACCCCAGGTTCTAGTCCCAGTTGGGGTGCTGGGTACTAGTCCCATTTGCTCCTCTTCCTGGGCCCAGGAGGGCAATGGAGGGTGGCCCAAGTGCTTGGTTCTCTGCACCTGCACAGGATAACTGGAGGAAGTACTTGATTCCGGGCTTTGGATAGGCAGAGCACTGGCCATAGTGGCCATTAGGGGAGTGAACCAATGGAAGGAAGACCTCTGTCTCTCTCTCACTGTCTATAACTCTGTCAAATATAAATAAATAAACAAAAAAAATAAATAAATAATAGTTTCATAAACACTAAAGCTTAGACAATTGGTACCAATGAATAGCTTCTTTCATAGTCTCTCTTTATAAATAATTAATAAACCAATTATTTTCTTCCTACTCTGCAAAGCCAGTCAACGTAATTGATTTCAAATTTAGAGTTTCCAAATCACCCAGAAATGCACAATGTTAATGCTTTTGCAGCGTTATAAGAGCATAAAATAATAGCAATTTTTAATTCTTGCACTTTTTGACATTAGAGAGTTCTAAGACATTAAATGGCATTTTTTTCTAACCCATGTAAGACTAACAATGTGCAGAAAAACATGAGGATTTTTGTTATGCAGATAAATAATTGTGCTTGCCTAGAATCATGCTTCAACTGTGGTTATTTTTCCTCTCCACTGAAGCCAGGAAGAAGAGAGTCCTGTGAAACTAATGAAATGCCCCTGGTGTTCTTAAATGATTACTTTTTGGCAGGAACTTCCAAGGAACAACACCACAGTCATAGTGAACTTTTTCTATGGTTGGAATCTTCTCTTTGCTTCCAGGAGACCAAGAGAAGCCACCTGGAGATCTCAGGGGAAGGCCACATGGGAATGGAGAGTCATTCATCTCCTCTGGAAGCAGCTGTGTCTGTGAAATTTTTTGCTCATAGTAAATTTGACAGGTCTCTATCCATTGATAAAGAAGAGACTCATCATAAAAATTAGTAATACATAAAAAAAAAAATCATTGAAATCTCATTTTTTTTTTTCTGCCACAGGCAAGTGGAACAACATCTCTCACAGTAAAACAGACTGTAAAGAGTCTATCCAATATCTCTGGCTCTCCTCACATTCTAAGGACAGACCTCAGAGAACTTCCAGCTGCCTCTTCCAGAAAGGTAAGTCAATAAATAAATTATTAATAAAAAGAAAAAGGAAGTAACTTTTTTTCTGTATTTCTGGATAGGATTCCTGTCTTTGAATCACTATCTCATGATTTTTATTCATTTTTCCTTCTTTGGAATTGGAGTAGGAGTAGGCAAAAACATGCATGAAAGAAGGGGGAAAAAGCTTAAAGTACTAGATTGTAAAGTAGGAACAAATGGACAGGAAGGCTGGAGGTGAAGGGGTAAAGACTAGGTTAGGGAAAAAAAGCCAGCTTATTAAATCCTTAAAAAGAGAAAGGAAGAAAGGAGGGGGAAATAGAAAAGTATGGTTATGTTCTTCTGGAATTACCATCTTATGCAATCTGTTCTCTGCATTAATAAAAATAAAAATGTTTAACAATTGAAAGTTCATTCCTTTATTGCATCACTACTGCCTCATTCCAACACTCTATGAAAGCAGAATCCAAAGGCAGGCATGGGTTGCAGGGTGGAAGTGACAGTGTTAGCTCTATTTCTCTAATGTCAACCTCTGCACCCCAACTTCTGATCCAGCTTCATAAAATAAACCACTTGGGGCAAAAGCTCAGAAAAAATCAATGTCCCCATTATTCTTTGCCTGTGAAGCACTCATAAAAATTAGCATGCTGCTAAAGAAAATGAGATTGTGGCCCAGCTATGTATAAAGAACGTAGGGATGCAAAGTCAGGAGGCAGTTTGGTGTTTTATGAGCACCCAAAGCGAACTGCAGATGATGGAAGGGGATGCATTACAGAATGGGAGCTGAGTAGGCAGCCCAGCCAGTAGTGACCACCAAGCCTTTAACCTGAGATTTGTGAGTATTTGTGAAGTGTACAAATGAGTTCTACCTATAACAACAGTAATTACGTTTGCCTTAGGACACAAGGCAAAGCACACTTTTTCCAATTTTTATCTGTTTTTCGTTTTATTTGAAAGGTAGAGGGAGATGGAGAGGGAGAGATTTCTTCCATTTTCTGGTACACACCCAAATGCTCACAACAGCAGGCAATGTTCAGCCTGAAGCCAGGATCCCAGAACTCCATGCAGGCCTGGGTGAGTTCAGTTGATTCTGAGGATACACAGTCTTCAGTGACACCTGTCTTTATAAAGACACATCTCAATACAAAATAAAACTCCCTACTCAGGACTCTTGAGATCCAAGAGAAAACTCAAATATTTTCCAGATGAGTGCAAAACAGAAATCTGGAGCCAACAAGTTCCCTGCCTACCTGAGAATCAGCCTGCTCACCAGGGAGATCTAGGGAAGAGGACCAAGCAAAGCTACTTGGGACCTGTGCCCAGAGTCTTATCTCTTGAGTGAGCATAAAGGCAGCCCAGTCATTGGGCACTGGCAGTTTTGGACCACCTTAATCCTGAAGTGGGTACACAAACTAGTCAACTCCAATTTGGGCTGAGTTATCAGACTGGCAGTCTGGCCAAAGATTGTCACCCATTAAGGAGTCTGGACACAGGAATGGCCAAAAAAGAACCATCAGGAGATGTGCACAATAGGAGTCAGAGAACTAAGTGGGTAATAAATGCACAGATCCTAGACCAAGGCAACAGGCAATGCCAACCTTCTCTTTTGTTGCAAAGTTTTATTTTATCTTAAAGGCCTTGAGAAACAGATCTGTAGACATCTCATGTGTAAAACAAACATGCATCATTCATAATTGGCCTATAAATATTAGCATTCTTGGCCTGATCAATAAGCCTCAGGAACTAGCTCAGGGAGGGGCAAGGAAAGGGAATCACTTCTGTCTCATTTCTAGGGAAGTACACATCCTCCATGAACTGCTTCTTACAAAATATTTCTCCAATTTTCCAGGAGAAATACATCAACTCTGAAAAGGCTACTTTTTTTTTTCCATAGAGCCCAACACCTGTCTTGGGAATCACCTGTGATGCCAGGTAGATGGATAAGAAAGCCAATTGGAATCATCTACTAGAAGACAAGATACTTTACCCAAATCACTATATTTTACTCTACAGAAAAATGTAAACTGAATCACAAAGAACTCCAGTCGATCAATACCCTGGTTTAAGCAAAGGGCATATTTGCATTACTCCAGATATGCAGGCCTCTCTTTCTGCTGTACCTTCATGTGCACTATCTGCATAGGGATACAGAGTGAGGGGGAGGCTGCAGCAGTAAAAATGGTCAATGTTTCAATTATGAAACTGATTTTTAATTATCTCAAATTCAGTCATAAAAATTCTGCTCTAAGCAAGACACACATAAAGCCAAGCTCATCCCTTTCTCAACAAAAATTTAATGCTAACTGCATATTTAGGAGTGTACTATTGCATTTAATTCCAGTACTTCTCTACATCTTATTTTTTAAGATTTTCTTTATTTGAGAGGTCAAATTATAGACAGTGAGAGGAAGAGACAGAGATAAAAGTATTCCACCTGCTGGTTTATTCCCCAAATGACTATAACAGATGGAGCTGCACTGATCTGAAACCAGGAGCCAGGAGCTTCTTCTCTGTTCCTTCTTGGGTACAGGGGCCTAAGCACTTGAGCCATCTTCTACTACTTTCCCATGTGAGAGCAGAGAGCTGGATCAGAAGAGGAGAATCTGGGACTAGAATGGTGCCCATATAGGATGCCAGTGCCACAGGCAGAGGATTAAACTACAAAGCCACAGTACCAGCCCCTCTACATCTTATAAGCACATCTTATCTGTAAGAAGAAAACTGAAAAGTGAGTCCAGTATATCACAAATTATGTTAGAAATTATCTCTAATTTAAAAAAAAAAAAAAAAAAGGAAAACCCTATAATAGAAACCTGCACAAATGACCTGTGTCCTATTACTTTATCCTTTGGAATACTTTTCAAGATTTCTTCTGGCCTTCCCATCTTCCCTTGTTCCTCATACCCTTTCAACATCACTGCCTCTCTGTCCCTGCAGCTCTCTCCCTTTGGAAGCAGTCTTGTGGACTGTCAATCATTATTTCAAAATGTATGTAGGAAGGGCCTGAATGGCCTTCTAATGTCCCTTAAATATTTCTATAAAACAGATGATAGAGGGGCTGGTACTGTGTCCCAGCAGGGAAAGCTGCTGCCTGCACTGCTGGCATCCCATGTGGGCACTGCTTTGAGTCTCGGCTGCTCCATTTCTGACCCAGCTCTCTTGTAAGGTCTGGGGAAGCAGTAGAAGATGACCCAAGACCTTGGGCCCCTGCACCCATGTGGGATAACTGGAAGAGGCTCCTGGCTCTTGGTTTCAGTTCAGGGTAGCTCCAGCCATTGCAGCCATCTGGGAGTAAACAAGAAGATGGAAGGCCTTTCTCCCTCTCTCTCTCTCTCTGCCTCTGCTTCTCTCAAACTCTATTTCAAATAAAAATAATAATAACAATAAAAATAATAATAACAATAATAATAATAATAATAATAAAAACAGACAGTAGAGCATAGTGGGAAAGCTGTTGCCTGTGATGCTGGTATTCCACATTGTGCATGAGTTCATGTCCCAGCTGCTCTACTTCTGATCCAGCTCTCTCATGTGCCTAGGAAAGCTACAAAGTTTGCTGCCTATGCTCCTACTCCCACATGGGAAATGTGGAAGAAGATACTGGCTCTGACTTTAATCCAGTTTCAACCCCAGGTGCTATGGCCATTAGGGGTGTGAAACAGTGGATAAATGATTTACATCTCTCTTTCTCTCTTTGTAACTCTGCCTTTCAAATAAATGAATATTTTTAATTTTTTAAAAAATTTAACAAATGGCCCTAAATATTCTGACTCATCTTGACATGTAACAAGAGCCAAGAAAGTTGCTGCTGACTTTATGTAGCGCCTCCTCAATTCATTCTATAAGAAAAAAAATATGTATTTCTTTTGCTGTCCAAGCACTCAAATCCAAAAGAAATAATACTACCCAGTACAGCTCTCTTTAAGGCTGCTCTTGCACTGAAGAGAAGTAAAGGAGCAAGGGGCCCAAACCCTGTGTGGCAGGCTGGCAGTCCCCTCCTCACTCTGCATCTCAGTTTCTGGTTAGAGATAGAGACAAAGGCAACTCCAGATACTGCAGTGGTACACAAACAGCCTCAATCACAGACACGCCTTGTGTGTGTACAACAGAAGGAAGCACAAAGCACTATGTAAGGGAGGAATACAATGAACAAAAAGGAAAGGATGTGAATGGACATAGCAAAGAATTTCCCAACTCTGCTGATCATGATCTCAAGGATGTCCAGGCCAGAATTCCATTTCACTTTGGAAAACCCACTCCTTGAAGTTTTCTCCACCTAGGTGTATTCTTCTGTGAGGAATCTGTCCTCCTGTGAGAGAGGGCACCACCACAAATTGAAAACCAGTCAAAAAGCAGAGTGATGGCTTTAATTCTCAGAGGTGAATGGACAACCACATCTATGAATTCTACATTAAAAAATAAGCTTCCTTCTGCTCTAGGAATCTATATAGGTTTGGGCTAAAATGAGAAACACAGAGACCAGCTGGGTCTGTTAGGTGAGAAGAAAGGAAGCTTGATTTCCAGTTGTTACTTTGTAGCATGTTAGTTTTGAGAGGATTTCATTTTCCACTTCTACTTGAAGAAATGGAAAGGTAGAACCAGTGCCAGCCTAACACACAGCAGCTTTAGCCACTGATGACATCACAGCTTGCTACCCAAAAGTGGCAGCCAAAATAAACTCAACAAATGAGAACCAAAATAAAACAGAAGAGTCTAACATAATACCAACAGTTGTTCAGCAGATATTACCCAGATCTTGACACACAAGTCACCAGGATAAAGGGTAGGGCTGGCTTTGTGGCACAGTGGATTAAACCACCACCAAATAAAATGCTGGGATCCAATATGTGTGCCCATCCTTTAAAAAAGATTTATTTATTTGAAAGTCAGAGTTTTGGGGGCCAGTGCTGTGGCACAGCTGGTTGAGATACTGGCCTGCATCCCATATGGTCCCTGGTTCAGGTCTTGGCTGCTCCACTTCCAATCCAGCTGCCTGCTAATGTGCTTGGGAAAGTGGCACAGTATGGCCCAAGTCCTTGGTCCCCTATATACACATGGGAGATCCAGAAGAAGCTACTGGCTCCTGGTTTCAGATCAGCTCAGATCTGGCCACTGTGAACCAGCAGACTGAAGACCTCTCTATCTGTCTCTATCTCTATCAGTAACTCTGTCAAATAAATAAATCTTAAAAAAAATCAGAGTTATGGAGAGGAGGGAGAGTCAGATGGGATGGCATTGTGGACTACCAGGTAAAGCTGCTGCCTGCAGTGCTGGCATCTGGTATAGGCATCAGTTCATGTCCTGGCTGCTCCACTTCTGATCCAGTTCTCTGCTAGTGGCCCTGGAAAAGTAGAAGATGGTCCAATACCTGGGTCCTTGCCACCCAAGTGGGAGACCTGGATGAAGCTCTTGGTGCCTGGCTTGGGCCTGGCCCAGTCTTGGCCATTGCAGCCATCTAGGAAGTAGACCAGCAGATGGAAAATCTCTTTCTCATTCTCTCCCTTTCTCTATCTCTGCCTTGTAAATAAATAAATAAATGCTAAGAGAGAGAGAGATCTTCCATCTGAGATGGCTGCCATGGCCAGGGCTGAAGCACACAGAAACCAGGAGCCAGGCACTTCATCTGGGTCTCCCACATGGGTTACAATGGCCCCAACACTTGAGTCATCTGCTGCTGCTTTTCTCAGACCATCAGCATGGAGCTAGGTTAGAAGTGGAGCAACTGGAACATGAACGGCTGGTCATCTGGGAAGCTGGCATTGCAGATGGTGGCTTTCCCCACTGTGCCACAATGCCAGCCCCATGAGTGCCAGTTTGAGTCACAGCTGTTCCACTTCTGATCCAGCTCCCTGCTAATGCAACTAGGGAAGCAGAAACAGATGGCACAAGTACTTGGGTCCTTGCACCAATGTGGGTCACTGGGTTGGACTTCCAGGCTGGGCCAGCATTATTCATTGCAGTCTCTTGAGTGAACCAGCAGACGCAAGATCCCCATCCTTCTGTCTCTGCCTCTTTCTCTGTAACTCTGCTTTAAAATAAAATTTTTAAATCTTAATAAAATAGGGTGAGAGAGTAGCCACAGTAAAGTAACAGAGCAAAGCTACAGTTGTGCTGTCCCTCAGCAGCCTTCTGTCTTAAGTGGGAAGTCTCCAGCTTACAGACACTGACATAAAAGACACATTCACAACACATTTCAAAACAAGAGATGAGAGGTTTACAAGGCATATTGACTTTATGATGACTTTCATTCAATAGGTACACTGGGTTTAGATATATGCCTTTTGTGCAGCCAAGTTAACCCAGGGTCTAATTCAAAGAGACGTAATGAGGAAGATATGCTGCCAGGGGAGAGAGCTGCAATGTCTCATTGCTCTTGTAGTATCATAAAGAGAAGGAAAAGGGCTACTCATGTTCATGGTTATAAGGAGGACAGAAGCACAAATATTTCAGAAGGGAGGAGCAAATTTCAAATATAGTTATTTTCAGAAAATAAAAGGAAGTAAATTTCAGAATATAATGTGGGGTAGAAACACACCATCAGCTCATCAATTCTCATAGGGATCCAGGAAAACTGCCCTGCCTACCCACAGACCAAATGTTTCAAAACACATTTTCTGATTAAATTCAGAAGATTACAGGAATCAGTATGCTGGGTGTTCAAATGCCAAATTAAGTTTTAGTTTCCACTACAGGCAGATGTAGCCAATCACTCAGATCATGAGAAAAACTTTTCCATAAGAAGGAACATGAAATATGCAGTCACACAGAATAACTGTGCTTAGTACTCAAAGTGAACCCCAGGATAAGCACCCAGAAAACCTGTTAGGTCTTGGGGCCAGCACAGTGGTGTAGCATGTAAAAATTTATTTATTTATTTAAAAGGCAGAGTTACAGAGAGGCAGGGAACAGAGAGAAGTTTTTCATGCACTGATTCACTCCCCAAATGGCTGCAATGGCCAGAGCTGGATCTATCTGAAGCCAGGAGCCAGAAGCTTCTGTCAGATCTCCCATGCGGTGCAGAACCCAAGAACTTGGGCCATCTTCCACTGCTTTTCCAGGCCACGGCAGGAAGCTGGATCTCAAAGAAGCACCCATACGGGATGCCAGCACTGCAGGTGGCAGCCTCACCTGCGATGCCACAGTGCCAGCCCTCAAAATAAACCTATTTTAAAAAACATTTTAACTGAGGGATGGAAGAGAGTTTGTTTATCCAAAGCAAGGATAACATAACATAACTACTACACAGAAGAAGCTCCTGGATCCTGGCTTTGGATCGGCACAGCTCCGACCACTGTAGCCAATTGGGGAGTGAACCAGCAGATGAAGACTTCTCTCTCTCTGCCTCTCCTCTCTGTAACTCTGACTTTCAAGTAAAATAAATAAATATTTTAAAAAAAGTAAGATAACTACTAGTACTCATTAACTTAAAAAATATAGAAATTTAATGAAACTCAAAATACAACCAAAACCATCATCTACTGCACATTATAATCTTTATTTTGAGAGTTATATTAGAAAAAATTTAACCCCTCCCCCTCTTTGAAAAATGCACATGGGACTGGTGTAGTAGGTTAAGAAGACCCTGGCAGTGCCAGCACCCTACATGGTCACTGGTTCAACACCTGGCTGCTTCATTTTCAATATAGCTCCATACTAATTCACCTGGGAAAGCAAAGGATGATGGCCCAAGTATTTGGGCCCCTGAAATCAAGTGTGAGAACCAGAAGAAGCTCCTAGCTCCTGGGTCCACCTGGCCCAGCCCAAGTCATTGTGGCAATTTGAGGAGTGAAACAATGGCTGTAAGACCTCTCTGTGTCTCTCCATCTCTCTGTAAATCTGCCTTTCAAGTAAATAAAATGCATTAAAAAAAACCCTATACAATGTAGTATTTTGGTTATTCCCTCATACAAGGAAAGCTCAGATAAACTGTAGAGGAATCCTCCTGGCTTGATGCAATTCAGAAGGAGGATTGCTTCTGTCACCCTATGCTAGACATCAGTGAGAGTTATTAATGGAAAGATGAATGGACACATCAGACTGCTTCCTCACATGGCACCTTTTCTTAAAGACATCACTGCTGCATTACCAGATTATGTCTCTCGTGAAATATGTCTCTCCTAAAAATTTTAAAGAACTTGCCAGAAACTTATTGCAGAGCAGGGAATGATGTGCCAAGGACAGTGAGTTAGCCTGAGTAGTCCAGGAATCCTGTTCTTAGCTGTTTTCAAGTTTGTATTAATGTACACACAACATAGTTGCTGAGAATGTGTCTTGCAGTTGTTTCCTGGGTGTGAAGCAGCTCTTTTCAGCAGAAACACATAACTGCTTGTCCACTCACAAGCACTGTGATAGGGAGTACATGGGAGAAAAGGTCAAAAACACACTGGGTTTGAGAGGAAGAATGCTGTCACCCTAGCAACCTCTATCCAGGATTCCCTTTCTATTCTTACTTCCTAGGTAACCTTACTATGCTACATGAGTTTCACAGATTAGTAATCTGGTGACAACAGGACTCAAACAGAACCTTTGAATCACTCAGTTAATCAAGTGAAAACTTCATTACACTGAAAGTTAGTCTATAGCAATAGTTTTCAGGGCCGCATCTCTCTTTTTTTCAAAGATGTTTTATTTATTTATTTGAGAGGTAGAATTACAGATAGTGAGATGGATAGACAGACAGAAAGGTCTTCCTTCTGCTGGTTCACTCCCCAGTTGGTCAAAATGGCCAGAAAAGCTGCACTGATCTAAAGCCAGGAGCCAGGAGCTTCTTCTGGGTCTCTCACATGGGTGCAGAGGCCCAAGCACTTGGGCCATCTTCTACTGCCTTCCCAGGCCATAGCAGAGAGCTGGATCAGAGGAGCAGCTGTGACTCAAACTGGTGCCCATATGGGATGCTGGCACCACAGGCAGAGGATTAACCTACTGAGCCACAGTGCCAGCCCAAAGCCACATCTTTTACCGTACTGTGTGGGCATCTCTGTGGGGGAGAGGGGCACATTTTCTCTTTTCTTCCTTACCTGTCTTCACATTAACACCTTGTACAAAGGCTTCCACAGACCAGTCATTTTGAAAATCTATCACTAATATCCTCCCATGTTGAAAATGTCATGGGGTTAAACACAGAACCCAGAATAAGAAAAGTAACTTGAAGCTGGTGTTGTGGCTGAGCGGGTAAAACCATATGGGTGCTGGTTCAAGACCTGGCTGCTCCACTTCTGATCCAGCTCTCTACTATGGCCTGGGAAAGCAGTGGAAGATGGCCCAAGTGCTTGGTCCCCTGTACCTGTGTGAGAGACCTGGAAGAAGGTCCTGGCTTCTAGCTTCAGATCCATGCACTTCTGGCCATTGTGACCATCTGGGGAGTAAGCCAGCAGATGGGAGCTCGTGCTCTCTCTCTCTCTCTCTCTCTCTATGTGTCTTTGCCTCTCTGTAACTCTGCCTTTAAAATAAATAAATAATTTTTTTTTTTTTTAAGTAACTGGCCAGCGCCGTGGCTCACTTGGTTAATCCTCTGCCTGCAGTGCTGGCGTCCCATATGCACACCGGATTCTGTCCCATTTGCTCCTCTTCCAGTCCAGTTCTCTACTGTGGCCCAAGTGCTTGGGCCCCTGCACCTACGTGGGAGGCCAGGAGGAAGCACCTGACTCCCGGCTTCGGATCAGCACAGTGCACCAGCCATAGTGGCCATTTGGGGGATGAACCACCAGAAGGAAGACCTTCCTCTCTAACTCTGCATGTCAAATTTAAAAAAAAAAAGTAACTGGCCCCCTTAATTAAAACCGTATGGACTGTAAGATAATCAGCTTGGTGGAGCATTGAGTGACTGTAAAGAACTAGACAAGAAAAATTGATACTTTTCTGTATTTATGTTTTCGTAGCTCTCCACTATGAAAATCCAGATTGAAGTAGCTCTTTATTAACTCACATGGTAGACTTGCATTAATTTCAGTTCACTTCTCACTTTGTAAAGGGATTAGCAGCAGGTAATAAAAGTTCGCATCCCTAATAACATGAGAAGAAAGAAGGGTTGAAGACAGAAATCAAAAAGCAGGAAAATAAATCAGCTACGTTTCCATGGCCTCAAGCTCCAGATTGAAAAAGTCTGTTAATTAAACACGGAGGAGTGATCAATCCACAAAGCTACTGCACAAGCTTCACGTGCTGCTGGGAAAGTCAGCCAAACACATAGCGCCCCAGCTGTCAGATGTGTCCGCGGGGTCCAGCATGGGGGCCAGGAGCCAGAGCCTACTCTGATCTTCCATCTCCACTTCTCCACTGCCTCAGGCTCTGGCTGAGGGCCACCAAGCCCCGCCCAGCTGGAACTACCAGGGGATATAGCCAGAGGCCCAGCCACAAGGCATTCTCTGACCCACCCAAAGTGGGAACTGGGCTTATTTAAATATAGGGAATGGGACTCCTTCCTTCGGTGTGCTCTCAACTGCCCTGCTTGTGCCGCTCCTCATCCAGTGTACTTTAAGGAGAATTTGAGAGAGGCAGCCCATGGGACCGGCCGTGCATCGGGAGACTGGGAAGCGGCAGTGGGAGACACAACACCTGGGCCCCAGACTTGACTCTGCCAGAGAAGCTCCCAGCATCACTGAGAAGCAAGTGATCGAGGTCTGGGAGCTGCCACCCACCATCGCACCCTCCCCTCTCCCACACACGCATAGATGCCCCTCCTGTTCTCCATACTTGCTGTGGAAAATCTCGAGAGCACATCCCCTTTCTTCAGGACACACGGGGAGCAAAGCGGAGAGTGTGGGACAGAAGTCGCTGGAACTTGGGGCCCACGGTGGCAGATGCAGAGGCACAGAAGCAGTGGGCGGCAGGTCTGGGGTGTGTGCTCCCAAACCACCTGCAATTGCACTTGCAAAGCAAGTCTCCCCAGTGAATGTGGGAGAAGGAGCAGCGCGGCCTCTCAGGGACCTCTCTGATCAATAAATGAACTTCTGTTCCCAACCTGGAACCACAGGGAAAGGCACGCGCATGCGCACGTTCTCCCACATGCACACGCACAGGCATTCAGAGCAGGAATGTTAGAGCACCTGGTGACTCTGGGAAATGGAGTCCAGGCCAGGGCATTCCTAGATAGACTTACTGGCCCTCTCCTAGGGCTTCAGTGTGGGGTGGGTGGAGACAGGCTGGGAACCAGAGAGCATTTGCTTTTGTTTACATCCCTCCTTCCCTTCCTTCCCACCCCAGATCTCAAGGGTCAGCTGCTGTTCTTCCTTTCTTGAACAAAATCTTAAGAAGTGACAGCCACTGCTGCTGAGTCCCAAATCCCGGTTCCCTCACACACGCTGTTTCCCTCAGGAAAATCCCCTGCTGCTTTATTCCTGGACAGCTTCTCTCAAGTAACGAATGACAAGGATTTCAATGTAACTCTCAGCACAGGTGTACACAGCATAGTTTAACATCTAGATTTGAGAATACAATTTTTACTTGTGTCTTTTATTTGTGGTTCCTTTCAAAGCATTTTACACCACCCTGTAATTCACCAAGTACAAAAAAAAAAAAAAAAAGAGAACTGGATACTAGATACAGGACTAACATTTTCAAGTATTTTCTAGGGGCCAGATTAACAGAGTAAATGCCTTACTTTGTATCAATTATACCTTAGGTTAATTCTGGAGACAGAATTCTCAATTTACGAAGAGAAAGCTGAGGTGGAAAGAGATTAGAATTGAATTTGCCCATGGAAGTATGGTAAAAAAGTCTAGGTTAAAGGCCAACCAACGTCAAATATTGGTTTAAGAAGTCTTTTAGGACCAGCACTGTGGCATAGTGGGCTAAGTCTCCACCTTCAGCACCGACATTCTATACGGGGGGCTAGTTCAAGTCCCTGCTGCTCCACTTCCAATACAGCTTTCTGCTGTAGCCTGGGAAAGCAGCATTAGATGGCCCAAATGCCTGGGACCCTGCATCCACATCAGAGACCCAGAATTTCCTGCCTCCTGGCTTTGGATCAGCTTAACTATGGATATTGCAGCCATTTGGGGAGTGAACCAGTGCATGGAAAACTTCTCTCTCTCTCTCTCTCTCTCTCTCTCTCTCTCTCTCTCTCTCTCTTTCTCCCTCTCTGCCTGTGCCTCTCTGTAACTCTGCCTTTCAAATAAAAAAAAATCTTCTTTAAAAAAAAGAAATATTTCTTTTATCTTGGAGCTCAGTTTCTAAAACCCCAGATTTCTCATCTCTAAAATAAAAAGTGAGGGGGAGGAAGAGTATCTACAATCCTAATCTTCACTGTAGAGAAACACATAGGATTATAAATTATCTAAAAAAGAAAGGAGGTTCAAAATTGCTATTGCTGTATGGTTATTTTTCTCATGCTTAATATCAAGATAGCATATAAATATTATGCATTCTTAGGTATATATGTGTGGTGTTTAATTTTTAAGATTTTAAGTAGAAATGTAAATGGAAGCAGGATGACATGGAGTTCTGTTTGTGATTACTTCTGTCAATTATAATTCATGGGATTAGAATTTCTGGATTAGGAATGCTTAAATGTATCCATTCATTTCACACTAATGTTTATTATGTCAGGTGATATTCTTTGTGTAGACTGCTTTTTCTTGCCAGATTGAAAATTCAGGAGGGCAAGAAACATGTTTGCTTTGACATTGAAACTCAGCATCTTTTATTTGAATGAATAAATGAGGCTATAAAAATTAAACAAATACAATTTCTGATCCCCAATAACTACCTAGTTGAAGAGACAATGAAATAGATATCTATTTGATAACACACACAATTAGATGAATGTATAATTTGTTGCTCAGAGACAACATTGCTAATAAAAGAGACATATTAATAATGACACAGGGTTGAAATGTATAAACAGAAACCATCCAGGGTCAAGCAGGTTAAATGTTCACCCTAGCTTTGTAAGGCATTCCATTCATTATTTAACAAGCATTTACTGAGCATTCTTTTGTGTGGTGTGTTGAAAGAACTACCAGCCACATGATTTTCCTAGTTATTGGAGTAAGAGAACCTGAGCAATCAGAAAAATGTTTGGATGAACTAAGAGGCTTTACACAAAGGTAAGAAAAACAAAAAGCAGAGAGGTCAATTAAAAAGTATATCAAAGGTAATTTAGTAGGACATGAACCAAGGTATGGTGGTAGTGGGAATGAAGAAGAGGCAACAGATTACAGGGAGATCTAAAAGGCAGAAACAACAGGATTTCAATGGTAGATGAAGGCAGAAGGGAACTCATGTGTAAATCTTCATTTGGATTTTATTATTTAATGGACAAGAAGTTCTCAGTACATTCATGTTCATCAGTAATAAAAGGCTACCTCCAACTGACTTATAAACTTCCCCTAAATCCAGCACACAATCTCATGGGTAGCTACTATCTATAAGCCTTATGTTGATCATCAAGCCAAATATTTTTAACTGCTACAATCTACAATGGTCCTCATTATGATGCAGTTACTTAGAAACTAGAAGACATAATCCATTTCTATAAGAAAGGTCTAAATAAAAAAGTAAAATTCAGGGGCTGGCGCTGTGGCACAGCAGGTTAACACCCTAGCCTGAAGTGCCGGCATCACATATGGGCCCCTGTTCAAGACCTGGCTGCTCGACTTTCAATCCAGCTCTCTGCTATGGCCTGGGAAAGCAGTAGAGGATACTTGGTCCCCTGCACCCACATGGGAGACCTGGAGGAAGCTCCTGGCTGCTGGCTTTGAATCAGCACACTTCTGGCCATTGTGGCCAATTGGAGAGTGAACCATCAGATAGAAGACCTCTCTCTCTCTCTCTCTCTCTCTGCCTCCCCTCTCTCTGTGTAACTCTGATTTTGAAATAAATAAGCAAATAAATATTTAAAAAAAAAGAGTAGTAATGGTCAATATTTATAAAAAGGTCAGCGCCGTGGCTCAATAGGCTAATCCTCCAACTTGCAGCACCGGCAAACCGGATTCTAGTCCCGGTCGGGGCACCGGATTCTGTCCCGGTTGCCCCTCTTCCAGGCCAGCTCTCTGCTGTGGCCAGGGAGTGCAGTGGAGGATGGCCCAAGTCCTTGGGCCCTGCACCCCATGGGAGACCAGGAGAAGCACCTGGCTCCTGCCTTCGGATCAGCGCAGTGCACCGGCCGCAGCACGCCAGCCACGGCAGCCATTGGAGGGTTTAACCAATGGCAAAAGGAAGACCTTTCTCTCTATCTCTCTCTCTCACTGCCCACTCTGCCTGTCAAAAAAAAAAATTATAAAAAAAAGTTAAGTTAAAAAACCCACAAAATCATATATTTCAAAGCTAAATTTGGAATACCTCCCTAATTCACAATTTATAGATTCATCAACCTTAGGTAACTAAAGCACAATTAAGCAGGAATGAAGTAAAAAAAAAATTCCTTGGGGAGAGGCCAGCACTATGGCATTGGGGGTAAAGCTGCCACCTGCAGTGTGGCATCCCATATGGGCATCGGTTCAAGTCCTGGCTGCTCCACTTCTGATCCAGCTCTCTGCTATGGCCTGGGAAAGCAGTAGAAGATGGCCCAAGGCCTTGGGCCCCTGAACCCATGTGGGAAACCTGGAAAAGGCTCCTGGCTCCTGGCTTCAGATTGACACAGCTCTGACCATTGCAGCCAATTGGGAATGAACCAACGGATGGAGGACCTTTCCCTCTCTTTCTTCCTCTCCTTCTCTCTCTGTGTAACTATTTCAAATAAATAAATAAATCTTTAAAAAAAATTTCCTGGAATAGCCAAAATGCACATTATAAAGTCCAAGTAAGGTGTCTAGCCACTGGCTCACCATCATGACTCATAAAAACTCGCTGTCCTGGCTACTCTGATATGAGTGGATGGACACAAAGCAGAAAAGAAAGCAATAGGTTTGAGCAGTGAATAAATGGAAAGGGCTCCAACAACAATGCTGCAGAGCTCTGTGGCCCCTAACTGAATGGGATATGCAGGCAGGCATCTCCTTAATTTCTGCCATGCTCTCAGTTGTCATAGGACCATAGAACTGAGCACAAGAATCAGAGCTTTCAAGGCCAACATCCACAATTCACTTAGTGATAGTGGAGCGCTGTAGCTTCGCTTCATGAGTACAACTAAACCTCCACACTTGATATGTCATCCTGTTAGGATCCACTGCAACTGGAGAGTGTATGGGGTCAGAGGGAGTAGAGGAGCATGGTCTGTGGGTCTCATGGTGGTGGTAGCTGTGCAGAGGGAGGGGTGGAGGAGGAGAAGAGCAAGAGCCCCTAGCACTGTGGGAATGAGGAGCAGAGGAGGAAGGGAGACAGGGGTGACTTGTCTGCATTATGCCTGGTACTCTCCTGGGTATGACTGATGCAATACAAATAATGTGAATATCATGATTACCCTAAAGGTGATTTCAGTCCTGGTGGACAAATGACAAGGACATAGATAATTAAAAACAATGTGACAAAAGTTGTGGGTGCAGAATACAATCACCTACATCATTTGTGGATGCCATGCCCATCAGGCAGGAACCACCAGGTTAAGGTCAGATCTCAGGGCTGGCATTGTGGTGTAGAGGGTAAAGCTATCCCCATCAGTGCCAGCATCCCATATGGGCACTGGTTCAATTCCCAGCTGCTCCACTTCTGATCCAGAACTATGCTGTGGACTGGGAAAGCAGATGGCACAAGCCCTTGGGCCCCTGCACCCTCATGGGAAGACCTGGAGGAATCTCCTGGCTCCTGGGTTCTGAGCAGTGCAGCTCTGGCTATTGCAGCCACCAACTGTGAAGTGAACCAGTGTATGGAAGACCTCTTCTCTCTCTGCCTCTCCTTCTATCTCTGTGTAACTCTGACTTTCAAATAAATAAATAAATCTTTTTTTTTAAAAAAAGAGTCAGATCTCAGAGGTAGCAGAGCCCAGAAATTACACCATTGTATGAAATGAAAATAGGCAGATGGTAGGTAGAAGCTTGGTAACTAAAGCTGGGATCAGCACATGGATCTTGACTGGCAGGCTGTCAAACCAATCATCAACTTGGACTAGGCTGGGATCTCCCAACTTCTATCCTAGTGCCCATGTCTTGGCAGAGAGGCATAACCAAGAAAGAGAAAATCATCTCTGGCCTTGGCTGAGGGGACTGTGGGAGCTCCCCACATTTGAAGCCAGAATCTTTTTAATCCTGAGATTTCCTCTTTCATAGGAAGGCTCTTTCCTGACCTTGTCTTCTTAGCATAAACCTCTCAAGCCACCAGACCTCCCATAGCCCCACATCACCGGGCACATGTGAATGTGAATGGCTGAATGAAGAGAATCTTGATGTATCATGTAAATGGAAGACTCATGAATCTATTCTCACCTTATGGGTGTACTTAAAGGTGAGAAAACTGAGGCAGGTGACTTTGGTCATGTTCAACCATAGTGTCCTCCTTACAAAGCAAAAAACAAAACAAAACACAGAAAATCCTGTTCACACTTCAGGAGTGCCCAGCCATCCACCCCTGAGTACATGCTCCTGGAACAATGACAAATCCCCTAAGACCAGAGTTGGGCAGGCACTGTCTTGACAGTGTAGAAAACATTTGGGGAGGAAAGGCCCTGCCCCTCTAGAGTCCATTGGTTAAAGGATCCAGCAGAAGACTCAGAGGCTTGCCACATCACACATCTGCCCACAGAGTAGGATGGTCACAGATGTGCTGTGAGCTGTGGCCTCGTGGTACTGGCTGCAGCTGTTGACACATCAGGGATGACTGGTGGCAGTGGTTTGAACTAATCCTGCCTCTGTCTGGCCAGCATTGCAGTATGCATGGAGTGAATCTGCTCCTGGAGTGCCTGATGAGGCCAAGGGATGTGTGTAGACCTACAGTCAGAGGAAGTATGCAGCACTGGCCTCAAGGTTGGAAAGTAGCCATAGCAACAATATTTTCAGAAGGTGATGTGGCAGGGGTAGCCCTGCAAGGCAGGGTGGACTCCTGACTACATGTCCATCCCCTTATGCTGTCTGAACTTAGAGGAGCCTGAATTGAGTACAACAAGCTGGGTGGGTGATATTGAGAGACCACCAGATGAGATTCTGGTTAATGTATGCAGGTTATGGGTCATAATGACAACTTAATGTGCAATGTTGGGTGCTGTCCCATGTGTTCACTCACATGCTTGATATGAATGAGGGTCATACAGAGGAAGAGTGGGCAATGGGATTTTCTTTTCTTTCTTTTTTTTTTTTTTCTTTTTTTTTTTTTTTTTTTTTTTTTTTTTTTTGACAGGCAGAGTGGACAGTGAGAGAGAGACAAAGAGAAAGGTCTTCCTTTTGCTGTTGATTCACCCTCCAATGGCTGCCGCAGCCAGCGTGCTGTGGCCGGCACACCATGCTGATCCGATGGCAGGAGCCAGGTGCTTCTCCTGGTCTCCCATGGGGTGCAGGGCCCAAGGACTTGGGCCATCCTCCACTTCACTCCCTGGCCACAGCAGAGAGCTGGCCTGGAAGAGGGGCAACCGGGACAGAATCTGGTGCCCAGACCGGGACTAGAATCCGGTGTGCCAATGCCACAAGGCGGAGGATTAGCCTAGTGAGCTGCAGTGCCGGCCGCGCCATGGGATTTTCAAGAAGAACCTGTGAGCAAGTGAAGAAGGCTGATTTCTTGCCTGGGGCTACTAGAGAAGAAGAAAGGTTTGCAGGCTAGAAAATGAGCAAAGAGACAGGAAACACAGCATCTCCTTTGCCCCTTCCCCAAGATGCACACCCAAGGTGAGCAATTGCCTTCCTCTTAAATCTGAATTGGTGCCAGTAATGATGTTGGAACTTGTGAATAAAGGGCCTAATGTGGCTAATATTCTGCTTATCTTTCCTACACATGGCCGAACAAATGATATTTGCTTAAAACAAATATAGGCATGCACATAGCTTGAGACTTGACTGAGAGTTCTTGCAAAATGTAAGTACTCCTTGCTGACTTGAAAGATGCTAAATGTGTGGCTCCATATTGGGGATTGGGAGTTCTGTCATTAGAGCTGGATTTTGCCATTGGTGGTGCACATCATTTTCTCAACTAGGTCTCTGACAACTCCTACGGCATTTACCCTTGCTAGACATTTCCTCAGGTTCCCAGCTGAAAGGCAGCCAAACATGAATCCCATTATTGAAAGACTGACATCTGTGGTCTCTTTGCGTGAGACCCTCAGCTGTCAGGCTGGAAGAGCAACAGCATCTCTCCACAAGAAACACTGGAGACAGGCCTGATGAGCCTGTCTGTTTTTTAGCAATCAGGCTCAGAATTTATAGGGGAAGAGGGGAAGAAAAAACCTTGGGTGGCAACAGCAAGTCTATAGAGCAGAAGGGGCAACATGCCAAAAGGCCTCCAACTAATTGACTTATAGGTCACTTAGCACACATAGACCCCTGGGCTCCTTTGTGCAACCAGCCCATGTCTGGGAGTTGCTTATCAGCTCTCTGTTTATGAACCACAAAAGCATAGCCACAAGGCTTCCAACAGGAAGAGGGGATGGAGGAAATGGGCCTGGAGTTCTTGCCACTTGCCATCAGCCAGGCTGTGGGATCCCTCCTGGGAGGCATAGCGCACCATGCCCTCTCAACCTCCTGCATGGGCAGGGTAGGCAGTCCCATGGGATCACCCACAGAAATCTATCCGAACTGCAAAAGATTGTGATTGGCTAAATTTTATTATAGAATTTATATCAGAAATTTCCCACCAAAGTCTGCTTTATTCTGACTTTGTCATACACAGTGATGGAGAAAGGACAAAAATCCTTATGTCCATGTTGATCTCTCACCTACACAACAAGCAGTCCCCTGTTTCTCTGTCTTGCTAATACAGCCTCTCCCCCGCCCCACCTTGACCAGCCTTGCCCTGCCTCAACTTTTAGACACAACATTATGTGAAAACTCTGCTATCAGCCTGAGATCTCCCCCACTCCTCCCAAGCTGTATCCCTCTATCTCATTGCTCAGCCTCAGAGCCCAGCCTCAGCCCAAACTCCTCCCAGCTCACACTGTGACCTCAAAGGACCTTTAAATCTAGCCCAAGCTCTTCTCTATCTCAGCAGCCCTGCTTTAGTTCAGACCTCCAAGCTCCTTCCCACCACTTTGTGCTATATAAAGCACCAGTCTGTAAGACAGGGGGTTCTCTCTTTGCTGTGTTTACTGGGAACTCTCTGCCATGCATTCACCTTGGAGTGAATCAACCTTCTGAATAAACCTGGTCTGCCTGTGGCTCCATGCTCTGTCTCCTCTTTCTTGGCACACAGCTTGTCTTATTTTGTGGACTTGTGCATGGAGATTTAAAATTACTACCCCAATCCCCGACCATTTAAAAGCTAATTTATAAACATGGACTTGGAATGTGGCTCCATTAATGTGTGTCTGTGATCTTAGAAGTTCTTTTGGCTGCTTTTATTGGGAGGTGACTGTCAGGAAATAAACTGCTAGGAAGAGATTGATGAGATTTCCTTTGAATTCTGTGGTGCTTCACTGAAACTTGGAACACTTTGGTGATCTAAGATGAAAAGCTCATTAACAATTCTTGCTCAAAGATGCTAAAAATAATCAGCTATCTAGATCATAGACCTTGGGTAAATGTTCTCTCCAATTTGAAATTTCTTTTCTTTTCTTTTCTTTTCTTTTCTTTTCTTTTCTTTTCTTTTCTTTTCTTTTCTCTTCTTTTCTTTTCTTTTCTTTTCTTTTTTATTTGACAGGTAGAGTTACAGACAGTGAGAGAGAGAGAGAGAGAGAGAGAGAGAGAAAGGTCTTCCTTCTGTTGGTTCACTCCCCAAATGGCCACAATGGCTGGAGCTGCACCAATCTGAAGCCAGGAGCCAGGTGCTTCTTCCTGGTCTCCCATGCAGGTTCAGGGGCCCAACCACTTGGGTCATCCTCCACTGCTCTCCTGGGCCACAGCAGAGCTTGACTGGAAGGGGAGCAGCTGGGACTAGAACCTGGTGCCCATAGGGGATGCCAGCACCGCAAACAGAGCATTAACCAAGTGAAATTTCTAGAGAAGACTTCTCTTAAATGTTTTCAGCATTGATGTTTTCAGAAAGGAAATACAAAGAGCTACCCTTTTCCTTTGACTTAGCTGAACTTAGTTGTGGGAAGGAAGGGGAATGTGGAACCCAGTGACTGGTGATGTCTGGAGACCTAAGCTCCTAATGGCTACTTCCATGATTTCCTACAGCTTTTAAATCTGAGTGAAATCAGGTGAGAAACTCTAGTGTGCAAGCAAAGCACTCTGACAATCAATATGTGGTCCACAGTAGAGACTAGGGTACCTGAGGAGTCAAATAGTCATTTTTCAGCATGGTGATTGCCTTAGAGCCATGAGCTTCAGCCCCCTGGGTGTAAGAAATTCCCAATTTTTGGTCCCCCAAATCCAGAGAGGATTCGGTACAGCTCATGACAAGAGAAGTTTTGACCAAACATGTGAAGCCCTTTTTGCATTCTTGATAGGATTTCTCAGGATCAAGGTTCTAAGCATTTTGACCTTGAGATTTCTAGCTGGACCCTTGGATATGTCAAAGGATAATTTTGTATTTTCTAAAAACACTTGAAATAAGTTTAGCAGAAAATATTCTTAAATACAGATCTTAGGCTACTTTAGACACTAATTTCCAGAATGCTGCGGCAAAGAAAAAAACTAAATATCCCATTAAACTGCTAGTAGAGGGGCCAGTGCTGTGGCACAGTGGGTTAAAGCCCTGGCTTGACACTCCAGCATTCCATATGGGCACCAGTTTGAGTCCTGGGAGCTCCACTGTTGATCCAGCTCCCTATTCATGTTCCTGAGAAAGCAACAGGGGATGGCTCAGGTCCTCGGGCCTCTACATCCACATGGGAGACCCAGAAGAAGTTCCTGGATCATAGCTTCAGATCAGCTCAGCTCCAACTGTTTCAGCCACTTGGGGAGTGAACCAGCAAATGCAAGTGCTCTCTCTCTCTCTGTGTGTCTCTGTCTCGCTCTGTAACTGTCTTTCAAATACACAGAATTAGTTACATGAGATTGAATTAATCATATTTATGGATTTCTATGCTTTTATTTAAATTTTTTTGGTTCTGTATTTCAGTGTTTCATCTAGATTCAGGACGATTTCTACAATTTCTATTGGTTACTATACTTTAGTATAGTTTTATAAATAGATGGAAATGTTTACCTTTCTACCTACTTAATTCCTCTAAAATGCAAAACTTTTTTGATTTCTTGTGGCAAGGTTATTGTATAAGCTCAGTAAGAATCCATTATCAGGGCTGGCACTGTGGCATAGCAAGCAAAGTCGCTACCTGCAGTGCTGGCATCCCATATGGGCAATGATTCAGGCCCCAACTGCTCCACTTCTGATCTGGCTCTCTGCTATGGCCTGGGAAAGCAATGGAAGATGGCTCAAGCCCTTGGGCCCCTGCACCAGTGTGGGAGAACCAGAAGAAGCTCCTGGCTTCAGATCAGCCCAGCTCTGGCCATTGTGGCCATTTGGAAGAGTGAACAAGCAGATGGAAGACATCTTTCTCTCCCTCTTGCCTCTGCCTCTTTGTAATTCTGGCTTTCAAGTAAAAATGAATAAATTTTAAAAAAGAAGAATCTATTATCATAATACCACAATATCCTTGAAAACGTTAGCATACACAAAAATTATGCACAGAATATCTGGCATCATGAACTCCTAGCCTTGCAATTAGTGAATAGAGTTTTCACTTCTTAGTGAACCCCAAAACTTGAAAATACCAGATATTGCTGTTAAAAAAGAAAATATAAGCCTGTCTTGGATTCAATTTTTAACTTTCAGAATTTTTGGATCAGACATTATACATATTTCATGTAAGTAGTTAGCACACTGTAATACTCCTTCTTTCAGATCACAACTCTGTTCATTGTTTTTGTTTTATTTCAAAGATTTAGTTTTTCATTTATTTGAAAGGCAGAATTACAGACAAAGAGGGAGAGACAGAGAAAGAGAGGTCTTCCACCCATGGTATACTCCACAAATGGCTGCAATATATGGAATGGGGCAAGGCTGAAGCCAGGAATCAGGAACTTCATCTGAGTCTTCCCCATGGGTGACAGGGGTCCAAGCACTTATGTCATCTTCTACTGCTTTCCCAGATCCATTAGCATGGAGCCAAATAAGAAGTGACTCAAATTGGCACTCATATGGGATGTAGGCATCAAAGATGGCAGCTGAACCACTGGGCCACAATACCAGCCCATGTTCATGGGCCTGAAAACTTTCACTGAGGTTAATAAGCATTTCCTGTGTACTTATATGATATTAATTATGGTATTCTGCTATTCGCTTGTAACCTTGTTCATTGTTTTAACATATAACTTCTGTATAGCTTATATGCATAGATGTAACTCAATTTGTTATCATCTTGTTGGTTTTGTTAAAGAATTTTATTTTGAACTTTGGGCCTATTGAATGGCATACTTCTGCGGAAGTACAATTCCCAGCAAAATAATCCTGGCTAGGTACTTTGGGGCAACGTTTATACAGAACAGATATATCTAAGTTTAGCAATGGACTACAGATAAAGTTAGCCTGATGACCACTCCTAAATCTTCATTGTTAAACAAATGTGACTAAAAACATATTTACACTGAATTCTTCTCATCAAATGTTTCTATCTTGACATGGGTCTGCATGAAAAACCAGGTCAAATACAACTTTGCAACAAGAGACAGATGGAACATGATTGATCAGCTGTGATTTCAGAACTAGATCTTCATCATAAGGAAGAAACAAAAGTCAAGATGTAATGAGTCACTGGTGTGAACTCTAAAGCAAATTAGATAAAGCAAAGAAGTTATAAAGATTTTTAATGAATGATGGGTAGTAACTAGCACAAAAAGACTCTGCTAGAACTACAATCTCTAGAGTGCCCTCCCATTTTGAAAAAGAGATGAGAACTAGATATGATACTTAATATTCTCACACCTATGCTACATCTATATGCTATTTAAAATGATTGTCATTCTATGAGTCTACTGTGTGGACTGCTTCCGAACTCAACATGTCTTAAAATGCAATGTCTGGCCTCATTCTAAGTCTTATTTATTTTTGCTAAATATTTATTTATTTATTTGAAAGATAACCTTACAAAGAGAGTGAGGGAGAGACAGAGAGATCTTCCATCTGCTGGTTCACTCCCCAAATTGCTGCAACAGCCAGAGACGGGCCCACCCAAGTCAAGAGCCAAGAGCTTCTTCCAGGTCTCCCAAGTGGTTGTAGGAGCCCAGGACTTGGGCCATCCTCTGCTCATTTCCCAGGTGCATTATCAAAAATGGATCAGAAGTGGAGCATCTGGGACTCAAACCCATGTCCATATGATGCTGCCAAGACAGGCGGTGGCTTTATCCTCTACACTAAAGTGGAAGCCCCATGCACACAAAGTCTTAATCAATGACTCTTCCTGGTTTTAAACTGAAAGTTTTCAGGCAGAAAAATCACTAATTTCTCTGGTTTCATTTGAGGTACAGAAATACTAACATGTTGCTTTTATTACTACTGTAGAATGGTAATGCACCTGCAAGATAAAGCTATGCAGAAACTGGCTGTGTAAACCTTCTATTTATGCAGATCACTACAGCTAAACCCAGAACTTGGGAGTTTTTTCTTAAAGAAACACCTACAGCAGCTGCTGTTGTGGTGTAACAGGTAAAATTGCCAACTATGACTCCAGCATCCTATATGAGTACTGATTTTAGTCTTGGCTGCTGCACTTCAATCCAACACTTTGCTAATGGCCTTTCAAAAGCAGTGGAAGATGACCCAAGTACTTGTGCCCTGGCTGCCCAGGCAGGAGACCATGAAGAAGCTCCTGACTCCTGGATTTGGCATGATTAAGCCTTGGCTGATGCCACCATCTGGGGAAGTGAAACAGCAGGTGGAAGATCTCTCCCTCTCTCTCTCTCTGTTAATTAATAAGTAAGCAAATAAAGAAATTAAAGAAATGCCTACAAGCTCCTCTCTTTTCATCCTTAAAATACCCTCACATTACCCCATAAATTTCATGAAGCACTCCAGGCTCTCAATGTTATCTGGATAATATCTCTTCAAATGCAAGAAGAATTGGTTGACTTTTCCAAACACTTTGTATTGAAGAGACTACTTATTTTTCTTCATCTGTTCTAGACACCTTAAAAGTCAATTGACTGGCCAGCTCTGCAGCTCAATAGACTAATGCTCTGCCTGCGGCAACAGCACACCGGGTTCTAGTCCCGGTCGGGGCACTGGATTCTGTGCCGGTTGCTCCTCTTCCAGTCCAGCTCTCTGCTGTGTCCCGGGAAGGCAGTGGAGGATGGCCCAAGTGCTTGGGCCCTGCATCCGCATGGGAGACCAGGAGAAGCACCTGGCTTCAGATCAATGCGGTGTGCTGGCCGCAGCAGCCATTGAAGTGTGAACCAATAAAAGGAAGACCTTTCTCTCTGTCCACTCTGCCTGTCCAAAAAAAAGTCAATTGACTATAGGTTAATGACTTATTCTCTATTCCGCCCCATTGCTTAATGTATCTGCTTTAATGCCAGTGATATGCTATTTGGATTACTATAGCTCTGTAAAATATATTAAGTAGTGTGACCATTCCAGCATTCTTTTACTTCAATGTTGACTTGACTATTCATTATCCTTCACAGTTCTGTACAATTCTGGGGACTTTAAAATATTTTGTTAAAGAGGGGCTGGTTGGCACTGTGGTTTAGTGGGTAAAACCACCACCTGCAGTACCAGCATCCCATAAGCGTGCCAGTTCAAGTACCGACTACTCCACTTATGATTCAGCTCTCTGCTATGGTCTAGAATAGCAATGGAAGATGGCCCAAGTCCTTGGAGACCTGGAAGAAATCCTGTTTCTTGGCTTTGGATCAGCACCCTGCCGCAGCCTTTGTGGCCATCTGTGGAGTGAACAAGTGGATGGAACACTTGATTCTCTGTCTCTGTCTCTCTGCAATTCTCTCAAATAAATAAATCTTTTAAAAAGTTTTGTTAAAGAATAGCATTGAAACTTTGCAATTGCACTGAGTCTGTATATTGCTTTGGATAGTAAGAATATCCTAATACTATTTTAACTTATGAACTTGAGTAATGTTTCAATTATTTCTGCTGTATTCAATTTCTTTACCAACATTATAAAATATTCAGCATTCAGGTAATTATCTTCCTAGATTAAATTCACTTCTATATATTTATTTTTTCTGCTAGAATTTGTTTTTCAAAAAATTGGTTCTTAGGTTATATAAATTCTCTTAATTTTGTATTCTATAACAGCTGCAAAGAAAAAAGCATCTGGCAAAACAAACCCAGATTCATTATTTAAAAATTTCAAGAGAGAGGGCCAGGGGCTGATGCTGTGGTGCAGCAGATTAACGCCCTGGCCTAAAGCGCCAGCATCCCATATGGGTGCCAGTTCTAGAACCAGCTGCTCCTCTTCCAATTCAGCTCTCTGTTGATGGCCTGGGAAAGCAGTAGAAGATTGCCCAAGTCCTTGGGCCCTTGCACCCAAGTGAGGACCTGGAAGAAGCTCCTGGCTCCTGGCTTTGGATCAGCGAAGCTCCAACTGTTGCGGCCATCTGGGGGGTGAACCATCAGATGGAAGACCTCTTTCTCTCTTTCTCTTTCTCTCTCTCTCTCTCTCTCTCTCCATCTGGGGAGTGAACCATTGGACAGAAGACCTCTTTCTCTCTGTGTGTGTAACTCTGACTATTAAATAAATAAATCTTCAAAAAAGAGAGAGAGAGAGAGAAGGCCAGTGTTGCAGTACAGATGGTTAGGCCACTGTCTACAGCATCAGCATCCCACATGGTCACTGATTCAAGACCCAGCTGCTCCACTTCTGATCCAGGTCTCTGCTACTGTGCCAGGGAAAGCAGCAGTGGATGGCCCAACTGCTTGCACCTATGTTGGAGACTTGGATGAAGCTCCTGGCTCCTGGCTTTGACCTGGCGCAGCCCTGCCATCAGTTGGGCATTCATTTGGGGAGTTGAACTAGTGAATGGAAGATCTCTGCCTCTGCTCTCTCTTTGTAACTCTGACTTTCAAATATTAAATAAATCTTTTAAAAAAAGAAATGTATCTCAATAAAATAAAGGCCATAAATGACAAGCTCACAGCTAACACCACAGTCAACAGTGAAAATTTGAAAACTTTTCCTCTTAGGCAGACATCGTGGAATACTGGGTAAAGTCACCATCTAATGCCAACCTCTCATATGGCATTGGTTTGTGTCCCAGATGCTCCACTTCTGATGAAGCTCCCTTTTAATGACCAGGAAAAGTCAGCAGAAGATTCTCCAAATGCTTGGGTGCCTGCAACCCATGTGAGCCCCAAAAGAAGACCCTGTCTTCGGGCTGGCCCAAGGCTGGCCATTGCAGCCATCAGGAATGAACCAGAGTGTGGAAGATTTCTCTCTGTCTCTCCTGACTCCTTGAAAATATAAACATTTCCAGGGTCAGCGCTGTGGTGCAGTGGATTAAAGCCCTGGCCTGAAGTGTCAGCATCCCATATTGGTGCTGGTTCTAGTCCAGCTGCTTCTCTTCTGATCCAGCTCTCTGCTGTGGCCTGCGAAAGCAGTAGAAGATGTCCCAAGTCCTTGGGCCCTGCACCCATGTGGGAGGCCTGGAGGAAGCTCCTTGCTCCTGGCCTCTGATGGCACAGCTCCAGCTGTTGCAGCCATCTGGGGAGTGAACCAGCAGATGGAAGACCCCTCTATCTCTCTGCCTCTCCTCTTTCTGTGTAACTCTAACTTTGAAATAAATAAATCTTAAAAAAAGAAAAGAAAAACATTTCCTATAACAACAAAATATATAAGGATGTCTACTCTCATCACCTCAATTGTGTATAGGACTGAAACATCTAGTGGGAGCAATTAGTGACAAAAAGAAATAAAACTGGAACTTAGCTATTTAGAAAACCCTAATGATTCCCTGAGAGGCTATTCATTGTCCTGAATTGTGCAGCATGTCAAGCCATTGTTTGTGTTGCCAGCATTCCATATCAGAGCACCAGCTGTAATCCCAGCTACTTTGCTTCTGATTCAGTTTCTTGCTAATATGCCTGGGAAAGCAGCAGAGGATGGTCCAAGCCTTATGTGTCTGTTACCCAATGTAAGAGACAATGATGGCTGCTGGCTTCAGCCTGCCAAAGATCTGCCTGTTGTAGCCATTCAAGAAATAAACTGTCATTCTTACTCTCTCTCCCCATCTGTCTCTGCCTATCTCAGAGTCTCCTGCTTTTAAGACAAATAGGGACCAGCACTGTGGCAGAGGAGGTTAAGTGGCCTCCTGTAATAACAGCATCTCATATGGATACCAGTGTGGGTTCCATCTGCTCAACTTCCATTCCAGTTCTCAGGTAATACACCTGGGTCCAAGGTCCAAGTGCCTGGGCCCCTGCAACCACATGGGAGACCTGGAAAGAAGCTCCTGGCTCCTGGCTTTGGCCTGTCCCAGCCCTGGTTATTGCAGAAGTGAACCAGCAGATGGAAAAACTGATTCTCTCCCCCCCCCCGTAACTGCCTTTCAAGTAAATAAATATTACAGCAAGCAAACATAGCAAATAAATATTTTTCAAGATTTCTTTCATTTATTTGAAAGGCAGAGTTACAGGGAGATAGAGAGATCTTTGATCTTGGTTCGCTGCCCACATATCTACAGTGGCATGGCTGGGGAGCCAGAAGCATAGGTTGCAGAGGCCCAAGCACCTGAACCATCTTTCCCTGATTTTCCAGTGCATTAGCAAGAAGCTGGATAGGAAGTAGAGGAGCCAGGACTCTAATCAGTGCGTGCGTGGTATAGCAGAATGGCAGGTGGTGGCAGGACTAAAATAGATATATCTTTAAAAAGGAAAATTTAAAAAACTATTAAATCCAAAAATGCATTCCATAAAGTTGCAGGATACAGAATCAACCAGGTTGTAGTAATTGTGCTACATCAAAAATGTTTGAAGCAATGCAGATTTATCTTGGAGAAGGACAGACTGAAAGATTAATGCCAACTGGCGCCGCAGCTCAATAGGCTAATCCTCCACCTGAAGCACCAGTACACCAGGTTCTAGTCCTGGTCAGGGCGCCGGATTCTGTTCCAGTTGCCCCTCTTCCAGTCCAGCTCTCTGCTGTGGCCTGGGAGTGAAGTGGAGGATGGCCCAAGTGCCTGGGCCCTGCACCTGCATGGGAGACCAGGAGAAGCACCTGGCTCCTGCCATCAGATCAGTGTGGTGCACCGGCTGCAGTGCACCGGCTGCAGCGGCCATTGGAGGGTGAACCAATGGTAAAAGAAAGACCTTTCTCTCTGTCTCTCTCTCTCACTGTCCACTCTGCCTATAAAAAAAAAATGAATGCCTTGCTAGTGAATAAATGTGGAATCTGATGTTACAGAGTAAAAGATGTAAGCATATGAATGTGTATTGTTTCCTAAGCTGCCATAAAATCATGACAAAATAGGTGACTTAAAACAACTAAAATGGGATAGGCATATAAAAATGTGGACTAAATATATATATTCTTTTTCTGTTTTGGAGGCCAGAAGTCTGATATCAGGGTGTCGGCAGGGCCATGTTCCTTCTAATGGCTCTGGAGAAGAATGCCTCCTTGCCTTTGCCTAGCTTTTGATGATTGCCTGCAATCACTGACATTCAGTGGCTAGAAGCTGTATCTCTCTAATTTCTTCCCCTGTTGTCATGACATCTCCTTTCTGTGTGTCTTCATATGGCTTTCTTTTTTTAATATTTTATTTTTTTGACAGGTAGAGTTACAGACAGTGAGAAGCAGAGACAGAGAGAAAGATCTTCCATCTGCTGGTTGACTCCCCAAATGGTGGCAACAGCTGGAGCTGGGCTGATCCAAAGCCATGAGTCAGGAGCTTCCTCCAAGTCTCCCACATGGGTACAGGGGCCCAAGGACTTGGGCCATCTTCTACTGCTTTCCCCGGCCGTCAGCAGAGAGCTGGATTGGAAGAGGAGCAGCCGGGACTAGAACTGGTGCCCATATGGGATGCCGGTGCCACAGGTGGACATAAACTTCTGTGCCACAGCACTTTCCCCTATATAATCTGCTTATAAAAACAATACATATTGGGGGCCAGCACTGTGGCGTAGCAGGTAGGGCTTCCACCTGCAGTGCCAGTATCCCTTATGAGCACCACTTTGAGTGCCAGCTGCTCCACTTTTGATCCAGCTCTCTGCTGTGGCCTGGGAAATCAGTAGAAAATGACCCAATTCCTTGGGTCCCTGCCCCCACACGGGAGACCTGGGAGAAGCTCCTGGCTCCTGGCTTTGGATCAGCACAGTTCTGGCCATTGTGGCCATCTGGGGAGCAAACCAGCATGTAGAAGACCTCTCTCTTGCTCTCTCTCTCTCCCTCTCTCTCTCTGCCTCTGCCTCTCTGTAACTCTGCCTCTCAAATAAATAAAAAATATTAAGAAAAAACACATTAAATTTAGGGCCCATTCTGATCTTGAAAGGTCTTACTTTAGCTACTTACCTATGCAAAGATTCTATTTCAGAATAAAATAACATTCTGAGATTCCAGGTATATTTGAAGGAAATAATATTCAACCCAGCAGAGTTTAATTTGCAAATGCCAAGCAACAAACAAACCAATTCAATAAACAGTAAGAAAGACCACATGACACCCCCAAAAGAACAGCATTTCAGTACTAGATTGTGAAGATGATGAGATGGAAGAAAATCAAGGAATGGAATTCCAAAAACTGATCATAAGGTTACACAGAAGTAATCAGAAGCAAATGCTGGTTTTTTGAAAAAATAAGCAAAATTGATACACCATTGGACCAACTAACCAAAAAAAAGAGAAGACCTAAATCACTAAAATTAGAGATGAAAAAGGAATTGTAACAACAGACACCCAAAAATATAAAGAATCATCAGAAATTACTATGAAGAGCTGTATGCCAACAAACTGGGAAACCTAGAAAATGGATAGATTCCTGGACACAACAAACCTACCTAAATTGAGCCATGAAGACATAGAAAACTGAAACAGATCCATAACCAAGACAGAAATTGAATCAGTAATAAAGGCCCTCCCAAAAAAAGAAAAGCCCAGGACTGGATGACTTTGTTGTAGGCAGAGAGGGAAGGAGAGAGAGACAGTGAGAGAGAGAGAGAGAGAGAGAGAGAGGTCTTCCATCTGCTGGTTCACTCCCCAAATGGCCTCAATGGCCAGAGTTGAGTCACTCAGAAGTCAGGAGCCAAGAGCTCCTTCAAGCTTTCCCATGTAGGTGCATGTCATAAACACTTGGGCCATCTTCTACTATTTTTCCAGGACAGAAACAGAGAGCTGGATCAGAAGATGAGCAGTCAGGACACAAATGAGAACCAATATGGGATGCTGGCACCAAATTCAGAGGCTTAGCCTATGCCACATCACCGACCCCCAGAAGATTTGCATTTTAAGAGCCAAACTCTGGAAAGAGAATGGAGTCATAGAGAGGAAGAACTAGAGGAGAAATCAAAGAGACATGACCACTAACCTTTAGATAGACTAGTAAGAACACTGAACAGAAGAGACAGGAAACAAGAACACAATTCAGTTATAATTGGCTGGGCAAAGGATCAAAAGTGGAGTTCAATTCCATGATGTATCTATGAAAGACTGTGTGGGCACTGGTATAGGATGTTGAAATTGGGAAAAAAATCAACAAGAATATGATGAAAAGACGTGAGACTGAAATTGAACACATTGTGTTTGAAGTTTCTGTATGTCAGGATCAACAATGGACAACTACAAATAAGAGGTAGAGCTCAGTGTAGAGATCAAAGTAGCAGAATATCAGTGATCAGAGTGAATGAAATATCATAAAGAACAGGATAATATAAGTGAAAAGGAATGTGAACAGGATCTGAGGAAACTCTGACACCTACTGGTAGGGAAGGACATAATAAGAAAAGGACAGGAGAGAAGGAATTTTAATGTTTATTCCAGGGATAATGAAAATCTCAATATTAAAAAATCTGGGGCCAGCTATGTGGCATAGTGGGTTAAGTCGCTGCCTGCAGTGCCAGCATCCCCTGTGGGTGCTGGTTCAAGTCCTGACTGCTCCACTTCCAATAGAGCTCTCTGATATGGACTGGGAAAGCAGTGGAAGATGGTCAAGTCTTTGGGGCCCAGCACCTACATGGGACAGCTGGAAAATTTCCTAGCCCCTGAGTTCAGATTGATCCAGGTCTTGCCCTTGTGACCATTTGGGGAGTGAACCAGTGGATGGAAGACTTCTCTTCCCTCTGCCTCTGCCTCTCTGTAACTCTTGTCTTTCAAATAAATAAATTTTTTTTTTAAAAAATTATTGAGTATATATGGTTTCAAGATTTACAGCACCAAAAATAACTTACATCTCAATTCTATTTCACAAACATCTATGAAGTACCCCTGTCATATTTCATGATATTCAGAGGTCTACTGAAACAAATTTCATGATCATCAACAAAGTCATTGAGAAAATACATTTTTAAATATTTCTTTGGTAAAAAAAATATTCATTTAATTGAAAGTCATGGTTAGAGAGAGAGGAAGTGAGACACAGAGAGAGGTCTTCCATCTGCTAGCTCACTCCCAAAACAGTTGCAAAAGCCAGGGCTGGAACCAACTGAAGCCAGGAGTCAGGAGGCTCTGCTGGGTCTCCCACATGGCTACATGGGCCCAGGGAGTTGGACAATCTTCCATTGCCTTCCCAGGTGCATTAGAAGAGCTGGATCAGAAGTGGAGCAGCCAGACTCAAACTGGTACCCATATTGGATTCAGGCTGTAGCTTAACCTTTAAATCTTGAAAAAAATTATTATTTGCACACAATTTATACCTGCAAAACTCAAAGAATCCCCATGAAAACCTCTATTTGGGTGGTTCAATAAAATAAAATAATATTGGAGCCAACACTGTGGTAATGAAGGTTAACCCACTGCCAGCAACACTGGAATCCCATATAGGTGCCAGTTCAAAGCCTCTCTGCACCACTTCCAATCCAGTTCCCTGCTAAGGTATCTCAGAAAGTAGAAGATGAGTCAAGGGCATGGTCCCCTGCATGCATATAGGAGATGTGGAAGATTCTTCCAGAATCCTGGCTTCAGACTCTCATAGCACCAGTCACTGCAACCATTTGTGTAATGAATCAACAGATAGAATCTCTCTCCTCTTTCTGTAACTCTTCCTTTCAAATTAATAAATAAATCATTGAAAAAAAGATGAAACATGACCGCTGCTGGACAAGTAACAGGAGTCAGAGAGTCGTCTTATTTTATATAGTATTGTTTAAGGTTGCCTCCTCCAGTTCTTCTAAAAAGTACAAGCAATCCTTTGGGAATCAAGAGCAATCTGTCATCCCTCAAGTGACTGATAACTGAAGATTATGGCAATGATGACACTGTTAAATATGTGAATGGGTTAAATAGACCCCAAGTAAGTGCTTCCAAATGCTCAAAATTGGCCAAAGGAAAGGAGAATGAAATATACATAAAACATGGTTTTCAAAAATCATAAAAGGCAAGATTAAAACATCATGTCTCAAAAAGTTGACCCCATCTAAAATTATGAAAACATATATCTAAGTCTATTTTTTATTTTGTCAGAAGCAACATTACTGACAAAAAAGTATGGAGGGTTTAAGCTGTAGAGAGGCCAAGGGTGATACAGAGGAAACACAACACCTGAGCAATCTAGCCCTGAGAGTCCTTGCCAATGGGTACAGTGTGGATTGCAGAGGAAGGACACTGCAGAGGGCAGAGACATGTGCAGTGAGGGTGCATAATCAAGGCCTCCATGAAGAGTGTCTCATGTGAACTCAGAGGTCTCTCCCTACTTCTGCCCCCAAAATGGGCAGATTGCTATGATCCCCCTTCCCCATGCTCTAAGCCTCTACATGGGGTACACAGAAAGCACATAACTTATTTCTCTGTGAACAGGTCTATGGACCAAGGGTAGCTACCTCAGGGGATAACATGGGTGCCTGGCATTACTCAAGATTCTGGATTTGAGTGCAACATGGGACATTATGACTATTGAATTACACCATAAAATATGAGTATCATTTGGATTACCATGAGAAAAAAAGGAAAGTTGGGAAGCCTATTAATGTCCAAAGAGGGCAAAAAAGATAGCTCTGAAGGTTAAGTTCTACCACAACTAGTGCCACGCTGAGAAATACAGATGAAAAAGATTATCAGGGCTGGTGCTGTGGCGTAGTGGGTAAAGCGGCTGCCTGCAGTGCTAGCATCCCATATGGGCACTGGTTTGGCGAGTCTTGGATGCTCCACTTCCAGTCCAGCTCTTTGCTATGGCCTGGGAAAGCAGTAGAAGATGGCCCAAGTCCTTGGGCCCCTGCACCCACATTGGAGACCTGGAAGAAGCTCCTGGTCCCTGGCTTCAGATCAGTGCAGCTCTGGCTATTGCGGCCAACTGGGGAGTGAACCATCAGATGGAAGACTCTCTCTCTCTCTGCCTCTCCTGTGTAACTATTACTTTCAAATAAATAATAAATAAATCATTTTTTAAAAAGGAACTTATGGGATATGTACTCCATGGAATACTGACAGAGGTTAAAAACATCATTTAATTTGCAACAAAATGGATAAAACTGGAAAACATCATACTTAGTGAAATAAGCCAGTCCAAAAAAGGATAAATACCATATGCTTTCCTTGATCTGTGATACCTAATAGAGCACCTAAGGTAATCTATAAAAATGAAATTTACACTTTGAGAAGCAATGACTGAATAGCCCTTGTCTCAACTATTGAGGAAGAGTTTTTTTCATATTATTTGTTGAAATCTTTAATTAGTATAATTAATCATATGTGTATAAAGTTATTTCCAAATAGATCTTAGTGAAAAATAAGAATGCAAATAGCAGGAGAAAGAAAGGGTGTGGGAGTGTGGGTGGGAGGGTGGGTATGGTTGGAAAAATTACTATGTTCTTCAAGTTTTAATTATGAAATGCATGAAGTTTGTATTCCTTAACTAAAAGGTTTCTGGGGAAAAAAAGACAGAAGAGCATTCCAGGAAAATTTTCATTCTGATGATTTGGGTCAAGGCTACTTGGTTGTAATATTTAAAAAGAAAATAAATTATGTGTTTTTCATCTTATTTATTTTTAATGATTAACTGATTTGTTTTGAAAGACATAGTTTTGGGAGAGAGGAGAAGACAGAGAAAGATCTTCCAGCTGTTGCTCCACTCCCCAAATAGCTGTAACAGCTGGAGCTGGGCCAGACTGAAACCAGGAGCCAGAAGCTTCATCTGGGTCTCACACATGGGTGGCAGATGTCGAAGCACTTGGACCATCTTCTGCTGCTTTCACAGGTGCCCTAAGCAGGGAGCTGGATTGGAAGTGGAGCAACCAGGAAACAAACCAAAACCCATAAGGATGCTGGCATCCTAGGCAGCTGTTTAACCCACTATACCACAATGTCACAATGTTAGCCCCAGATTTTCAATTTAGAATTGTATGGCATGAGGTGCCATTTGGACAGCTACAAAGAAACACTCAACAGGGTGTAGATACAGTGGTATACATGCTGTGCAAGAAATACAAGCTGGAAGGAAACAGATATGTCAGACCAGATAGGGTCAAACCTGTCAAGGTGAATTGCAGAGTGGCATCAACAAGATACCAGTAAAAAGAGAAGAAACCATCAGTGATGTCATGATACAAACAGGATGGCTTCCAGAGGCTGTCTAGTAGTTTCAACTATGGCAAGGCAAAAGATTCTAGAAGTGAGGCAGTCATTTAGGCTTGTGCCCTAGTCCTACAATAACATTTCTGGCTGTGCTTCCAGCACTGGCTCCTAATTCTAGGAGCAAATCTAGACACCAGAAGTCAGTGCTGACAACTCAAGCAAGTAGGCTTCTGCATCTCAAGTGAGAGGCCAGGACTACATTCCTGGCTCTCAGCTATGACTTTGTTCCAGCCTTGGCTGCTGTGGGCATTTGAAGTGTGAATCAGTGGATTAAAGATCTCTCTCTCTCTCTCTCTCTCTCTCTCTCTCTCTCTCTCTCTCTCTCTGGCATAGTAGGCTAAGACTACACCCATGGTGCCAGCATCCCATATGGGCAACAGTATGTATTCCTGGATGCTATTCTTCTTCATTTTAAGATTTATTTATTTGAAAGTAGAGTTACAGAGATGGAGAGACAGGTCTTCCATCCACTGGTTCACTCACAAAATGGTCACAAACAACTGGAGCTAGGCCAATACAAAGCCAGGAGCCAGAAGTTTCTTCCAGATCTCCCCTGTGGACGCAGTGGCCTGAAGACTTTGGCCATCCTCTACTGCTCTCCCAGGTCATAGCAAAGAGCTGGATCATTAGGGGAGCAGCTGGGACTCAAATCACTGCCCAAATGGGATGCCATCATTGCAGGCAGAGGCTTAACCTACTAAGCCACAGCACTGGCCCCAGTTGCTCTTCTTCTGATCCAGCTCTCTGTTTATGGCCTGGGAGACCCAGAGGAAGCTCCTAGCTTTGGATCAGCCCATCTCCAGCAGTTTGGGCCATTTGGAGAGTGAACCAGTGGATGAAAGACTTTTCTGGGGCCAGCGCCATGGCTCAATAGGCTAATCCTCCATCTGCAGCACTGGCATCCCAGGTTCTAGTCCCAGTTGGGGTGCCAGATTCTGTCCCGGTTGCTCCTCTTCCTGCCCAGCTCTCTGCTGTGGCCCGGGAGTGCAGTGGAGAATGGCCCAAGTGCTTGGTCCCTGCACCCACATAGGAGACCAGGAGAAGCACCTGGCTCCTGGCTTTGGATGGACACAGCGTGCCGGTCATAGTGGCCATTTTGGGGGTGAACCAATGGAAGGAAAACCTTTCTCTCTATCTCTCTCTCACTGTCTAACTCTTCCTGTCAAAAAAAAATGGAATAATTTGCCTGAAAACATAACATAACATAACTTTGCGAGTATGAAATATTCCTAAGTAGTTTCCTAACTATGGAGAGTTATTTAAGGATGTGCAATAGATTCTGTCCTCTACACAATTTCTGATCTGATCCATGAAACAAGCTCAGCCTCCAAAAAGCTTTTGAGGACACCCTACATTAACAATTCCAAATATAACCATTTTAATTAATTGTTTCTGAGGTAGCCAATTCTTCTCTAAGTTTCAACTCAAACCATGTAAAAAGTCTTGTAGCTATGGCAATAAAAAAATTGAGACCAATGTACATTCAGCTAAGATGGCTTTAGATCTTGCAGCCATGCTTACTTTATCTTATATAAATCCTGATTCTGAATTATATTTCTTTATGCTTTTCCAATTTATTTAACAAAATCTCAGAAAGCTCTTAAAATACAATGTGAAAGAAGCTCAGGAACAAATAAACAACTTACTGGCAATATATTTATTTTCGTTGGACTTGGCCACATGTAGAGGTCTCTAGAATCTTATCTGCAAGAGGAATTACTTGGAGGGAGGGGTGAGACAGTCTAGATTCTTCCTAGATTCTACTGTGCTAGCAAGGTCATGAAGGAAATATATATAGAAAAATGGGCATATTAGCTGGGCAACAAAAATAAAGTACCCTCCCTATGGGGGAATATAGGCTTTACACATGGGAAGAGCAGAAAAGACCCTGAAAGAGCACACACAACTCTACCAGTCACTCAGATTAAACATAGACTATTGTTAGGCTACTTAAAATATTAATTTGTTACCAATTCTGTAAAAAAAAATCAATGCCAGGGCCATTACTGTGGAGCAGTGGGTGAAGCACCAATTCCAGTACACCTGCTCCACTTCTTATCTAGCTCTCTGCTATGGACTGGGAAAGCAAGGTATGAAGACCCAAGTCCTTGGGCCCCTTGCAGGTACATGGGAGACCTAGAAGAATCTACAGGCTCTTGGCTTCAGATTGGCCTAGCCCTAGCCAATGAGGCCATTTGGGGAGTGATCAGCAGATGGAAGACCTCTCTCTTTGTGCCTCTGCCTCTCTGCAACTCAGCCTTTCAAATAAATCATAAAAAAAATCAATGTCAATGCATAGAAATAATTTATAATGTTCAGCACAATTGTTCATATAAGTAACAGTACACATTATGCTTTCACTAGTATCCATATTACACAGAAAATTACTCAGGCAATACTGTTTTCCTTACAGTATTTTATGTATTTAAAATTCCATAAAAGTAGGCAGTTTGAAAATCAGTTTTTGGCCACAATTATATCTACAGGAAAAATTGACATAACATACTAGTACAGCTCTCTGTAACTGTTCCATGTGACACTCCTCCCTGTATATAAACCTTGATATAATCCTTCACCACAGGGACCCCCTGACATTTTCCAGTTCACTTGCTCTAGTCCATGAGACAACAGTAAATATCATACCAACATAGTTCAAAAAGTATTTTGCCTTTGGAAGTTTGCCTTCTGGCATAGCAATCATGTGGAGAATCCTGAGACTTGCCTGTTGGACACATGGGGCCTAGGTCACAGGCTGCACAAACCAGACATTGGAAGGGTAGGTTTTATGATTCAGGAGGTTAAGCTACTTCTCTGGACATACCACATCACATACCAGAGTGCTCGGTATGTGTCCTGGCTATTCCGCAGCTCCAGCCCAACTTCCTGCAAGTTTTTTTTTAAGATCTATTTATTTATCTAAAATACAGAGTTACACAGAGAAAGGAGAGGCAGAGAGAAAGAGAGGGAGGTCTTCCATCCACTGGTTCACTCCCCAATTGACTGCAATGGCTGGAGCTGCACCAATCCGAAGCCAGAAGACAGGAGCTTCTTCCAGGTCTCCCACATAGGCATGGGGCCATAGGACATGGGTGATCTTCTACTTTCTCAGGCCATAGCAGAGAGCTGGAATAGAAATGGGCAACCAAGACTCAAACTGATGCTCATATGGGATTCCAGCACTGCAGGTGCTGACTTTACTCACCACACCACAACACTGCTCCCATGAGTGTTCTTTTGAGTCCATAGCTCATGGCTCAAAACTTGGCTTCCTGCCATCTACATGGGATACCCACATGGCATTCCTACCTCCCTCACTGTTGTGGGCTTATCTAGAGTTATCCAGCAGAAGGAGGGTCTTTTTCTCTGCCTTTCAAATGCATAAATTAGTAAAACAGTATTGATATGTGATATGGAACCCTGGGTTGCTACCACCACTGGTTAAAACCCTGGTTCCTCCAATTCTGATCCAGCTCCCTATTAATACATCTGGGAAAAATAGCTGAAGGCAGTCCAAGAACTTAGGCCCTTTCTACCCTTTGGAAAACCTGGATGGAGTTCCTGGCTTCTGACTTTGGCCTGGTCCAGTCCTAGCCACTGAAGCCTTTTTTTTTTTTTTTTTTTTTTTTTTGGACAGGCAGAGTTAGAGAGAGAAAGGTCTTCCTTTTTCCATTGGTTCACCCCCCAAATGGCCACTATGTCCACTACGCTGCACCAATCCGAAGCCAGGAACCAGTTGCTTCCTCCTGGATTCCCATGCGGGTGCAGGGCCCAAGCACTTGGGCCATCCTCCACTGCCTTCCCAGGCCACAGCAGAGAGCTGGACTGGAAGAGGAGCAACTGGGACAGAATCTGGAGCCCCAACTGGGACTAGAACCCTGTGTGCCAGTGCCGCAGGCAGAGGATTAGCCTAGTGAAGCCATTTGAGGAGTAAACCAGCAGAGAGATCTGTTTCTCCCTGTCTCTCTATAACTCTGCCTTTCAAATGAACAAATAAATAAATCTTTAAAAAACATACTGGTGTGAGTTAAGCAATCTTGAAGGCAACAGCCTCAATTAAAGCAGTAGACAACTAAAACCTCATTTGTGATCACAGGTACCACCAGCATATGAACTGCCTAGCCACCCAAAAATGCTTAGTAAGAATTACAAATAAAATGGGTGTATTTTATACCTGTATAATTTTTATTTATTTGCTATAAGTCAAATGCATATGTATATGCATTCTAGTCCCCGACTGGAACTAGAACCCGGTGTGCCGGCACCGCAGGTGGAGGATTAGCCTGTTGAGCAGTGGTGCCAGCATAAATAAATCTTAAAAAAAAAAAAAATGACACTGCTGCCTTGCCACAAAAAAGAAAAAAAAACTAAACGTGACTTGTAAATTAACTGTGGTAAATTAAATAACACTACTCAAAAATAAATAAATAAATCAGGATGTGTGACATTTACAAATCATTTGACATGTCAATGTACCTCATCATAGTTCTAGATATCAAACATGACAAACTAGGTTTCACATTAATTGTAAAACAATAAAGTTTTTTTTTTTAAAAATCACAGTAGGCAGGACACACTCTAGTATTTGGTGTAAGCATCTCAAACAGCAGCTTAAACTGATGTAGTACAATTCCTGCCCCAGCAGCTCCTAGTTTTGAGTTAGCATTTAAGGAACCAGCACATGAAAGCATTGTGTCAGTTTGTGTCTCTGCCTGAAAGAAGTAAAATAATAAATAAATTTGGCCCCCCTCTGCTATCTTCTCCCTATTTCCAAACTTGGCAACACAAAGCCACCACAAATATGTGCTATTAAAATAGAGTTGCTTTCTGTGGACATTGTAGGGAGCTTGAGGGTAAGAAATGCCACTTGTGATAACGGCATTGCATATTGGAGTACCTTGTTAGAGCCTGGTTATTCCACCTGATCCATCTTCCTGCTGATGTTCATCCTGAGAGATGATGATCCAAGTTCTGAGTCCCCTGCCTATCTATGTAGATGCAAATACAGTTGGGTGCTGGCTCTAGCCTTGCCTAGCCACAGCTGCTGCAGGCCCCTGGGCAGGCCCCTGAGCCTGCAGATGGGAAGGTCTTTCTGTCTCTGCCTTTCAAAAAATAAAAATAAATAAGACATCAAAGAAAAATGACAGCTAAAATAGGTTATTTTAATGAATTCAACTGTATCAGTTTAAATGTGAATTATCTAAGTGCACCAAAAGACAGAGATTGACACAGGAAAAATAAAACCAGACACAACTTTTGTGTGATCGATAAGAAAAAAAAATTTTCTTTTTCACATCATACCATTGAAGAACTTCATGCTCCATGAAGATAATAACAATCTAACGCTTAAATAATAGGACATCATTTCTAAATAAGTTGGCAAAGCGTAAGTAAAAGGCAAAAAATGGGGCCAGTGGCTTAAACCTCACTTAGTGATACCTTCTGATCCCATGTGCTTCACTTCCAATCCAGCTCCTTGCTAATGCACCCAGGAAATCAGAAGAACATGGCCCACATATTTGAATTCTTGTCATGCATCTAGGAGATCCAGGTGGAGTTCCAGGTTTCTTGCTTTAGCATGGCCCAGCTCCAATTTTTGCAGTCATTTGGGGAGTAAGCTATCAGATTAAAGTTCTTTCTGCCTTCTCTCTCTACCTCTGTCTTTCAAATAATAAAAATTTTTTGACAGGCAGAGTTAGACAATGAGAGAGAGAGACAGAGAGAAAGGTCTTCCTTTTCCATTGGTTCACCCCCCAATGGCCACTGTGGCTGGCATGCTGTGCTGATCGGAAGCCAGGAGCCAGGTGCTTCTCCTGGTCTCCCATGTGGGTGCAGGACCCAAGGACCTGGGCCATCCTCCACTGCCTTCCCAGGCCACAGCAGAGAGCTGGACTGGAAGAGGAGCAACTGGGACAGAATCCGGCACCCCAACTAGGACTAGAACCCGGGATGCTGGGGTCACAGGTGGAGGATTAGCCTAGTGAGCCATGGCACTGGCCATAATAAATATTTTCAAAATAAATAAAAAGCAGCAAGTTTCTACAAATGTATTAGAGAATGAGCTCTGGGTAGCATTCTGCTTAACACGAAGTTCACCAGGGAACCCGTGTAACCATAAAAAAGTCATGTTCCTTACCCTTTTCATATTTTTAGCTTAATGTAGACATTTTCTCTTCTTCTGTTTTGTGAACATTTGAATTCAGAATTTTGGGAACATACTGAAAGTTGATTTAGAATGTCAGACTTGGAGCTTGCATTGTGGTGTACCAAGTAAAGCTGCTGCCTTCAGTGCCAGAATCCCATATGGGTGCCAGTTCAAGACCCAGCTGCTCTCCTTCTGATACAGCTCTCTGCTATGGCCTGGGAAAGCAGTAGAAGATTGTCCAAGCCCTTGGGCCCCTGCACCCACAGGGGAGACCCAGAAGAAGCATCTTGCTCCTGGCTTTGGATGTATAGCCAACCTTGGTGTGCACCAAATGCATTTGCTTGTCAGATCTGGCAAAACTTAGCTAAGGTGGATTTCACTTGCCTTTGCAAAAGTTTTGTTCCCTACACAAGGAATCCAGGATCAACCCAGCTAACAAGGAAACTCTTCAGCTGATGCTCTGACAAAATTCAAATTACAAACCAATGCTTGACTGACACCTTGGTTTCCCAGTAAATATCAGAACACAAAGCCTGAAAAATCTGCCAAATTATCAACTAACTAGACTCAAATTTTCTAATCTCACTGTAGCTACTCCTTTTTCCATTTTTTTTACTAGCTTATGGGCAGGAAGAGCACATTTTGGATCTTGAGATCTCTTTCCCCAAGACTATTTAGTCCTTGAAATAAACCTTTATCCTCTAGCCAACTCTAATCTCTGGGGAATTGGTCTAGTACTAAAAATTATTTGATTAATAAAGAAATTACTTATATATCTTAATAACAAAACTATCTTTTCAACTATTAAATTTAAGTATGGAAACCTAACAAAAGTAGAGAATGAAGGGGCTGGTGCTGTAGCTTAGCAGGTAAAGCCACTGCCTGAAGTGCCAGCATCCCATATGGGCACCGATTCAAGTCCCAGATGCTCTACTTCCAATCCAGCTCTCTGCAGTGGCCTGGGAAAGTAGAAGATGGCTCAAGTCCTTGGACCCCTGCACCCACATGGGAGACCTGGAGGAAGTTCCTGGCTCCTGGCTTTGGATTGGCACAGCTCCAGCCATTGCAACCAATTGGCAAGTGAACCAGTGGATGGAAGACCTCTCTCTCTCTTTGCCTCTCCTTCTCTCTCTCTGTGTAACTCTGACTTTCAAATAAATAAATAAATAAATCTTAAAAGCAAAAAACAGTAGAGAATGAGATTTTGACAAAACATAAAATGTCTTTTCCTCATTTAATAATCAGAAATGTAAAATATTCTCTTGTAGTCTGTTTATTTTAACAAGCTGCTCAACCAGATAACTTGGAAATCAAACCTGATGATAAAGTACTAAAATTTAATTAGAAATTAGAATAGTGTTGTTTCCAAAGGCTTGGACTCTGTCCCAAGTGCCAATTAAAATAATGAGGACATGGTTTTGGGGAGAATAAAACAGAGCAGTTAATCCTTTGCAAACGAGGACACAGAAGTCTATCAAATCTCAGTGATAGTTACCAAATAATCAGGCCCTTGCAGCTTGCTGCTCAATTCATCAGAGTGTTGATAAAAGGAAAGGGTTAATTTAAAAAATCCAGTACTCTGGGGGAAAGAAATCCCCCAATCCAAAATGAGCTCTTTCCCAACAAGCCAACAGGACAGTTGCAGAGTGAGGTTAGAAATGGAACAATGAGTCTATTTGATTAACAATTATGCAGATTTTCATGCTTTGCTTGATGAGGGTCCTACCTTGGCAGGGGAGTGTAGCACCTGATCCCTCAGCTGGCAGTTTCTTGTTAAGGAGCTCAACATCAGTTGAGAGAGCTCAACATCAGTTGGGAGGAGACTTTCTTTAGCTGGGTCAAAAGTCTGCCATTCCAAATCATCCCCTTTCAGTGGACTCCTAAAATTCTTATGAAAACAATATTCACAAGACTAGGGTTAGAGTAGATGCCTTCATGAAGGTAAAATGTGGGAAGGGAAGGTGCCTTTATTATGGCTAATAATTCCTCACTGTCAAGTTTTATGATCCATATGTATGGAATAGGGGAATTGACTCCATTCTGGCTACTTTCTGCTGAATGAAAGTAATGTAGAGGAATTTTTGGAATGGAAAATTGACATTGTTTTGACCCTTAAGTTCTCCCTTTGAAGAGAGATAAAGGCAAGAACATTTGTTTAGCTTCTGGCTCATATGTTCATTTGTAAAGTTTCTGTAACATAGTGACTTTAAACCCTAAATTCCCAATAATATTATTAGAATGTTAGTCCTAATTTAAAATTCCTCCTAAAATAGACCTGGTTCCAGATGGTATCCAGGAAATGAATTTGAAAACCAGTCTCTATCTCCTTGGGAAAGGGGAGCCACACAGGTAGTTTCCGCATGTTTTATCTTGCAGGTGCCTTATTTCACAGTAATAATAAAAGCAACAACATATTAACATTACTCTACCTAAACAGCAAATCATAAAACTGTTGGCAGCTTTCACTAAGAATTTTTAACCTTAAGTAAGTAAAGCCATTGACTAGGGCTCAGTTTGTAGGTCAGACATAGTATTAAACTGGATGGGCATGTTAGCTAGGAAAATGATCCCAGAGCTATTGGGATTTTATACACAATATCTTGTTTTGATGGAGGCACAAATTTCTTCTTTGGATGGCCATGAGGGTGTTTCAAGCCATTTGGCTTTGGGGGATTGCCTTCCTCAGTAGGGAAATTTAAGCTCAATTATCTCTCCTTCACCATCCAATAGGCACCTGCATAATAAGAAAAAGCATAGTTTCCTACCTCTTTCTCTCTCTGTAACCCTGATGTTTAAATAAAGAAAATCAATCTTTAAAAAAAATGAATTCCAGATCCAAATTTCTAAAGGGGATGTCAATCACATACAGGCTTGCTGGACTATAGTGTTCCAAGCATCCATGCACATGTTCCTCGGAAGGCTTTAGAAGAAAGGAGGCTGACACTCATCATTTTTAGATTAATGAGCAGGTCGTGTGACTGTGAGCTGGGAACCTCCCTGTTGTTTATGAGGTTGCAATAGTGAGATGTGCTGTCCAAGAGTGAACTGCTCTGCCTCTCCATAGTACATCATCAGTGGCTGTTATTCTTACATGCATTAGGCAGTCTTGGCTAGCAATGTCCAGATTTTTAAATTTTTAAGCCGGCGCCGTGGCTCAATAGGCTAATCCTCCACCTTGCGGCGCCGGCACACCGGGTTCTAGTCCCGGTTGGGGCGCCGGATTCTGTCCCGGTTGCCCCTCTTCCAGGCCAGCTCTCTGCTATGGCCAGGGAGTGCAGTGGAGGATGGCCCAGGTGCTTGGGCCCTGCACCCCATGGGAGACCAGGAAAAGCACCTGGATCCTGGCTCCTGCCATCGGATCAGCACGGTGCGCCGGCTGCAGCGGCGGCCATTGGAGGGTGAACCAACGGCAAAGGAAGACCTTTCTCTCTCTGTCTCTCTCTCTCACTGTCCACTCTGCCTGTCAAAAATTAAAAAAAAAAAAAAATTTTAAATTTGAGTCAGTATTCTGAGTCCTATTTCTTGCTTCTTGATTACCAAGAATTCCAAGACCTATCTCAGATCTGAAAACCCCAGTATGGGTGCTGTATATAGATTCCAGCATAATGTGAGAGTATAAGATGAGAGAACTCCAAACATTGTATTTAGTTAGTATACCTTAGAAATAGTGGCAGTCTGTAGAGGTTGCAAATCTACCTACCAGGGTGGTGAGACATTTAAGGGATTTTAATAATTCCCCAAAATTTATTAAAAGGAAAAACAGCAACATAATAAAGGCTGGCTTCCCACGAGTCCTAACCCTATTCATCTTCCTGCACTATACATCCTCACCCATCCGTGATCCGTACCCACCCTGCATAGCTTGTCTGGGACACAGCTGAGAATAATTTGATGGGGAGCTGATGACAAATGCCCTAAATAGCACATTCACATAGGAATCAGCCTGTAAGACCTTAGGATCTAGCTGAAAAGCCCATGACACCATTTCAGGCATGAAAAGCTAAGACACTGTGGCAAAAAAAAAAAAAAAAAAAAAAAGAAATCTACATGAAGAATCTCTGTGAGTTAGACCTCAGTGGAAAGAAGGGGCCATCAAAGGAGGTACCTTTCTCTGAAGGGAGAAGAGAACTTCCACTTTGCTTATGGCCCTGTCTGAATAGTGACAGAGTTTGTGGACTCAAAAGGCTTCCATAGCCTTGGCAGCACATGAGAAGAGCCTGAGGTGATCACTGACTTCATAATTAAGATTGCCAATTGTTAAATCAACAACAGGAGTCACTGTGCACTTGCTTCCCATGTAGGACCTCTGTCCTTAATGTGTTGTACTATGAGAATTAATGGTAAAACTTGTCATCTTCAAAAGTACTTTATACATTGTGTGTCTGTGTATGAGCAAACTGTTGAAATCTTTACTTAGTGTAGAGTTGGACTTTGGTATATAAAGATAATTAAAAATGAATCTTTATGAAGAATGGGATAGGAGAGGGAGTAGAAGGTGGGACAGGGAGGAGTAGGGGTGGGAGGGTGGGTATGGGGGGAAGAACTGTTGTATTCCTAAAACTGTATCCATGAAATTTGTATTAAGTAAATGCTTTATAAAAGGAAAGGAAAGGAAAGGAAAGGAAAGGAAAGGAAAGGAAAGGAAAGGAAAGGAAAGGAAAGGAAAGGAAAGGAAAGAAAGGAGAGGAGAGGAGAGGAGAGGAGAGGAGAGGAGAGGGGAGGAGAGGGGAGGAGAGGGGAGGAGAGGGGAGGAGAGGAGAGGAGAGGAGAGGAGAGGAGAGGAGAGGAGAGGAGAGGAGAGGAGAGGAGAGGGGAGGGGAGGAGAGGAGAGGGGAGGGGAGGGGAGGAGAGGAGAGGGGAGGGGAGGGGGAGGGAGAGGGGAGGGGAGGAGAAGGGAAGGGCAGGGCAGAAAAAAAAGAGCCAAGAATGGGACAAATATCCCTGAAGCTCCTGCATTTTCTAAATTGACAAGGACTCCTAACTGTCTCCTTGGGCATCAACAGCCACACAGTTGCTGGATGGTTTAAGGGACTTAAATGTTTACTCCATCGCATTTACCAGATCTCTCACAAAACCTCTACTATAGGAAATCCACTTAACAGGGGCTGATGCTGTGGCATAATGGGTAAAGCAGCCACCCACAGTGCCAGCATCACATTTGGGTGACAGTTAGGGCCACTCCCTGCTGCTTCAGTTGTGATCCAGCTCTCTGCTGTGGCCTGGGAGAACAGTGGAGGATGGCTCAGGTGCTTGGGCCTACATCCAGGGTGGAGGGGGTCTGGGAGGAAGCTCCTGACTCCTAGATTCAGATCAGCCCAGCTCTGGCCATTGCAGCTACCTGGGAAGTGAACCAGTGGGTGGAAGACCTCTCTCTCTCTCTCTCTGCCTCTGCTTCTCTGTTTATATAATATAAAATGTTTATAAACATTTTAAAAAATCCACTTAACAGCCAACTTCTCTTAAATGTAACACACATACAGGACATGCAGTATTACAGTAGAACACCACTTTCTTCTTAGTAATAGGAGTGTAACTATAAGCTGCTCAATCAGCCACAATGCAACTCAAGGTGCTTTTGGATGGAAATTAAATTGAACCACTCGTATTTCACCAAATGAATACTCTTCCAAATTGGTGTGTGTGAACCTCTGGATCTCCTCACATCCAGAGCTGAAGAGGCAGCCCGCTACTCTGCATGGAGCAGGTAGTGGCACAAGCCAACCTTCAGAGCTGTCCCTGAGCTGTAACCCCACTGTCTGTGTGAGTGTGTGTGTGCATGGGCCCAGTGTGTACGAACCTCTGGATCTCCTCGAATGTGGAGCTGAAGCGCCAGCTCCCTAGCCCCCTTGCTAAGTGACACAAGGTGACTACGAGATGCTCCAGCCAAGATGCCGCCTCATCACCTTCCCTGGAGTCCATATCAGCCTACTGCCAGAGTAGACCACAGAGGCAGACCAGGCCTCTGAGCAGGGGACCTCTCCAACTTCTCTTCACCTTCCACTGCAGTTTAGTTCACAGGTTCCAGAGCAAAGAAACAACCTGATATGTGTTAAATATCCTCCAGGAACAAATCTGAGTGAAACCAACATTTGTTCTCAGGAAAATAGACTTTTCTTCACCTTCTACTGCGGTTTAGTTCACAGGTTCCAGTGCAAATATGGAATAGGAAATAATCATCAAGAACATGAACATAAAACTCACTTGCTGGGACTGGCATTGTGGTACAGCACATTAAACTATCACTTATTATGCCTGCATCTCCTATCAGAATGACAACTTGAATCCTAGCTGTGTTCTTTCTGATCCAATCTCCTAACCTGTGCCTAGGAATTAGCAGATAATGGCCTGATTACTTGACTCCTTGTCACCCACATGAAATACTGAGATGAAGTTCCTGACTCCTGGCTTCAGTCTGGCTCAGGTCCAACTGTTGCAGCCATTTAGGGGAGGAACCAGTGAATGGAAATCTCTCTCTCTCTCTCTTTATCCCTCCCCTATGTGTGTGTATCTCCTTCCTTCTCACTCTGCCTTTCAGCAAAATAAATAAATCTCTAAAAAATCTCCCTTCAGGATCAAGCATCTGGGGGATACTACACTTTAGGAGGAAATGGATTGATTTGTTCAGAGTACTCAAAGCAGCTTCTTTATATCCCAGTTCTTTCTCTGTCCACACTTACTTTTTTATAGCACTTATGACAGCATCAGTGTGAGTTTTCATTCATTTTCTCATATGTAGTGTGTGACCTATTACAAAGCAACCTTCCTGATTGTATGTCTTTTGCTTCTCCATCCCAAATACTTAGAATAGTGTCTAGTGCCTGACATGTGAAGATCATTTGTTGAATGAACAAACTGAACTATTTACTAAATGTTAATGAAGGAGCTTATGTTCAATCAGTCCATTTATAAAATAAAGCTCAGCTGACTATGAAATGTTTATATTGTATATAAAATATATATGAATTTGCAATCTGCCTTTGAACTCAGTCATAAGCATCAGTATCCTTGTCTCCTTAATTGTTGTGGGTAGTAAGAAGACTTCTGTCTGCTCTGTTTAAAGATCCCCATGGTTCTCAGTGTTCAGAGAGCTTTTCTGCTGGTGACCTTCCATGTCCACCTGGTTTCCCTTTGTACCCAAGCCTGGACTTGAGGATTGTGATTGTGGCTATGGATCCCAGCTCAAAACTCAAAATGTACCCACTGAAATATTTTCTGATTTCCTCTTCAAGCCAATGGCCGTTTGACACAGTGTGGATTGACATCCACATACGTGTGACTTTTCCCATTTTTCTGGAATTGATTTCTATTTTAATTCCATTGGAGTTATGAAAGCAATGATATGACTCCAATTTTCTAAAAATTGTTGACACATATTTTCAGAATTAACAGATGATCCCACCTGGAGAATTTTTGACAGCTGTTGAGAAGAACACATGTTCTGCTGCTGTCAGGTAGAATGCTCTCTGTATAACTGTTAGGAAAAGTTGATTTATAATATTGCTCAAATCTACCACTCTTGAAAGTGGAGTAGTAATACATTCTGTTTGTTCCATTGCTGTTTATCCCTTCAGAACTGTCAACATTTGCTTATATATTCTGGTGTTCTGAGGTTGCGTATGCATGTTGTTCAACCTAGAAAAGTACACAGAGGAACACTCAAGAATATCAATAATAATATAGGAACAAAATGAGGAATTCAAAAAACACATAGAACAATGAAGAAGAATCAATCAATTTTCAAGATGTAGAAAACGATGAATAAAAAGAAATAAAAATAAATACAAAACTTCTACTCCAAAGAAACACAATAGAAAAAACATTTTGTTATGTAGAAATGGGATTGGACTTGCATGATCCTCAAACTCTGATGCTTTTCCCTGGCACAAGTCCATGTCTTCTACTGAGAGCATCATCCAATGATTTCTTCAGAGTGATCCATCCCACCTGTCAGTGCAAGTGGTAAGTGAGGATAGAACTAGCTCCTGTTGCAGGGGCAAGGGTCATGCTTGTTCTTCCTGCTGTGGCAGTGTTGGTACATGAGGAGTTGGGGCTCAGGTGTGCACATTTTATGAGGGAATGCACAGGCCCCAGGATTTAGCCCTGGCTGTGGACACAACACCTCTCTGTTCAGCACAAGGTACACCTGCTTCCACCTAGTGTAAGACGCCCAGGGATGACCAAATTATGTCTCCCCCAAACACAGCCAGAAGGGAGGGAACCCAGGCCACACCCACACTGAACACGGCTTCTGCACTCTGTCATCAGTGTCTTTAGTGAGAGAAGATGGCATCGGATTCCTATTTCAAAAAAAATTGATGACATAAAACTCAACAAAATGGAATCAGGAAAGTTATTGTGAAAATGGGCAAATATAAGAGATTGTACAAAATTAGTAAGTATTAACTGCACTTCTGAGAAAATATGTTAATTTTTATGAGATGTGTATTCGGCCACTTTTTTCATATCAACTTTTTTTTTTAAAGATCTGTGTTATTTATTTGAAAGGCAGAGTTAGAGAAAGACAGGTCGAGACAGAGAGAAATTTTCATTGGTTGGTTCACTCCCCAAATGTCCACAATGGGCCAAGCCAGGCCAATCTGAATTCAGGAGCCAGGAGTTTCTTCCAGGTCCCCAATGTGGGTGCAGATATCCAAGTATTTGGGCCATCTTCTACTGCTTTTCCAGGCACATTTGCAGAGAGTTGGATGGGAAATGGAGCACCCAGGACTTGAACTGGCACCCTTGTTGGATGCTGACATTACAGGCCAGGGTTTTAACCTACTGTGCCACAGGTCTAGCTCCTATTTGACCACTTTTAAAATGTACTATTATTGTGGTCCTGACAAAACAAAATATAGCTGATGAATTTTATCATCTTAATCATTTCGAAGTGTATAGTGGAGTAGTGTTGAGGATATGCACATTGTTGTGGGACAAATATTCAGAACTGTTTTTCCTTATGAGACTGAAACTCTCTACCCATTGAAGGAAAGTTTTTACAATTCCACCACCACCAACTCCCAGTAACTGCCATTCTACTTGCCATTGCCCAGACTATGGAGTCTTTAGGAAATACAGTGATATTTCAGGGTCACATAACTGAGAGGGTAGAGGGAACCCTCTTGGAACTCAGTGTACCTGCAAAGCTGGGTCCTGATTGTACCCAGGAACTCCCTGGGGTTTTCGGATTGAGCTATGTGTCATAAATGTGTGTGATTATTGACATGGCATGAGGCAGATGGAGGATGAGTCTTTGGAGAGGTCTTTTCTGCTGAGGAATCCCATGAAAGAGAATCCCAAGAAATGAAATTAATTTCTTGATGAAAGTCTACAATAGAACCTGGAACTCAGGGTGTCTAAGCTTTCTTTGCTGAAGCCCCATTGGAGAAAGCCATCTGTTCTGTTCTGTCCTGACTTTCTAGGGGCCCAGACTCAAGAAATCTAGGATGTGAATACTTTATAACTTTGCAGATATTGACTCAGCTCTTGCTATTGATACCTCAGGCATTTGGGCAGGAAGGACTCCATGGTGACATGGGTTGTCCCAAAGAAGGAAACTCTAGGCAAGGTCACCACGCTGATCCCACTTGGGCATTGCAACACTACTTCCCCTTTTGTGGTATTTTTGGGAGCTTCATGTAGGCTGTCCTGTCCCATGTAGGAACAATTTATTGGAAGATTTAAAATCTGGGTTAGCCTGTTAGGTCTACACTCTAGGTCATGGCAGGCAGAATGGGTAGAGGAATGTTGTGCTGATACTCATCTTTTATGTGAATCCAAAGCTAGAGAAATGTTCAGATGGAAATCTGTGCTTGACCTTGCTAACAGAAAGTTACCTGGAACAGAAACAGTATTGAAAGCCAGATGGGGTTATGATACCTATAGACCTGGCTTTAGAACCACTGCAGGAAGTTGAAAATGTACTTAACAGTCATACACTTCTCCCTGGGTGATGGGCAATTTCACCACACTGACAATGAAGCCCAATGCTGATTCACCTTGAGTGCAAGTACAGAGGGATCTTCATAACTGTGCAGAGGGATCTTCATAACCATGGCCAGTAATGGCCAATGCGACCTCCTGCTCCTGTTCTTTAAAAACAAACAAACAAAAAACCCAGGTGCATAATTTGATGAAGATATATATTTTCAGCTACATGTACAGTGTCAGTGGTAATGTAAAATGATGCAACCACCACAGAAAACAGTATGAATGTCCTTCATTACATTGAAAATAAAATTTTTATATTATCTGATAATCTCAGTTCTTATTAAATATCTAAAAGCATTGAAAGTTCAATATAAATAAAGTATTAGCACTGTTTGCCACAGCATAATTCACTGTAGCCAAGACTTTTAGTGTGGCCTGCACTCACAGTGCAAAGTTATGCAGGCACAGAGAAAAGAAAATCCTGTGCCATGGATGAACAGTAAGGTTATTTTCCTAAGTGAAATTAGCCACAAATATCAGTCCCCAAAAACAAATAATGTAAGATTCCAACATATGAAGTATTTAAAGTAGTCAGAGGGGTCAGCGCTGTAGTGCAGTGGTTTAAAGCCCCACCTGCCGTGTCAGCAATCCATATGGGTGCCTCTTCAATTCCTGGATACTCCACTTCTGACCCAGCTCTCTGTTATGGCCTGGAAAAGCAGTAGAAGATGGCCCAAGTCTTTAGGCTCCTGCACCTCTGTGGGAGATCTGGAAGAAGCTCGTGGCTCCTGGCTTCAGATTGGCTCAGCTGTTGTGGTCATTTGGGGAATGAACCGGTGGATGGAAGATCTTTCTCTGGCTCTACCTATCTCTGTAACTCTTTCAATTAAATAAATCTATTTTAAAAAATAGAATACGAGGGTCCAGCACTGTGGCTCAGCAGGTTAACGCCCTGGCCTGAAGCGTCGGCATTCCATATGGGCATCAGTTCTAGTCCCAGCTGCTCCCCTTTCGATACAGCTCTCTGCTATGGCCTGGAAAAGCAGTAGAAGATGGCTCAAGCCCTTGTGCCCCTGTACCAATGTGGGAGATTCAGAGTAAGCTCCTGGCTTTTGGCTTTGGGCCGATGCAGTTCTGGCCATTGCAGCCAACTGGGGGGTGAACCATCAGATGGAAGACCTCTCTCTCTCTTTTCCTCTCCTCTCTCTGCATAACTCTGACTTTCAAATAAAATAAATAAATCTTTAAAAAAATAGAATATGAGAAGCATAAATTAGAAGGGTAGTTATGGATGGTAGAAAAGGTATGCTATTCAGTAGAAATAGAATTTTTAGATGAAAACAATCCTAGAAATCTGGTGTGTGTGTGTGTAGACACATGTATACATCACTTAACTTACAGTGACAACTGCCCTTGTGAGATACAGTACTCAAGCCCTCTTCTACCTGACCTTGTAGAAGAAAAGGGCTCCCTCTGTTGGTCTTTGGTCACTCTTCAGGTGTTTGTTGAGTAGGGCTGGTGGCAGGCTATTCCCAAGTGAGTAGAGAGTCATGGCTGGTGTCATCTAGGAATGTTGGGAAAGACTGCAATGCCATATCTCTTTTCTCTCCCCAGGTTGGTCTCCTTAGTTACCACACTGTATTTGGGTGGCAATGCAGGAAGATACACCAGTCTCTGCTGAATTTATGACAATGCAATTGCAACTGAATCCTATGAATGGATCTTCCTTTATAAGAAAATGGGCAGCCTCTCATCTTGGCCTGAGACTTCTAAATGCATCCAACAATATTTCCAGTTTTATTTATTTTATTTTATTTTTTTAAGATTTATTGAATTATTTGAAAGTCAGAGTTACACAGAGAAAGGAGAGGCAGAGAGAGAGAGAAAGAGAGAGGTCTTCCATCTGATGGTTCACACCCAGTTGGCTGCAATGGTCAGAATTGTGCTGATCCAAAGCCAGGAGCCAGGAGCTTTCTCTGGGTCTCCCACATGGGCACAGGGGCACAAGGACTTGGGCCATCTTCTACTGCTTTCCCAGCCCATAGCAGAGAGCTGGATCAGAAGTGGAGCAGCCAGGTCTTGAACTGGCACCCATATGGAATGCCGGTGTTTCAGGCCAGGGCATTAACCCCCTGTGCCACAGTGCCGGTCCCTCCAGGTTTATTTTGGTAGGACCCTTGTCCAGGTATATCAGGCCAGAGAATAATCAATAATGTTTTTCCTGCCAGTGCTGTGGCTCACTAGGTTAATCCTCCACCTGTGGTGCTGGTACTCCGGGTTCTAGTCCTGTTTGGGGCACCGGATTCTGTCTCAATTGCTCCTCTTCCAGTCCAGCTCTCTGCTGTGGCCCAGCAAGGCAGTTGAGGATGGCCCAAGTGCTTGGGCTCTGAACCTGCATGGGAGACCAGGAGGAAGCAACTGGCTCCTGGCTTCAGATCACCGCAGTGTGCTGGCCATAGCGTCCATTTGGGGGGTGAACCAATGGAAGGAAGACCTTTCTATCTGTCTCTCTCTCACTGTCTGTAACTCTCTCTGTCTAACTCTGTATGGCAAAAAAATAATAATAAAATAAAAATAAATAAATAAAGTAATGTCTTTCCAACATTTACATTAACATTTCTTTCTCCATGAAAGATTTTCCTACAGAGAAGCAACATGAAAGACTTGATTTTTCTCTTCTATATCATGGAGTTGCTAAGGAAATAATTCCCTCATTAACCATTGGAGTGATCAAAGTGAATTTACATGAATGGTGAACACAGGAGATAGAGCCGAGTGAAGGCAGAAGTTCACAGTGCAGTGGGGAGACAGACACTCCTTCAGTGAGCTCAATCAGTACTAGAGGTACTGGGAGAGGTTGAGCAGCATTGAGTGAGAGATAAATGAGAGGGTTGGATAGAAGAGCAAGAGGGAGTTATTCATTTCTGGTCACCATTTTATACTTAAAAAATTTTCTGGGATACATTGTAATATTTGGATAAAGTCTTTTTTTCTCTTTCAATAATTTGCTTATATTTTCAGTTTCCATTCAATGATAATCAATTCCATAAAAAGTTGAGTTACTATGAATCAAAGCACAGTTACAAAACACATATATATGAGAGTATTTCAGGCATGGAAAGCCAAGACACTCTGGGAAAAAAAAAAAAAAAACCTAAATGAAAGATCTCCACGAGTGAGATCCCAGTGGAAAGAACGGGTCATCAAAGAAGGAGGTACCTTTCTCTGAAGGGAGGAGAGAACTTCCACTTTGACCATGGCCTTGTCTAAATATGATCAGAGTCGGTGAACTTAGGGGGCTTCCATAGCCTTGGCAGCTCATGACAAGAGCCTAGGGTGATTACTGATGCCATAAACAAGAGTGTCAATTTGTTAAGTCAACAACAGGAGTCACTGTGCACTTACTCCTCATGTAGGATCTTTGTCCTTAGTGTGCTGTACATTGAGATTTAATGCTATAACTCGTACTCAAACAATATTTTTCACTTTATGTTTCTGTGTGGGAGCAAACTGTTGAAATCTTTACTTAATGTATGCTAAACTGATCTTCTGTATATAAAGAGAATTGAAAATGAATCTTGATGTGAATGGAAGGGGAGAGGGAGTGGGAAAGGGGAGGGACATTATGGGGGTTGTAATCCATAAACTGTACTTTGGAAATTTATATTCATTAAATAAAAGTTAAAAAAAACATATATAATCCAAAATATAAGAACAGTATTTAGATATAAAGCAAAGTTACGTTCATTCACACACACAGTGGACTCAGATCTGGTCAACCTGGTTGCTCATAGGAAGGTTTGTAAAGATGGTCAAATGTGACTGTGGAGAATAAGATTTCTGCCAAAGCAAAGACATTTTCTTCCTAATACACAGCATGTGGCTGCAGGGACTAAGTATAGTTTATGGTCCACTAACAAGAAGAGCACTGAGCCTTGTGGGAAGGTTGGCTTCCCAAAGACATGCAGCAGCTTCCCTAGACTTGTTTATCTAATATGCCTTGCTAAACATGTTCCAGAGAAACCTTGGAGTTAGATGAGCACATACATGAGCTGTACAATATGCTGTTGTAATCATTATCAATAAAGAAAACACACAGGGTTAGTTTGGCAGCACTTTGCAGAGGAACTGTTTCCATGTCCTGTCTCTCCTGTCTCTCCTTTCACTTGCACACTCATCTCTTCAAGATCCTGGTGAGTCATAAAGATGGGGAATTCCATACCTGGTGTAATGGAAACATAAAGTTGGGCTGCTTTATCTCCTTTAGAAAGAGGGACACTTTTTTTTTAATTTCACAGGTAGAGTTATAGACAGTGAGAGAGAGAGAAATGTCTTCCTTCCATTGGTTCACTCTCCAGATGGCTGCTACGGCTGGCACTGCACCGATCCATAGCCAAGAGCCAAGTGCTTCTGCCTAGTCTCCCATGTGGGTGCAGGGGCCCAAGCACTTGGGCCATCCTCCACTGCCTTCCCTGGCAACAGCAGAGAGCTGGACTGGAAGAGAGGCAACTGGGACTAGCTCCTGGTGCTCATATTGGATGCCGCTGCTGCAGTCAAAGGAGTAGCCAAGTGAGCCACGGTGCTGGCCCAAAGAGGGACACTCTTTACCAAAAAGTAATTGGATGCTTGCTGTAAAAAATTAATAGTTGCTATCCTTGGAACCCTGATGAAGGCACTTTAAAAATAACTGATTGTTGGGTCAGCACTGTGGTCTAATGGGTAAAAGCCACCACCTGCAGTGGTGGGCACTGGTTGAAGTCCTGGTTGCTCCACTTCTGATCCAGCTCTCTGCTATGGCCTGCTATGGCAGTAAGAAGATGGCCCAAGTCCTTGGGCCCCTGAACCCATGTGGGAGACAAGGAAGAAGTTCCTAGCTCCTGGCTTCAGATTGGTACAGCACTGGCCATTGCAGCCATTTGAGGAGTCAACCAGTGGATGGAAGACCTTTTTCTCTTTCTCACCTCTCCTCTCTCTGTGTAACTCTAACTTTGAAATAAATAAATAAATCTAAAAAAAAAAAAAAACAGTAACTGATTTAGAGAAAGTTGGTCAAAAATAACATCAGGGGCCTTGAGCTCCTTATCTGTTTTTGCACGTGTGATATCTCTGCTGGGATGCCATTAGTAAGGTTACAATTCCCTTGGCCACTGTCCCTGGCCAGGAAGGTCAGTCAATGGGCTTGTCCCCACTGCCTCACAGAGACCTCTGCACCCTCAGCATCTGCTGTTGTGGTGGTGATATCTGAGTCCCCTTCAGGTGTGTCAGCGGTACTAGGTACGCTTCTGCAAGCCAGGGAACAAGGGGAATCACCAGTGTTAACTGTTTGTCCTGTAGCTTGACCTGAAAATGCAGCTCCCTGGCATGAACATCTTCCTTATAATGTTTACAGAGGGCTAAAAAAGGGCTTAACGGAGTACAAGATACAGAGTTCTGGTACAGTGGGCATACTGGAGGGAATTGGAGAAGGATGTGAGATGGTGCCATGGAACTGGAAAACTTTAATTAAAATCTTGGTTACTCCAGCCCAGTGCACTGTTTGGGCTCAGGAATAGAGACTGGGCTTCTGTACAAGCCATAGATTAACTAAATAACAATGTCCCTACCACTTTTGAGCAGTTGCTGAGAGAGGGAGTGTATTCAGATCTTGGTCAACAAGTTGCTTATCCTTGGATGAAGGCTTATGTAAAAATTTCTAACATTCATTAAAAGTATGGAAAAAGATTCTTGATGTTAAAGACCTGTCCATTTCCTTTTCTTTAGTCCATCAGGGGCTGACTGAGGGCAATATGTCCTTTGTGGATAGGCTAGTAAAAGCTATTGGACATCAGGTAGATAATCAGGAAGTGGCAAAATATTACTAAAACAAATGGCTTATGAAAATGCAAATCAGGATTAAAAAATGTTTTATAAGCTGTTGTCTCCAAAACCTGAAACTACGATGGCAGAAATGAATAAATTTCTTCAAACAGTACAGACTGAGCTTTACAAAACTAATTTACTGGCTGCTGCCCTTAAACATCCTGATAACATAAAATACTTTAGCTGTGGGAAGCATGGTCATTTTATTATTTCTTTTTCTTTCACTTTTTTAAGAAAATTTAGTTATTTTCTTGAAAGGCAGAGTTAGAGAGGCAGCGGCAGAGAGAGAGGGGGAGAGGGCTTCCATTGGCTGGTTCATCCCTAAATGGCTGCAATGGCTGCAGCTGTGCTGATCCAAATCCAGGAGCCAGGAGCTTCTTCTGAGACTCCCAAGTGGGTGCAGGGGCCCAAGGACTTGGGCCATCCTCTACTGCTTTCCCAGGCCATAGCAGAGAGCTGGATTGGAAGTGGGGCAGCTGACACTTGAACCAGCACCCTTATGGGATGCTGGCACTCCAGGCAGCAGCTTTAACTGTTATGCTACAGCACCAGCCCCATCAAAGTCGTTGTAATAGAAACTTTCTGTCATTGCCAAAATTACTCAACCTTCAAAAAAGTGTCCAGGGTCTGGACCTGTGGCATAGAAATCAGCTCTCTACTATGGCCTGCTATGGCAGTAAGAAGATGGCCCAAGTCCTTGGGCCCCTGCACCTGTGTGGGAGACCCAGAAGAAGCTCCTGGATCCTGGCTTCAGATTGGTACAGCGCTGGCCATTGCAGCCATTTGAGGAGTCAACCAGTGGATGGAAGAACTCTTTCTCTCTCATCTCTCCTCTCTCTGTGTAACTCTGACTTTCAAATAAATAAATAAATAAATCTTAAAAAAAGTGTCCAAAACCCAAAAAGCATATCACTGTACTAATCAGAGCTGCTCTGTTCTCTCAGTTTAAACTGAACAATGGTTCTGCTGAGGAACTAATATAATAATAATAAGGAAAGGGAGAGGATGTCCAGCTTTGCATTCTTTGAATATATACAAGGTAGGGTGAGTGCACTGGTTTGAATTGATGCAGGGACTAGCATGTGATTCAATAGGTCAAGCTGCTCTTCTGACATTGGCATCTCATACTGGAGTGCAGCTTTGGGTCCTGGCAACTCCTCTTCCATTCTAGATTTTTGCTAGTCTGTGGAGAAGGCAGTGAATAATGGCCCAACCATTTCTGTCAACCATATGGAAGACCTGGATGAAGCCCCTGGCTCCTGTCTTTCATCTAATTCAGTCCTGATGTGGTAGGCATTGTGTAGTAAGCCAATAGATGAGTGATTTCTGCTGCTTGTCTTTCTCAGTCTCTTTCAAATAAAAAATTAATTTAAAAATGAAGGAGTGGCCATTTGACATAGTGGTGTGACCACTGCTTGGGATGCCTGCATCCCATGTCAGAGAGCCTGGGTAAAGTCCCAGCTCTGCTTCTGATCCCAGCTTCATGTTGGTGTGCATTCTGAGAGACAGTGATGAGGGTTAAAGGAGTTGAGTCCGTGCCACCCTTGTAGAGACCCAGATTGTGTTTCAGGTTGCTGGTTTGGGCTTGGTCCTGCCCCAGCTGTGGCATAAAGTTGGGGAGTGAGCCAACAGATTTGACACATATCCACATATTTTCTTTTCAGTACAAAAATAAAATAATTATTTTTAAAGATCAAGAGAGTTCTCAAAAGCTTTAAAATAAAAAGATCAAGCTGTTTCAAAACTATCACAAATGTATTCAGAACAGGAAACACATTGTGAATATTGTATTATTTCTGCAGTCTCCATACAGGCATGTAGATGCTTAGAGGGGGTCCAGTTTTATAACGTTGGCCTAATGGGAATTGGGTAAGGTTTAGCCTTTATAGTATTTGATGCTGTCCCTGTTTTACTAACATGATGAGGATATTGTCATCTTACAATTTGGTCATTTTAAGAGTAGTTAATTTTGAAATTATTTCAAACTTACAGAAATACCATGAGTGAGTCCCATTCATTGAGAATGCTGTTAGTATCCTTCTAGCACTTTTGCCCCTGACCCAAGATGTTTCTGCTAACTATAGGGTGGTCCCCTGATAAATAGCATATGAACCCCAATTTAAGAAACCAACATTAATCCAACACAACCCAATCCACAGAACTATCACATCTTTTTCCAACCATGTTAAAATATCATTTCTCCCACTGTGATTCCATGTTATATTTCTGGAATTCTAATATGAAATTCTAATATGAAAACCCTTAATAGATATCAAGAGCAGAGATGACTCAAGCTGGGTCGCTCCAGTGTTCCTTTCTGAGAAAATGTGGGCCCTGTATTCTCATCAGAAGCACCATGGTTCGATGCTGGGCTCTGCTCAGTCTCCCATCTGTGCTATGATGGATGCTATCAACTTGGTACTTAGTGAATTTCTGCCAGATTGATTCACATGTAACCTTTTAAGTATTTATTTATCCATTTTGAATGCATAATTACAATGAGTGATCTATATCTATATCTATGTCTACATCTATATCTTTTAAAAGGATTTATTTATTTATTTGAGAGAAAGAGAGGCAGTGAGAGAGAGAGACAGGTCTCCCATCTACTGGTTAACTCCCCAATTGGCCGCAACAGCCAGAGCTGCATCAATCCACAGCCAGGAGCCAAGAGCTTCTTCTGGGTCTCCCATGCAGGTGCAGAGGTCCAAGCACTTGGGCCATCTTCTACTGCTTTCCCAGGCCATAGCAGAGAGCTGGATCTCTCTCTCTCTCTCTCTCTCTCTCTCTGCTGATTCATTTCCAAAGAGTTGCAATGTTTAGTTCTTTGTCAAGCTGAAGCTAGGATGAATGACTATTTCCCGGTCTTTCACATGGGTGGCAGGGCCCAAGGACTTGGGCCATGTTCTGAAGCCTTCCCAGGTACATTCACATTGTGCTTGATCAAAAGCAGGGAAGCCGGAACTTGAGGCAGCACCACAGCACTCTGATGTGGAATGCTGGTGTGGCAGGCAGTGGCAAAACTTGCTGCACCACAGCATTCATATATGCTGTGCTATATACACATTTTTATTCCTTTTTGGAATGTGTGGACTTTTATTAAAAATTATTCCAATATTATGCCAGTATCCTACTTCCTATCAAATTTTCATCCACTACCTTTAATAGTATTTCTAATCATCAATACTATATGAAATGCTGGTGTTTTAATTCCCAATATTGTTTCTTCATTTATATTTTGATCTAGCATCAAAGCTAAGGGCTCACTCTTCTGTCCTAGTTAGTGTGTCATTATGTTTTATATCATTATGAGTTCATAGATTCTTATCTTGTTAAAGGTATTATAGTCTGAAATTATGTGTTCTGATGCTCAAGTTATTCCAGATCCTAGAGGAATCCTCTTCAACACACCAAATTAGGGCCCCAATATCTACAGTTGGTGTAAGTACCATCCTAGGAGAAAAGATTCACTAATTCTTATCTCCCTTCCCTGAATTACATTTCCCTTAAAGGTGCCATTTCTTTCATCAAGTCTTGTTACTATTAATGAAGATTTACCATTCAGCAGTACTCTTCTATGTTTTCTCTGGAGATGTTCTTTAATACTAAGGCCATTTTACAAACCAAAATCTCATCAAGTCACACTCCTCTTTCAACTGTGTGGATGGTTTCCCATGACCTTTGAACAGGGACCATAGGACTTACTGTGGTCTTCAGAAAGACAATGCTATGTATGGGTTGTACCCAGTTAGGTCTTGTCTACCAGCTGTCTGCTCGCTATTATCTTCTTACATGCTAGGACTCAGAAGGCTCTCAGTTGTATCACAGACTTTACAAATTTCCTCTCAACCCATCAAAATTACTAAAAGTTCCAAATGTGAGGCTAAACTGTTTTTTTATAAAAAAATTATTATTTTATTTGAGAGGTAGAGTTACAGACAAAGGGAGAGACAGAGAGAAAAATCTTCTGTCCACTGGTTTACTTCCCAGTAGACACAACAGACTGAGTTGGGTTGATCTGAAGCCAGGGGCCAGAAGCCTGGAGCTTCACTCTTCTCTCCCATATGGGTGCAGGAGCCCAAGCATTTGGGCCATCTTTGACTGCTTTTCCAGGCCAAAGCAGAGAGCTGGATTGGAAGAACAGCTGGAACTCAGACTGGCACCACAGGCAGAGGCTTAGCCCACTACGCCACAGTGCTGGACCCTAAACTCTTTTAAAATAAGATTTACAGTATTTGTTTGAAAGGCAGAGATACAGAGAGAGAAGGTTGCAGTGGAGACAGAGATCTTCATCTGTTGGTTCATTCCCCAAATAGATGCAGTAACAGGGAGATGGATCATAATGGAGCAGCTGGGACTCAAACCAGTGCTCACATGAGATGCTGGCATTACAGGCAGTGGCTCCATGTGTCAGCTACTTCATTTCTTCTTTCAAAGGAGTTCTCATCTCTAAGTGATTCAGAAAGATGTACCAAAGGACCTTTGAGGTAGTTATGATAAATTATCTCTTTTAAATTTTACATTCCACAGGACACACAGTATAACTAAATTATTTACCAACACAACCTCATTCCTTGAGAGTGGCCTAACTCAGATGAGATATGTAATGAATGCTAATCTAATGAATGCTAATCTCTGGATAAAAAGTGATGATCATATCCATAAAGAAGATTGCAGTATAGCTCAGCTGAACAAAGGATAACATGATACTGTGAGTTAGTCAATAGCAACACAAAAATATGGTGACCATTTAAAATGCATATTAAAATAATTTCATCATGACAGCCTCCATTTTGGATACACCTTCAGTGCTCTAAGTTTCTACAGCACAAGCAGCAGTGTGGGCAATGAAAGAATCTTGCTGGGAGAGATAAGCGGAATCTTTTAGCATCACTGACTCACACATTAGCAAGACAGATTTTCTGCAAATAATTGAAATCCATAATCAGCAGCTTTGTTCAAAATTTCATTTTCTGTAACTGTGAAAATGAAATTAAGGGATGAGATTTGGGACAGAATTCTTAAAGATACATGAAGAAGGTTATTGAGTGGTACATAACTTGGCAAACCCACAGCAGCAGGTTTTATATAAGAAACAGATCACCATAAACAGCTCACTCACACCATCAGAGTGCCCAATTTTGTCTTCTACCTCTTTAACTTCATCTCCATTATCAGCAATTTTATTTATGTTTTAGAATTTAGTTCAAATTGAAGGTATAACCAGAGGATATCACTACTCCTAATCTAGGTAATACCAGTGAGCAAAAATACAGTGTCTTCAATGGAAAACATCCAACTTTCAGTATTATGCCAAACTTATTAAAGAACATGATACTGGATTTTTTACAATGATGGAATAATAAAAATCATTAAAGCAATTTATCAGGTTTATTATGCACATCAAGTGAAAGTGCTGGCAGTGTGTGCAAATGTAGAGCACAGTGTGTAAATTGTTGAGTATTGTCAGGCAGAAGTGAGAAAATTAATCATGCTGGGTAAAAATATATGGGAACAAGAATTCAGCAGGCAATGTTAAGCAGAGAAGCACCACATGGAAGTATGGAATCATTGTTTCATCAATGGATACCCTATTCTGGGTTCACAGCTGGGAGGTAGAAATACACTTGGAGATGCAGAGGTCCCTGATCCTCTTCATGATGACTTTTAACCAACCCAACCAAGACAGTATTCTTAGTCATTCTCACATGGAAGCAAGTGTCTTTCTGCCTTTATCTCAGCTGTGGGCTCTTTCAATTATCCTTCTTCCAGTGCTGGACTTAAGTATCCTGTAAGTGGAGCAGATTTTCTTCCCCAGAAGAGCAGCTGGAGACAACAGTGGAGAATCAGGTGTCAATGATTGTGAAAATGTAATTGACCCTACAGAGCCCTCTAGTGGTGAATAGTCACATTCAAATGATTCATGACCCATTATTATAGCCCAAGGAGGACCCCAGCAACACTCAGGCCTCCCAGGGTTAATTAAACCAAAGATGCTCTCCAGTTAGCACACCTCCTCTCGCTTGTTATTGAGAGAGGCGCTTGAGGACTTAATCTAGGAGAGCTTCCTTGTCAGATGCTTTGACCCTCAAGAGGAGAGTTCTTGCACAGAGTAATCATAAGCCTCTCTCCCTGGTCCATGTCCTTGGATGCAATGTGCAAGCTTCATGACACAGAAAAATAAGGAAGGAAGGAAGGAAGGAAAGAAGGGAGGGAGGAAGGAAGGAAGAGAGAAAGAAAGAAAGGAAGGAAGAGAGAAAGAAAGAAAGGAAGGAAGAGAGAAAGAAAGGAAGGAAGGAAGGAAGAGAGGAAGGAAGGAAGGAAGGAAGGAAGGAAGGAAGGAAGGAAGGAAGGAAGGAAGGAAGGAAGGAAGGAAGGAAAAGAAAATAGCATTGTGGTGCAACTCATGGGTTTACCATAAATTGAGATAAAGCGGGGGCTGGTGCTGTGCCATAATCATTAAGCCTCTGCCTGTGGCACTGGTATCCCATACAGGTGCTGGTTCATGTCTCGGCTGCTCCACTTCCAATCCAGCTCTGTGCTAATGACCTGGGAAAGCAGTGGATGGTGGCCCAAGTGCTTGGACTCCCATACCCATGTATGAAGAAGCTCATGGTTCCTGGCTTTGAGTTGGTCCAGCTCTGGCCATTGTGTCCATTTGGGGAGTGAACTAGCAAATGGAAGACCTCTCTCTTGGTCTTTCCCCTTGTCTATCTATGACTGCTTGTCAAATAAATAAGTAAATATTTTAAAAAATTAGACAAAGTAACATTTATCTGTGTAATTTCTGTTCTATAAGTAAATCAGAAATTAGAGACTAAGCATAATTGGTTTTCAAATTTCCTATAAATCAAAAATTTACCTCTTGCAGTAACATGCAGTAAAATTTACTTTTTCAAAGAGGAAGAAGTTTAATAAGAGTCTTCAAAGAACTTTCTATGATGAGCCAAATTCACTGTTGCCAGAAAAAAATTTGTAAATTTTAGGAAGGCTGATTAGAAAAAAATCAGATATGCCTTCTCCTAGCCACATGACTTTGTGAGATTAAGAAAGTGCTTTGGCCGACACCATGGCTCAATAGGCTAATCCTCCACCTGCGGCGCCGGCACACCAGGTTGTAGTCCTGGATGGAGGGCCAGATTCTGTCCCGATTGAGGGTGCAGTGGCCATTGTGGGTTGAACCAATGGAAAAGGAAGACCTTTCTCTCTCTGTCTCTCTCTCACTGTCTACTCTGCCTGTAGGAAAAAAAAAAAAAAAGAGAGTGCTTTGTTTCAACTTTTTCCTATTGATGAATACTGTCCCTTGAAATTTTTTCTTTGAAACTAAATACTAATTACCAGTAATCAATCATCCAAATAAGTACATGATAATATACATTAATTACTTTTTATTCAGCACATCATAGTGACAAATGTAGAGTAGTAGCACATTTATAGTATGTTCTGGACTCTATTAAAATATTTATTTATGAGAAAGAGAGAGATCTTCCACCTGCTGGTTTATTCCCCAAATGACTACAATTGCTGGGGCTGGGCCAGGCAAAAACCAGGAGCATGGAACTCCAACTGGTTCTTCCATAAAAGTGGGAAGTGCCAAAGTATTTCAGTAATGTTCTGCTGCTTTCCTACACACATTAGTAGTGAACTGGATCAGAACTGGGACTGGAACCTGAGTTCATTTGAGATGCCAGCATTGTGAGCAGCTGCTTAATCTGCACCAAATGCTGGCCCCTGTTCTTGATTCTTAAAGGAAGGACACAGTAATGTCTAGCTGAAGAGAGATATGTACCAGACTTGAGTTTTACTATGGACAGATGACAGACACTGTAGATTTAGCTGAGTTTATGCCCAAGGGGTAGGATTCATTTAAGTTTCTTTTTTAAAGATATGTTTTATTTACTTGAAAGACAGAGTTACAGAGAGAGCCAGAGCCAGAGCGAGAGCAAGAGTGAGAGTGAGAGTGAGAGCGAGAGAGAGAGATGTCTTCCATTCCACTGGTTCTCTCCCCAGTGACTGCAATGCCCAGAGCTGAACTGATCCAAGCCCGGAGCCAGGAGCTTCTTCCAGGTGTCCCATATGGGTTAGGGACCCAAGGACCTGGGACATCTTCCACTGCTTTCCCAGGCCATAGCAGAGAGCTGGATCAGAAAAGGAGCAGGCAAGACTTGAACTGGTGCCCATAAAGGATGCTGGTGCTGCAGGCTAGGGCTTTAACCCACTGCACCATAGCACTGCCCCCATTTGGGTCTTCTAACAAATCCTGGTGTTAGCTTGACTTGTAAATAGAGACAATTAATAAATTGGTAAATAATAGAGATATCTTTTGTTTATTTAGAAGGAGACTTTTAAAAGTAACTTTATAAAGAATATAAGGAGGGACTAGCATTTAAGCCACCATTTGTGAGAATGAAATCCTATATGGGTGCCAGTTCAAGTTCTGGCTGCTACACTTCTGCTACAGCTCCTTGATGATGGCCTGAGGAAACATTAGAGAATTGGGCAAGTGCTTGGGCTCTTTCACCATGTGGCAGGCATGGACGAAGTTCCTGGCTTTGACCTAACCCAACCCCTGTCTTTGTAGCCATTTGGGGAATGAACCAGATGATGGAAGATCTGTCTTTCTCTCTTCTCCATAACTTTGACTTTCAAATAAACAAATAAGTCTTTTATAAAATAGGTGATATTATCCAATGTTAAAATGAATTCTTTAATGTTTCTTCAAAGGTCCTTTATTCTTCTGTATTGTAGGAAATAGCTGAAAATATTTAAACCCATTTTGATAGATTTTTTAAATTTATTTGAAAGAATTATAGAGATAGCTATAGAGATAAAGATATAGAGAAATATAGAGAAAGAGAGGGAGAGAGAGATAGAGAGAGAAAGAGAGAGATGTTGGTTCCATTTGTTGGTTCACATCCCAAATGGCCACAATGGCCAGGACTGGGCTGACCCAAATCCAGAAGCCAGGAGCTCCTTCTGGGCTGCCCACATAGGTGCAGGACCCCAAATACTTCGACCATCTGAGACTTGAATTGGTGGCCATATGGGATGCCAGCACCATAGTCGCTGGCTTTACCCACTATTTTCACAGTGCTGGGCCTCAATTTTACTTTAAAAATAATAAAAAAATAAGTTTCATATTTTACTAACAATCAAATAGATTAAAAATAGGTACATTTGTTTTGGGAATCTCTAACATTTTCAATCATTATACCAATTTAAAAGTCAGTACATCAGCTTGAACAGATACGGAGGTCCAGGTTGGGTAGATTTTTTTCTTCTGTGGAATTTACATACATTCTATCATCCTAATGATTTTTAGTTCTTTAGCAATGCTTTATATAAAACCACTCAACATTTCATGTTTATAAAATTAAATGATAATGTGTATTGTCCATGAACCTTTTGAAATACCTTCTTATAAAATATAGGGGCTGGCACTGTGGCATAGCGAGTAAAGCCACCGCCTGCAGTGCCAGCACCCCATATGGGCACTGGTTTGAGACTGGGCTGCTCCACTTCTGATACAGTTCTCTGCTATGGCCTGGGAAAGCAGTAGAAGATGGCCCAGGTCCTTGGGCCCCTGTACCCATGGGGAAACCCAGAGGAAAATCCTGGCTCCGGGCTTCAGATCAGCTCAGCTCTGGCCATTGCAGACATTTGAGGAGTGAAGCAGCAAATGGAAGACCTCTTTCTCTCTCTCTCTGCCTCTCTTTCTCTCTCTGTGTAACTCTTTCAAATTAAATCTTGAAAGTGACAAGGAAGGAAGGAAGGAAGGAAGGAAGGAAGGAAGGAAGGAAGGAAGGAAGGAAGGAAGAAAGGAAGGAAGGAAGGAAGACAGAAAAGGAAAGAAAGAAAACAGAAGGGGTAACAAGAACCTGAAATGACTGAGGCTTATGTCCTTGTTCCATCAGTCCCAACTCTGAGTATAGATAAGGACATGGGGTGCCAGTTTCTTTCTGGCTACTTCTTGCTGATATGAACCATTAACATGGAGTGAGTATCTGTACTCTGGATTGGATTGATTGAAGAGCAGTCTTGGGTTTTTCCTGCATAATTGCTGGGGATTTAGTAGTCATATGCTCCTGTAAAAACTTTTGAAATATGTTAATTATACATGGTAATAATGGAAGCATTATGACTATGAGGATAAAAGGAGAAATTAGAAACATTGCCCATGGTGGGAAAGATGGCCAAAATGAGGAGAACAAAGAGGGATATAGGAGAGCAAAAGAGTCCTGCCAGTTAATGTGAAGACAGATGTACACCTGAGTGCTCCTGTTTTGTTTAGTGTGTACGTGCAGTCAAGGAGCTGTGGGGTAGTTAGTCTGGCCTGCTTCTGGTCCTGGGGCCCCTCATTTCCTAGCTGGCCTGGGAGGAGAGCTGGCCTGAATAGATTAGTTTTAATAGGTGACATCTCTAAAAGAAATTTAGAACTCTGCCTGCAATGTTACTAATGCTAGGTCATCCCTTCAACCATGCTGGTTACTTTGGAAGTTGGGAAGAGTGAAGGGCTTTTTCAGTTTAGGGAGGGCCAACAGGGTCTGCAGCTCTGACCCAGGAGTCCTTCAACCTCCAGGGCAGTTCCATTTCCAGTAGTGTCGCTCTTGGTAGAGTTGTCAGGCCCCTTCAGGAGCCATCTTCTAGCATAACTGCTGCTTGCCCAATGCCCAGATTGCTCATATTGCCAATCAGTGCCATTTGAGGTAGACAGGCTTTGTTGGGTCTCCTTGGTGGAAGACTCCTATGTAAGGCAGCCATTAATTGGCCTGCCGTCTATCCTTACATTGCTCCTGTACATTGGCTGCCTAAATAACTCCTCTTCCTCCTAGTCTCTGTTAAAGTGGACTACAGAGGCAGCCTTTGGGAAGGTCAGCCAAGGGGGTGCTCAATCCCATCCCTAATCCTTGGTGGCCAGAGCTACAAATCTATAGTCACAGGCATGTTATCACAGTGTTTTTCAGGGCTGGTACTGTGGCACAACAGATTAAAGCCCCAGCATGCAGTGCTGGCTCACCATACAGATGCCAGTTCAAGTCCCAGATGCTTCACTTTTGATCCAGCTCCCTGCTAATGCACCTAGGAAAACAGCAGAGGATGGCACAATTCCTTGGGCCCCTGAATCCATGCGGGAGAACTAGGAAGAAGCTCCTGGCTCCTGACTTTGGAATAGTTCTGCTCATGTGGCCGTTTGCAGAGTGAACCAGAAGATGAGAGACTTCTCTCTCTCTTTGTAATTCTTTCAGATAAATAAAATAAAAATAAACCTTTAGAATAAATAAAAATAAAAAAAAGAAAGATAAGATTATGCCCATAAGGAAAGGTATGTCCCTCTAGGTAAGATCAAACATTAAGACCATCTTATCTAAATTGTCATGCATTTTGAAGTAATTATTAAGACCCTCTCTCCCTTAGTTTGGTTTGAAAAGGAAGGTTTCAAATGTTTACTGTACAAAAAGTCTTTCAGAACCTTGAAGAGGACACATTTTAAACATAGAGCCCACAATGTTTCAATTTCCATGAGCAGTAAATCTGATTTTTAGTACAAAATGTGAATGATGAAAGACTTTAAATAGGTAAAATTGTAAATGGTTAAATTTATAAACTCATTAAATAAAAAGAAGAGGTGATTGCCTACTCCAGACAGTATTTTCAAAAGCATCTGCAAGATTTTATAAAACATTTATCTCTTTTAGGCCTCTAGGACCTTTTCATGAAGATAACCATCATGACTGATAGCAACACAACAAGATGATAGGACTTTTGTAGCATTTGGACATTTGTATTGATAGCATTTTACATCATCATAACATTTAGTACCATTTCACATCTTGACACTACCTTTAATATAACCCAATTAGCCTAATTAGTTGATGTCTCTACAAGATGAAAGAAATATCCTTTAACATTTCCAGGGGCCCAACTGCAAATATCAAAGTCCAAAGAATTTGGAACTTTATTTTTTGAATGCCTGCAAAGATGCCAAGAAGGCTTAAAATGTCTGGTAGAAATAGGATACCTTAACATCTTAATGTAATATAGGCCAGACTTGATCATTGTTCAAAAGTGATCCCTCAAATGCTTTAAAATGAGCATATAATCAAACCACAACTCTTATTAATAAAGACTCAGGTGTTTTTAAACAATTGATCTCTTTGGTCTTTCTCTAAAATGGATAAGTAAAACCTTAAATGAGTTAGCACACAGAATCATCTCATAATTTGAAGCAATTTTAACAGAGAAATAGAGAAGACAAGAGAGCTTACTGGAGTTGGTAGAAAACTGACAGAGTCACCAATTAAACAAAAAACTATTAAAAGGAGATGCTTTTAATCTATTTCAGGATTAGCAATTAAGACTATCACCAAATAGTTCTGCTGATTTCCTTGAGTTACATTTTGAATTTGTCCTTTAAAAAATCTCCAAATTAAGAGATTTTCTAAATAAAAGAATATAGCAAATTTCAATCTTAATCTCAAGCGGTCTTGAATAATTTTTCATATATGAACATTTGTAAAAATATATTTGTTAACAAATTTAAATTATTTTATAGACTGTAAATCAGAGATTACAAAATAGGGGCCAGCACTGTGGTGCAGTGGGTTAAAGTCCCAGCCTGTGGCACCAGCATCCCATATGGGTGATGCTTCAAGTCTGCTCCACTTCTGATCTAGCTCTCTGTTATGGCCTGGGAAAGCAGTAGAAGATGGCCCATATCCTTGGACCCCTGCACCCATGGAGACCTGTAAAAAGCTCCTGGTTCCTGGCTTGGGATCAGATCAGATCAGCTCTGGCCATTGCGGTTATTTGGGGAGTAAACCAGTGGAATGGGCAATCTCTCTCTCTGGCTGGACCTCTCTCTGTAACTCTTTCAACTAAATAAAATAATTCTTTAAATAATCTTCCTAGATTCAAGACAGAAATTCCTTCAAACCCAATATCCAGTTGAATTTTACAACTGAACCAAAATTTCATGCACGAGATCATTATTTACCAAAGACATCTTTTTGGATTTTAAACTGAATTTGAGCCTAGTTTCTTATCCAGAAAACACCTTGGGCTAATAATGTCTGGTCAACCATCAGCTACTTGGAACTGTCTGAAACAACTACATCTTCAGGCAGCTCCATGACCCCAAGGTTGACTGTGCCCAGTGTGGCCAGGGTGCCACAGATGAGTTACTCACTAGTGATTGTTCAACATCACATTCAATTTCATGAAGGAGGACATTCATCAGAGCAGATGGGCACCTTCTTGTTGAAGAGATTCCCAATGAGGACAATGTAATAGGTGACAAAATGAAGTGCTACTGTGCAGAGAGAGTTATGCCTGGAAATAATAATGAACCCAGTGAGCCAGTTGGTTTGAGCATTATTCCACATAGGTTAGGAGAGCTATCTCCCAAGGTAAGGTTTCCATAGGAGGGGCCCTTTATTTCCTTTCCACCCCTTGTGTGGAATATTGCTGGATAGAGGGCTTCATGGGTGTGGAATTCCTGAAATCCTACCAGGACTTTACAAAGGACTTGGTGGCCCACTTGGTGGAGGTCATGAGAAATTCCAATGTGGCCAGGTTAAAATAACAGGCAAGACTTTGTCTCCATGAAATATTAGCGAAGAGATTTTGGCTGCCGCTAGACAAGGCAGGGGAAAAGATAGAAGAAGGCTAGGCATGGGGCATTCTTTCAAGTGAAGTTGCTCAGGACTTGCCACAGTTCTTGAGATTTCTTTGCCAGCACTGCCAAATATATTACTGGAGATGGCTGGAACAGAGATTTTTGTCTTCATGTGAGAGAGAATCTAGATGTGATATAGAGTAGCAGTGTGAGATGTGGCTGCATTATGTTAGGTTTTAGGATTTTAGGACTCATAGAAGGATAGGAAGTAGCTAATTAAAGAAGTCTTTATGGGCCACTGCTGTGGCATAGGGAATAAAGCCTCCACCTGCAGGGCCAGCATCCCATGTGGGTACTGGTTCGTGTCCTGGCTGTTTCACTTCCAATCCAGCTGTCTGCTATGGCCTGGGAAAGGAGCAGAAGATGGCCCAAGTCCTTGGGTCCCTGAATCCATGTGGGAGACCAGGAAGAGGTTGCTGGCTTCTGGCTTCTGATCAGCAGGGCTCCGGCCATTGCGGCCATTTGGGGAGTGAACCAATGGAAGGAAGACCTTTCTCTGTCTCTCCCTCTCTCTGTCTGTAATTATAACTCTCATGTTGGGTTCTCAAGCCCGATGCTAGCCCCTGACCAGCAGGGGCAGCACAAGCCCTCCCCAAAAAGGCGAACGGGAAGGGTAAGGTTGACAGGTGAACATACCACAAGCACCCATGAGTTTTGTCGAAGCAGGAACCACTTTATTGAGGAAGTGTGCAGGCTTATAAAGCTTACAAAAGACATGCACAGTAGGGGAGCCAATCAGTGAAAAGATCATGCAGGCATGGGTGGACCACACACAGGGGCACCTTAAGCAAAGTATAGAGATCATGCACTGTCCACGTGTCTGGAACTAAAGCAGACCTATCCCTGCCGGTGGTCTGATGATCATATGTAGATTAATGGCAGCAGCCACAGACACACCCCTCAAACATCCACCAGGCACCATATTGTGATGGGCATTTTAGGCAATGCCCAATACTCTCAAATAAAATAAGTAAAATCTTTTTTTTCTTTTTTGAGAGGCAGAGTTAGTGAGAGAGAGACACAGAGAAAGATCTTCCTTCCGTTGGTTCACCCCCCTAAATGGCCACTACAGCTGGTGCGCTGTGCTGATCTGAAGCCATGAGCCAGGTGCTTTCTCCTGGACTCCCATGCAGTTGCAGGGCCCAAGCACTTGGGCCATCCTCCACTGCCTTCCCGGGCCACAGCAGAGAGCTGGACTGGAAGAGGAGCAACTGGGACAGAACGGATGCCCCATCAGGGACTAGAAACCCGGGGTGCCAGCGCTGTAGGCAGAGGATTAGCCAAGTGAGCCATGGCACTGGCCAATAAATAAAATCTTGAAAAAAAAAAAAAAAGAACTCATGAATTAAGCAAAATATGGCCTGAGGGAAGAAGGTCCTTTCACAGGAAAGAGTCATCCCAACTGAGAACCTAAGTTCTGAGTTCTCTAAGAGGAGACCACGAGAATCCCCAAGCTCGGACCGGTGTCCCAGTTTTAAGCTGTTACAGATAAGCATCTCCCCCAAGAGCAGGAAACTGACTAAACATGCCAGGCCCTAAGAGGGGCATGAACTGGCCCAACCAAATACCCAGGCCCTAAAGGGAGGAAGAAACCTCATGAGCATTGCTCCAATATGCTTGAGGTGGCAGAGACCTCTCTTACCAAGCCAGTGGGTTGAGAATTAGGTTCACTATGGCCTGCAGTGATGAGATCTGGCAAAAGCTCTGTGAATGCATTGAGAAATGAGAAAGTGCAAGCAGATGAGAAAGTGATCTGGAGAGCATCTCTCAGGGCCATCTGAGTCAGAAGGGAAAAGGACATGGTGGGAAAGAGAAGGTAGGGGGGGCAGAGACAGTAAAAAGGGAAAAGAGTTCAGAAAGGAGAAGAAAGTCTGGAGAAAAGTTAACATGCACAGCTCTTACCAAAAGGATATGGGAGTGGCTGATTGAGGCCAGTTGCCATTCCCTCACTCCCCCCTCACATGGCACACCACATGTAAGGTGATGATATGAACACACAGTCAGACTGAATTTATTCAAAGAAAATGAACTTGCAGAAGTTGACCAGCTGCCAGTGTGCACAAAGACCAAACATGTGGCTGAAGTCCCAGACACCAGCAACCAGGGCCTTATTATATCTTAGGTGGGTTAGGGTAGAGGTGGGGAATAGCAGGTGGAGATGAGCTTCTCCATATAGGTTTTCCAAGTTTTTCAAGGGCTTCCAAACCTGGAGAATGTATGGATGTATGGGGTGAGGTGGGAACCATATAGGATGTGAGACTGAACTGGTCTCTTGAAAGAAGGCAGGGGTAACAAGAACCTAAAATAACTGATGCTTATGTTCTTGTCCCATCATAAGCCAAAGCCAAGAGCCTGGAACTCCATCTGAGTTCCCACATGGATGGCAGAGACACAAGCACTTGGGCTGCTTTCCCAGGTGCATTAGTGTTGTGGGCTAGCTTAGGCTCAAACTTCAATTTCATGCTCTTGCCTTTTACTTAAAGAAGAATTCTAAGTTCAGGCACAAATACAACATGCAGCATGATGAGGCTTATTGATAGTGAGAATACATAGGAACAAATAGTCTTTATTAAAGCAGAGTGTGGCAGGAAGGGGAAAGACAGACTCCCATACCAGGCTCTTCTGTGTCCATGAGGGGAGAGAGAGCAAGCATGCATTCCCCTTCACCAAGCTTCTTATGAGCTTCCAAAAGGGCAGTATTTACATAGTCTGCTTGACATGTGGGTGATAGGATTACCTGGGGGTGGAGGAGGTATGGCTTTCAGCTCATGAACTATCTATCTACCTTAGTTTTTCCACATCATGAGCAGGGAGCTGGATTGGAAGTGGAGCAGCTGAGACTGTAACCAATATGCAGGTGGGATTGCTTGCATGTAGAGGTGGCTTAACCCATAGTGCCACAACACTGGCCCTGATATTGACATATCATTAACTGAAGTCTTTTTCATTTTCAATTCCTCAGTTATTACATAATATACTTTTTCTGTCTTAGTAACCACAAATTATCATTTTAAAATCAAAATCTAGACATTTTAATTATAAAAATAATACATGGGGTGGCATTGTGATTCTGCAGGTTGAGCTGTTGCTTAGAATACCAGTATCCCATAACAGAAAGCCTGATATGAGTCCTGCCTGCTCTTCTGTTCCAGCTCCCTGATAATCCAGTTTCCTGGTAATGCACCTGGAAGGACAGTGACCCAAGTGCCTAGATCCCTGTTGCTGTAGGTTCGTTTCTGAGAGGAAGAGGGTGGTGGGGGAAAGAGGTGCAGAGTCACCACACAGACCCCAGGAGTCGGGTGAAAGCAGGCCTGAGGCAAGCAGTTGCTACAGCTGCTTATATAGTAAGGCAGCCAATCCAGTCAAGGGGCGGTCTATGCCCTAACCAATCACAGCCTGTTGCCAGGCAGTTTCCAAAGCCATCCTATCACAGCCTGTTGCCAGCCAGGCTCTGTTGCCAGGCAGTTTCTGAAACCATCCAATCACAGCCTGTTGTCAGTCAGGCTCTGTTCTCATGTGGTTTCCGAAGCCATCCAATCACGGCCTGTTGCCAGGCAGTTTCTGTTGCCAGTGGCCATCTTGGCATGACCTTCTCGTTCCACCACATTGATCCCTATCACCTATGTGGGAGACCCAGATGGGGTTCCTGGTCTCTGGCTTTATCCTAGCCCACCCTAGATATTGAAGCCCTTTCTGGAAGAAAACAGTAGATGGAAGCTCTCTCTCTCCCTCACTCCCTCAACTTCTCCCTCTCTCTCTCTACCTTTAAAAGTACATCTTCATAACAACACACATATTAGCTATTAAAGACGGCAGAAGAGTATAAAATGAAAGCATGACTCCCTGCATTCTATACTAGTCATATTTCCCAGAACAAACTACTCTTAACTATTTCCTACATTATCTTCTGAGATTTCTATATGCATATATACAAGAGTACTTTAAAGTATCATGAAAATGTAATCAAATGATTAAGTCTAATTTGCTGTAATTAATTTCTTTTTAAATTTTTATTTTTATTTATTTGAAAAGCAGAGTTACAGAGAGGCAGAGACAGAGAGAGTGAGAGTGAAAGCGAGGTCTTCCATTTGTTGGTTCACTCCCCAGATGGCCACAATGGCTGGAACTGAGCAGATCCAAAGCCAGGAGCTTCTTCAGGTCTCCCATATGGGCACAGGGGTCCAAGGACTTGGGCCATCTTCCACTGCTTTCCCGGGTCATAGCAGAGAGCTGGATTAGAAGTGGAGCAGCTGGGACTTAAACAAGTGCCCAATGGGCACAGCAGGTGACAGCTTTACCTGCTGCACCACAATGTCGGCCCTTGTAACTAATTCCAAAGTCCATGCATACAAGAAGGTTTCAAAACCATTTGTGTAGTGTGTATTATGAAAAGAGGTGAATGAATTACAAGTTTTGCACCAAAATGATGTCATCTTTAATTCTATTTCTCATGAACTTTTTGAAATGCCTTCATAAAGATATTTGTGCAGAGGGCTGGCATTGTGGCATAAATGGGTTAAACCACCACCTTTAATGCTGACATTACTTATGGGCACTAGTTTGTGTCCCAGCTGCTCCACTTCTGATCCAATCCCTGTTTATGTGCCTGGGAAAGCAGTGAAAGATGACCTGGTAGAAACTCTTGGCTCCTGGCCCCTGGCCCCTGGCCCCTGGCTCTTGGATTTGGCCTGGCTCAGCCCCAGCCATCGCAGCCACTTGGGAAGCAAATCAGCAGATTCACAGGGAGAGATGGAACAGCTCTTCTTGCCTGTCTCTCTGCCTTCTGAATGAAATGACAATGAGTAAATAGCACTTTATAAAGAGATACATATGCATGTGTCCTTTTTTTTACAAAGGGGCATTTTTTCTGTACCTTGTTTTACATAAGTACTCTGTCCCTACACCATTTTTCAGACCTATTACATATTTAGTATTTGACTGTACAGATATAGCATAATGCATTTTACCACTTCTCTGTCAATATACATTTAGGTTGCTTCTGATTTATTCCCATCTTCAACAATACTACAAAGACCTAACTTGGTCTTTATGTATTTAACCAAATATATGTTAGATAAATTTGCAGTTGAATCCTAGCAAAGGACATTTACATTTAAAGAACTTTGATCTGCTAAATTATCCTCCAAAGAGAGTACTGTGTTATTCTCCTGCAAATATGAGTGCAAGGGCCTGTTTCCCCACACCTTCCAAAAGTGTGTGTGATCAGAGTCAAAATTCCTTCTGATGCTTCCAATTTCCCATTTCTTCTGCTCTCTGTCTTCAACTTTCCTTTCCCTCTTTTTAGGTCTCTGATCACACTTGGCTTTTGCCAAACTAATCTGTGAATATGTTCTGCAATTATTCCCTCTCTACTTACCTTCTACACTGCCTTCTCTCACCCTCCAACCTCACTTTTCCTGCTCACAAACTTCCCTGATAGTTTCCCTGCTGCTCAGCCCAACTGAACAGAAAACTGGTGCTCACTCTTTCCCTGGTCTCCCAACCTGCCATCCTCTTCAACCAACAGAGAATGTTAATCAGGAAACATGGGAATAATTTCATAGGAAATAACACTGCCTGTGGTGCTGGCATCTAATACAAATTTCTTCTATAGGAGTATGCTTTTGCATTTAATTACGCCCATTCTCTACTGCTTATAAACATTATCATATGAAAAAACAGAAATGAGAGTTAACTATATCAGAAATTATGTCAGAAATTAACTCTGAATTTTAAAAAGCTATAATATACATGGTTAATTTTGGCAATCTGCACTAATGACCTGTGTCCCATTACTTTTTGCTTTTGAGTACTTCCCAACCTCTCTACTGACCTCCACCTCCTCCCTCCTCCTTCACTCCTACTCCCTTTCTACATCACTGCCCCCTTTGCCCCTGAAGCTCTCTCCCTTTGGAAGCAGTCTTGTAGACTGACATTCAATCATGTGAGAAATGTTACTTATTTCAAAATGGTTCTGTAGGACAGGCCTGAATGGCATCTGATGGCAATCAACTGGCCTTCTAATAACCCTTAAATATGTTTCCAGCATACATGGGGCCAATATTGAGGCATAATATGTAAAGCCACTGCCTGTGACACTGACATCCCACATGGGCTGTGGTTCATGTCCCAGCTACCCTACTTCTCATCCAGCTCCCTGGTAATGTGCCTGAGAAAGTATCAGAGGATAGCCCAAGTGCTTGTGTCCCTGCTTCTTCATGGGAGACATGGATGAATCTCCTGGCTCCTGCTTTGATCCACTCCAGCGCTGGCTGTTGTAGCCACTGAGGATGTGAACCAGTGGATGGAAGATTGATATCTGTGTGTGTGTGTGTGTGTTTATCTTTTCCTCTAACTCTGCCTATCAAATAAATTTCTTTTTTTTTTTGACAGAGTGGACAGTGAGAGAGACAGACAGAGAGAAAGGTCTTCCTTTTGCCGTTGGTTCACCCTCCAATGGCTGCTGTGGCCAGCGTGCTGCGGTCGGTGCACCACACTGATCTGAAGGCAGAAACCAGGTGCTTCTCCTGGTCTCCCATGGGATGCAGGGCCCAAGCACTTGGACCATCCTCCACTGCACTCCCTGGCCACAGCAGAGAGCTGGCCTGGAAGAGGGGCAACCGGGATCGAATCCAGCACCCCGACCAGAGCTAGAACCCAGTGTGCTGGTGCCGCTAGGTGGAGGATTAGCCTGTTGAGCCACGGCGCCGGCCACAAATAAATAAATTTCTTTTAAAAAGTTTTAGAAAGGGGTCCACACTATGGTGCAGCTAGTTGAAAACATCCCTTGTAGCATTGGCATCCCATATAGGTACCAGTCCTGGTGGCTCCATTTCACATCCAGCTCCCTGCCAATGGCCTGGGATCAAGTACTTGGGCCCCTACACCCAAGTAGGAGATCTGGCTCCTGGCTCCTGGCCTCAGTCTAGCACAGCAGAGGCTGTTGTGGCTATTTGGGGAGTGAACCAGAAGATGATGATCTCTCTCTTAGAATAAAAAAAAGAGGGGTCAGCACTGTGGCGCAGTAGGTTAATCCTCCACCTTCTGCACTGGCATCACATATGGGCGCCGGTTCTAGTCCCGGTTGCTCCTCTTCCAATCCAGCTCTCTGCTGTGGCCTGGGAAAGTAGTAGAAGATAGCCCAAGTCCTTGGGCCCATGCACCCAGGTGGGAGATCCAGGAGAAGCTCCTGGCCCCTGGCTTCAGATCAGCAAAGCTCCAGCCATTGCAGCCAACTGGGGAGTGAACCAGCAGATGGAAGACCTTTCTCTCTATCTCTCTCTCTGCTGATAACTCTACCTCTCAAATAAATAAAAAAACTTTAAAAAAAAATAGAAAAAAGATTAAAATTAAGGAGAACAAATAAAAAAAGCTCCTCTCTCATTCTGCCTTTCTGTTTAAAGAAAATTGACCACAAATATTCTGACTCAATTTGACATACGATGGAGCCAAGAAAGCTACTGCTGACTTTGTCTAGTGCCTCCTCAATCCCTTTCTGCAGAAAAAACAATTTCTCTTGCTTTCCAAGCACCCAAAGCCAAAATGACCAGTGCTACCCAGTTTAACTCTGTTAAGGCTGCTCCAGCATTGAAGGAAAGAAGGAGGAAGGGAGACAAATGCATGGTGCTTTAGATCATAGTTTCAGACCAGAATCTCATGGTTGGGGGGTGGGTGCTTTCTCAAGATGGAGTCCCTGCTGTTCAGGTGTTACTTCGTTACCAGCTTATGTATCTCGTACAAAATATTTCTCTCTTACACATTTTATAAAACTTGCCAGAAACCTATAGCCATGAGGGGAAGGATGTGCCAAGGACAGCCAGTTAGCCTGATGAGTCTAAGCATCCTGTTCTCAGCTTTTTCCAAGTCGTATTAACAGGTAAACAACACAGTTGCTCAGAAAGTGGTCTTACAGTTGTTACAAGAGCTGCTTCCCACCAGAAGCACAAAAATGCTGGTCCATTCACAAGCACTGTGATAGGGAGGGCACTGGAGAAAAGGTCAAAACAACACACTGGGGCTGAGAAGAGAAATGCTGTAACTCTAACACCCTCTATCCAGAAATCACTTTCTGTGTTCACTTCCTAGATGGCCTCATTATGCTAAATGAGTTTCATAAACTGGTAATCTGGTGGCAATGACATTCTATCAGGACACTGGAATCACTCAGTTCTTCATGTGAAAACTGCATTACACTGAAACTCACTCAGCAATAGTTTTCAAGGTCACATCTACTCTACATCTCTGTGGGGGGAGAGGTGAACTTTTTTTCTTTCCCCTCTTCTTTTTGACCCCTCCTCCCATTAACAACTTGTATAGATGCTTCCACAGACCACAGTCTTTGTGAAAATGTAGAATTAATATCGTCCTATGCCAAAAAATGTCATGGGTTAAACACAGAACCCAAAATAAGACAAGTATCTGGACTTCTTAGTTAATTCAGTGGGGGTCCAGGGCTGTGGCAGAGTGAGTAAAGCTGCCCCCTTCAGTGACCGCATCCCATATGGGCCATGCCAGGTGGATTGTTTTTAAAGGGAGGGGGGAATTTTTTTAAGTCCCAGCTACCCCACTTCAATCTAGCTCTCTGCTATGGCCTGGGAAAGCAGTAGATGATGGCCTAGGTCCTTGGGCCCTGTACCCAGTGGGAGACCCAGAAGAAGCTCCTGGCTCCTGGCTCCTGGCTTCAGGTCAGCCAAGCTCTGACCATTGCAGGCATTTGGGGAATGAACCAGCAGATGGAAGACCTCTCCCTCTCTCTCTGCCTCTGCCCCTCTGTATCTCTGACTTTCAGATAAATAAATAAATCTTTTTTAAAAAAAGTATGGACTGTAAGATAATCAGCCTGGTGGAGCACTGGGTGACTGAAGAACTGGGCAGAGAAAGTGCTACTTTTCTGTATTTGTGTTTATAGTTTTCCACTTCATGCAAATCCAGACTAAAACAGCTCCAGTTGTTGACCGCACAGTTCGCTCTCACTTTGTAAAGGGGTCAGCAGCAGGCAATAGCAGTTGACATCCTTCCTAACAGGAGAAGGAAGAAGGGCTGATGACAGAAATTGAAAAGCAGCAATTAAGTCATCAGCTAAGATTCTGTGGCCTCAAACTCCAGATTGAAAAGTCTGCTAACTAAACACGGAAGAAGGATCAACCCGCAAAGTTACTGCTGACCCTTCACGCTGTTCCCTCTGGCGAAAAGCTCAGCAGCAGGGCCACCGCTGCCAGGTGTGTCCATGGGGAATCCTACGCCCGATGAGGTGCAGAATGGGGGCCACGGAGCAGCTCCTATTCTGACCCTCCTTCCCACCCCTGCAGCCTCCCGCACTCCTCTGAAGGCCACTGAGCCCCACCCCGCAGAAGCAGCAGCCAGAAGGCATTCTGTGACCCACCCGAAGTGGGAGCCCAGCTTATTTAAATAGAGCGAACTGGCAGCCTCATGGCCTTCCTTCCCTGCCCTCTCATCCACCCTGCTTGTGCAGTTGTCCTGACCGGTGCTCTCTGTTTCGTAACCACCACATTAAAGCACATTGAGGAAAATTTGAGCAAGGTAACACGCGGGCCTGCCGGGCACTGGGAAGCTGGGCAGTGGCGGTGGGAGACAGGAGAGCCAAAGGTCCCAGACCTGACCATGCCCCGGGAAGCCACCAGGATCACTGAGAAGCAAGTGAGCCACGTGGCGGAGCGGCGACCCGCCCTCTCGCCCATCCCTCTCCCACACACACATCTGTGTCCCCTTCTGTTCTCCATACTTGCCTGAAAGTCCCGGGATCCCGTCCCCCTGCTTCAGGACACTCAGGGAGCAAAGCGGAGAGTGTGGGACAGAAAAAGTCCCCGGCATGTGGGACCCACAGGCGGCAGCTGAAGAGGCACAGAAGCAGCAGGTGGCGGCTCAGGGTGTCTCCGCAGACTTCCTGGGATTGTACATGCAGAGCAAGAGCCACAGTGAATGTGGGAGAAGGAGCAGCGTGGCCTCTCAGGCTGACTCCCCATGAATGAACTTCCTCTGTTCTCAACTCTGCGCCAGAGAGCAGGCACCGACATGCACATACGCAGGTGCATGTACTACCACGTCCACATGCACAGGCAATCGGAACACAGAATACGTCAGGGCACCTGGCGACTCTGGGAAATGGAGTCCAGGCCACGCATTTCTAGAGACCAGCGGGTGATCCCCAGGGGCTTCAGTGTGGAGTGGATGGAGAAATACTGGCCAGAAGGGGGCATCCGCTCTGTTCACATCCCCTCTTCTTTTCCTTCCCACCCCAAAATCTCAAGGATCAGTTGGTATTCTTTCCTGAATCAAATCTTGAAGCATGGCACTCTCTTTTGTAACTGATCCCAAATCCTGGCTCCTTCATAACCTCTGTCTTCTTCCAGAAACATCTTATGGGTTGCATTGTTCCTGGAAACTTCTCTCACATAATAAATGATTATGAAAGCAATATACCTTTTAGCAGAGGTGTAGAGGGTAGAGTTTAACATGCAGATTTGATAATACAATTTTATTTGTGTCTTATTGATGTTTATAGTTCTTCTCAAATCATTTTACACCATCTTTTAATTCCTCAAGCATAGAAACAAAGAAGGGAACTGGATACCGAACTAACATTGCTAAGTATCTTCTAGGAGCAAGATTAAGGGACTAAATGCCTTACCTCATAGCATTTATACCTTGGATTAATTCTGGAGACAGTATAATCAGGAGTTCACAAAAGGGAAATTGAGGTGCAAAGAGTTTAGAACTTGCCCATGGCAATATCATTAAAATGTCTAGGTTAAAGGCTAGCTAAAATATAATACTGGTTTAAGAAATTCTTTTGTGTTGGGGCTCAGTTTCTAAAACCCCAAATTTGCCATCTGGGGAAAAAAAAGTGAGAGAGAGGGAGGCTGGTACCATGGTGAAGCAAGTAAAGCTGCCTCCTGCAGTGCTGGCATCCCATGGGGGTGCTGGTTTGAGTCCCAGCTGCTCCACTTTGGACCCAGCTCTCTGCTATGATCTGAGAAAGCAGTAGAAGATGGCCCAAGTCCTTGGCTCCCTGCACCCATGTGGGAGACCTGGAAGAAACTCCTGGCTCCTGACTTCAGATGGGCACAGCTCCAGTCATTACAGCCAGTTGGGGAGTGAACTAGCAGATAAAAGATCTCTCTCTCTCTCTCTCTCTCTCTCTCTCTCTCTCTCTCCTTCTTTCTGTGTAGCTCTGACTTTCAAATAAATAAATAAATCTTTTTAAAAAAAGTGAGAGGGAGCAAGAGTACCTACAACAATAATCTACACTGTAGAGAACATAGGATTCTAACTTGTCTAAAAAGGAAGACAATTCAAAATTGCTATTATTCCATTGTCATTTTCATTTTTTCTTATGTTTAATATCAAGATAGCATATATATTATACAATCTTAGGTATACATATGATTTTTAAAATGTTTAAGTAGAAATGCAAATGGATAACTGGATGACATGGAGGTCTATGTTTATGATTGCTTCTGTCAATTCTAGTTCATGGGATTAGAGTTGTTGCTGGATTAGGAATGCTTAAATATTTATCCATTGGTTTCACACTATTTACTGTCAGGCAATATTCTTTGGGTAGACTGCTCTTTCTTGCCAAACTGAAAATGTCATGGGGACAAGAAACATGTTTGCCTTGAAATTAACTCAGCATCTGGACAGAGTAAGTCTCTTAGTTCAATGAATAAATGAGGATATAGAAACAAGCAAATAAGAGTTGTGACCCCCAAGAACTGCCTAGTAGAGGAGACAAGGAAATAGAAATCTATTTGAAGACTGTCACAATTAGGGTTGAAGTGTACAAACAGGAACCATCCAGGCCAACAGGTCAAATGTTCACCCTTGCTATGGAAGGCATTCCATTCATTTATTCAATAAGTGTTTATTGAGCAATCTTCTGTGTTGTGTGTGGAAAGAACTACCAGCCACTTGATTTCCCTGAACAACCAGATAGAAGCAGGGAGACTGGACTGAATCACAAAAGGCTTTGCACACAAAGGTAAGGAAAATAAAAGACAGGGGGTAAATTAGTCTATTAAAGATAATTTAGTAGGATCCATGCAGAGGTACTGTGGCAGTGAGAATGAAGAAAAGGCAAATATTACATTGAGATCTACATGTAGAATCAACGGGAGTTCAATGCTTTAATATGGTGGATGAAGGCAGATGGAAACTCATGTGTAAATCTTAATTTGGATTTTATTTTTAAAGGACAAGATGTTCTTACTACATTAATGTTCATCAATAACAAAAGGCTACCTCAAATCAACTTACAAAGTTTGCATAAATCTAGAACACAATCTCATGGGTAAATGTTATGAATAAGCCCTATGTAAATCATCAAGCCTATTATGTAAACTGCTACCATATACAATGGTCCTCACTATGATACAGTTACTTAGAAATTAGAAGACATGGGGTCAGCACTGTGCTGTAGTGGGTAAAGCTTCTGCCTGCAGTGCCAGCATCCCGTATGGGAACCAGTTTAAGTCCCAGCTTCTCCACTTCTGATCCAGCTCTCTGCTGTGACCTGGGAAAGCAGAAGAAGATGGCCCAAGTCCTTGAGCCCCTGCACCCACATTGGAGATCCAGAAGAAGCTCCTGACTCCTGGCTTCAGATCAGCTTAGCTCTAGCCATTGCAGCCATCTGGGGAGTGAACCAACACATCAAAGATTTTTTTTCTCTCTTTCTCTCTCTCTCTCTCTCTCTCTCTCTCTGCCTCTGCCTCTCTGAAGTTCTGCCTTTCAAATAAATAAATAAAATCTAAAAAAATGCTGATGAGAAACTATTTTTAAAGAAACGAAACTAGAAGACATAATCAGTGGCTATACGAACAACCTAAATAAAAATGAAATTCAAAATCTCACAAAATTACATAATTCATAGCTGAATTTGGAACACCTCACTAAGTCACAGTTCATGCATCCAGCAATCTCAGGTACTCAAAGTACAATGAGCAGGACATAAGTAAAAACGTTCCCAGAATAGTCAAAATATGCATTATAAAGTCCAAGTGAGGTGTCCTGCCACTGGCTCAGCATCATGGCTCTTAAACTGGTTCATAAACTAGCTCCTCTGGCAGGCATGAGTGGGCACAAAGAAAAGAAGAAAGCAGTCAGTGTGAACTGTGACTAAGTGGAAAGGGCTCCAAGAACACGATGCAGAGCTCTGTGGCCCCTAGCTGGATGTAATATGCAGGCAGGCATTTTGATTTCTGGGAGACTACCATGCTCTGAGTTGTTATTGGTCCATCAGAACTGAGCAGAATCAACACATTCCAGGCCAACATCCACAATTCATCTAGTGATAATGGAGCACTGGAGCTTGGCTTTATGGGTACAACTAAGCCTCACTCCCTTGCTATATCTTTGTTTGGAGCCACTGAAACTGGAGAGCACATGGGGTCAGAGGGGGTAGAGGAGCATGGTGTGTGGGGGTCTAAATGTGGCAGCAGTGTGCAGAGGGGGGTGTGGAGGAGGAGGAGAGAACCAAGAGCATCTAACACTAGGGGCATAAGGAGCAGAGGAGGAAGGGAGACAGGATGACTTGTCTGCATTATGCCTGGTACCCTCCTGGGTATAATTGATACAACATGAATGATGTGAATATAGTGCTTACCCTAAAGACACTTCAGTCCTGGGGGACAGGTGACAAGGACATAGATAATTACAAAACAGTGTGATAAAAGGTGTAGGTGCACAACAGAATCACCTACATCATTTGTGGATTTCATGTCCATGTCAGGTAAGAACAACTGGGCTAAGGTCAAATCTCAGAGGGATGAGAGCCCAGAAATGACACAGTTGTCTGAAAAGAAAATAGGCAGGTGATAGGCAGATGCTTGGTAACTGAAGCTGGGGCCAGAGCATGGATCCTGACTGACTGGAGGCTGTCAAACTGTCATTAACCTGTACCAGGCTGAGATGTCCTAGCTTCTATCCTGGTGCTCATGTCTGTAGAGAGGCATAACAAGAAAGAGAAACTCACCTCTGGCTGTGGTTGACCAGAGGGACTGTGAGAGGTCCTCCATTTGAGGCCAGAATCGTTTTACCCTGAGGTTTCCTCATTCATGGGAAGGCTCTTTTCTTTTTCTTTTCTTTTCATTTCATTTCTTTTTTTATTTGACAGGCAGAGTTAAAGAGTGAGAGAGAGAGAGAGAGACACAGAGAAAGGTCTTCCTTCCATTGGTTCACCCCCCTAAGTGGCCACTATGGCTGGTGTGCTATGCTGATCCGAAGCCAGGAGCCAGGTGCTTCCTCCTGGTCTCCCATGTGGGTGTAGGGCCCAAGCTCTTGGGCCATCCTCCACTGACTTCTGGGCCACAGCAGAGAGCTGGACTGGAAGAGGAGCAACCAAGACAGAATCCAGTGCCCCAACTGGGACTAGAACTTGGAGTACCAGAGCCACAGGTGGATATTTTCTTTTTTGCATTAAACTCTCCTGCCACCAGATCTCCCACATACCCAGAGGGTAGATGATAATGAATTATTGAATGAACAGAATCTTGAGGTGTCAACTAAATAGAAGACTCATGAGTCAATACTCACCTTATGGGTGTACTGCAATATGAGAAAATTGAGGCAGGGGATTTTGGTCACACTCAACCTAAGAGTCCTTCTTAAAAATCAAAATAAATAGGAGAGCCGGCGCCATGGCTCAATAGGCTAATCCTCCACCTTGCGGCGCCGGCACACCGGGTTCTAGTCCCGGTCGGGGCGCCGGATTCTGTCCCGGTTGCCCCTCTTCCAGGCCAGCTCTCTGCTATGGCCAGGGAGTGCAGTGGAGGATGGCCCAGGTGCTTGGGCCCTGCACCCCATGGGAGACCAGGAAAAGCACCTGGATCCTGGCTCCTGCCATCGGATCAGCGCGGTGCGCCGGCTGCAGCGGCGGCCATTGGAGGGTGAATCAATGGCAAAGGAAGACCTTTCTCTCTCTGTCTCTCTCTCTCACTGTCCACTCTGCCTGTCAAAAATAAAAATAAATAAATAAATAAATAAATAGGAGCTGGTGCTGTGGTACAGTGGGTTAAAGCTCTGGGCTGAAGCACCGGCATCCCATATGGGCACTGGTTTGAGTCCCAGCTGCTCCTCTTCTGATCCAGCTCTCTGCTAAGGCCTGGGAAAGCAGTAGAAGATAGCCCAAGTCCTTGGGCTCCTGCACCCATGGGGGAGACCTGGAAGAAGCTCTTGGCTCCTGGCTTCAGATCAGTGTAGCACCAGCTGGTACAACTCCAGCAATTGAGGCCATCTGGGGAGTAAACCATTGGATGGAAGACCTCTCTCTCTGTTTCTACCTCTCTCTGTAACTCTGTCTTTCAAATAAATTAAATATATTTTAAAAAAGCAAAATAAATAAATAATCCCTTTCACAACTCAGAAGTGCCCATCTGCCAACCTCCTGAGTATATGCTCCCAGAAAATGAGAAATCCCCTAAGACTAGAGGTGGGCAAGCACTATCTTGACACTTTCAAAACCATGTGAGGAGAAAAAGCCCCACCCCACTAGAGCCCATTCATCCAAGGATACAGCAGAAGCCTCAGAGGCTGGCTTCATTGCACATTTGCCAACAGGGTAGGCAGGGCACAGAAGGTGTGAAGATATTTGTGGCCTCATGGTGCTGGCTCCAGCTGTTGACACACAAAGAATGGGTGATAGGCAGGAGTTCAAGCTAGCCCTGCCTCTGCCTGGCCACCACTTCAGTATGCATGGACCAAATCTGCATCTGGAGCCTGCTGAGGCCAGGGGATACATGGGGACCTACAGTCAGAGGAATTTTGAAGCACTAGCTTCAAGGTTGGAGAGTTGCCATAGCAACAACACTTTTAGGGGTTGGTGTGATAGGGACAGCCCTGGGAAGATGAACTGGTCTCCTGACCCCATGTCTTTCCCTTTATGTTCCTCTGACTTACAACATGAATGAGGCTCTGACAGAGGGAGAGTGGGGCATGGGATTTGCAAGGCAGACAGGTGAGCAAGTGAAGCAATCTGACTTCTTACCTGGGACAACTAGAGAAGAGGAGAGATTTGCAGGCTAGAAACAGAGCAAAGAGACAGCAAAATAATACATCCCTGTTGCCCCTTCCCCAAGATGCACAATTGACCTCTTCTTAAATCAGAATTGATGGTAGTAGTGATGTTGGAAATTGTGAGTGAAGGGCCCAATGTGGCTAATTTTCTGTTTGTCTTTCCTGTAAAAGGTATAGCAAATGATATCTACTTAAAACATACACATAGCTTGAGGCCTGACTGAGAGTTCTTGCAAAATATAAGTACACCTTGTGAACTTGAAAGATGCTAACTGTGTGGCCTCTCACTGGGGATTTGGAGTTCTGTAATTAGAGCTGGATTTTGTCACTGGTGGTGCACACTGTTGTCTCTACTAGAGTCCACGGCCACTCTTATGGCATTTACCCTGGTTGGACATTTCCTCAGATTCCCAGCTGAAAGGCACCAAACATGAATGCCTTTAGCTAAAGAGTGAAATCTATCTGAACTGCAGCAGATTGTGATTGGATAGATTTTTATTGTAGAATTTCTACCAGAAATCAACTTCATCAAAGCATGCTTTGTTCTGACTTTATCATACACAGTGATGGAGCAAGGACAAAAGCCTTGGATCCATGATGACCTCTTACATAGCAACAAGCAGGCCCCTGTTTTTTGGCCTTGCCAATACAGTGCCACCCTACTTTAACCAGGCCTGTCCTGCCTTGACTTTTGGACACATTACTATCAGAAGACTCCTGGTGTCAGCCCGAGATCTCTCTCACTCCTCCTCTCAAGCTATCTCCCCATATCTCAGCTGCTCAGCCTCAGAGTTCAGTCTCAGCCTGAACCTCTCCCAGCTCACACTGTTATCTCAAAGGACCCTGAAATCTAGCCCAAACTCTCCCTCTTTCTCATCAGCCCAGCATTAGCTCACATCTCCAAACCCATTGCCTACAGTGCTAGCATCCCATTCAGGCACTGGTTCAAGTCTCAGCAGCTCTACTTTTGATCCAGCTCTCTGCTATGGCCTGGGAAAGCAGTGGAAGATGGTCCCTGTGCTTGGGTCCCTGCACCCACAGGGGAGAACTGAAAGAAGCTCCAAGGCTCCTGGCTTTGGATTGGCCCATCTCTAGCTGTTACGATTATTTGGGGAATGAACTAGTGGATGGAAGACTTTCTCTCTGCCTTTGCCTCTATGTAACTCTGCTTTTCAAATAAATAAATAAATCCTTTTTTAAAAAATGTTTTATGGGGCTTATTAATGTATGATTAATCAACATTTCTAGTTTCCTTATATAATGTCAATTATAGTATAATATTCTGCTATTAACTTTTAACTCTGTTCATTGTTTAGGATGACAACGCAATTTGTTATCTTCTTTGGCTTTGTTACATGTTTTTCTTTTAAAATATTTATTTATTGGTATGTCTGAGTTACATAGAGAGAGAAGGAGAGGCAGAGAGAGAGAGCAAGGTCTTCCATCCACTGGTTCACTCCCCAGTTGGCTGTAATGGCTGGAGCTGTGCCAATCCAAAGCCAGGAACCAGGAGATTCTTCCAGGTCTCCCATGTGGGTGCAGGGTCCCAAGGACATGGGCCATCTTCTGCATCTTCCCAGGCCATAGCAAAGAACTGGATCAGAAGTGAAGCAGCCAGGACATGAACCAGTGCTATATGAGATGCCAACATTGCAGGCAGCACCTTTACCCAGTACTCCACAGGGCCAAAATTGTTACATATTTTTCTTTTGAGCTTTATGCCTCTTGCCTGGCAGAATTTTTCAGAAGTATAATTCCCAGCATAATACTCCTGGCCTGGCACTTTGAGATAGTGAATTCTGGCTACATAACAAATATAGCTAAGTTTATTAATGGACTGCAAGTAAAACTAGCCTGAAGACCACTCCTTCTAAACCCTCATTGTTGCTCAAAGTTGGCTAAAAATGTGCTCACACTGACCCCTTCTCATCAAATGTTTCTCTCTTGACATGGGTCTGGATCAAAAACCAAGTCAAATAAAACCTGGAAAAATTGGAACATGATCAGCTGCATTTTCAGAAATGGATTTTGGTCACAAAGAGGAAACAAAAATCAAGATGCAATGAGTCATTAGTGTCAATCCTAAATCAGGTTCGATGAAGCAGGATGGTTATAAAGGAAGGGATTTTTAATGAATTATTATTTGATAGTAACTATAACAGAACATTCTGTCAGAACTATATCCTCTGGAGAGGGCTTCCATTTTGAAGAGGAGATGCTACCTTGATGTGATACTTAGTGTTCTCCTACCTAATGCTAGAAATTTTGTACAGCACCCACAGTGAACTTCTGAGGAAGTTCTTTGACATTGTTGTTCCTGAGAAGCTGGGATTAGGATGCAGAGCACTAATTCAAACTTTGGAAAAATAAAATTACCGATGCTGTAAGATTGATCTGGGCATTGCCATGTGAGGCTGGCTGATATGTCTCAGAATAACAGTCACTTGTGTACTGCAGGACACAGAGTAGCTCACTTTTGGCCAACCCAGCACAATACATACAACTCACTGTGTGTGCGTCCACTCCTGGAGCAAAGGTTACTGCCTCATTTTGGGCTCTCTGGGAGATATTAAGCCATAGTATTTGATAACCAAAATGTTACTTTGAAGCTATAATGTTTAATCCAGTCACCTTGCAACGAGACCACTCTGGGACACATATATGTGAATAATTATATGATATTGAACAGCTAGATCTGACCAATGTCCCTTTAGCAGAGGGGGGAACACCCATTCCATGTCATAGAAAGCCCATGGGTCTGACCTTGCTAAGGCAACTGCAAATGGGACTTGAAATTCAATAAACCTGTAGCAGGCTAAATCTTTTTAAAAAAAGATTTATTTATTTATTTACCTATTTATTTGAAAAGGAGAGAGAGGGAGAGAGGGAGAGAGAGAGAGAGAGAGATCTTCCATCCATTGTTTCACTCCCCTAATGGCCACAATGGCTGGAGCTGGGCCAATCCAAATCAGGAGCCAAGAACTTCTTCTGGGTATCCTGAGCAGGTACAGGGCCCCAGGACTTGGGCCATCTTCTATTGCTTTCCCAGGCCATAGTAGAGAGCTGAATTGGAAGTGGAGCAGTTGGAACTTGAACCAGTGCCCATATGGGATGCTGGCACTGTAGACAATGGCTTTACCTGCTATGCCACAGTGCCAGCATCCCAAATGGGCACTGGTTCAAGTCCTAGCTGCTCCACTTTTAATCTACTCTCTGCTATGGCCTGGGAGAAGAGTGGAAGATGGCCCAATACATGGGCTCCTACACCTGTGTGAGAGAACTAGAAAAAGCTCCAAGGCTCCTGGCTTTGAACCAGCTCAGCTTCTGCCATTGAAGCCATCTGGGCAGATAGCCAGCAGATGGAAGACTTCTCTCTGCCTCTGCCTCTCTGTAAGTCTGCCTTTCAAATAAATAAATAAATCTAAAAAAAAAAAAAAAAGCTGCACAGAAACTGGCTGTGCAATCCTTCTCATAATGCAGAGGATCTCTACAGCTAAACCCAAGACTAGAAACTTTATCTGAAGCAATGCCTACAGGGGCTGGCGTTGTAGTGTATCAGGTAAAACTGCCAACTTCTACTCAGTATCCCATATGGATGCTGGTTAGAGTCACAGCTGCTCCACTTCTGATCCAGCTCCCTGCTAATGGCCTTGCAAAAGCAGCAGAAGGTGACTCAAGTACTTGTTCCCCTACCACTCATGTGGAACACCCTGAAGAAGCTCCTAGCTTCGTCATGATCAATCCCTGGATTATGCAACCATCTGAGAAGTGAACCAGCAATGAAAAAACTCTGTCTCTCTTTCTTTCTCTGTTAACTTCACTATTATGTAAATAAATAACTAATAAAAGAAATACCTAAAACTTTGTCTCCTTTCATTCTTACAATACCCCAGTCAGACAGCCATTGTTCCTTTTCCCTGAGGTTTGAGGAATAACAAGAAATAGGGGCAATTGAAACAAAACTTCCATAATACAAAATCAGGGCTCAGCCTCTTGTCTGTGTCTCTTAGCCCAAAGCTTTCTTGCCTGTATGGTATCGAAAAAATTTGGGACCAATGCTGTGGCATGGTAGGCTAAGCCTCTACCTGCAGTGCCAGCATCACATATGGATGGTTCTAGTCCCAGCTGCTCCACTTTTGATCCAGCTCCCTGCTAATGGCTTTGGAAAGCAGCAGAAGATGGCCCATGTCTTTAGGCCTCTACATCCATGTGGAAAGAATTTCCTGGCACCTGGCTTCAGATCAGCTCAGCTCTTCCATTGTGGCCATTTGGGGAGTGAATCAACTGGTGGAAGACTCTCTCTCTCTCTCTTTTTCTCTATCTCTATCTCTCTCCCTCCCTGTCTGTAAACTCTGCCTCTGAAGTAAATAAATAAATAAATCTTTTTTTAAAAAAAGGGAATGATACAGCTGGCCTGACAAGCTAGTAATCACTTGACAAAAGAAGTCATTTGTTTCTGCAATAGATAAACCCTGTTAGCCAAAATTGTCTGGAAAGGTTTATTTAGGGGAGTTTCAGATCAGGTAAGAAAAATCCAAGTCTGGGAAGTAAATAACTGCCATTTACACATAAACCCCAGACAAATTAAGCTCACCTGTACATCATAAAAATTCACTAAAGAACATGTCATCGCCACCAATAAAAGGAAGATCACAAGCACCACTGAACAATCGGGAACTTGGACAAAGCTCAACATGCACCTGTCAGCCCCAATTTTAATCTATAAAAACATTTACCTCTAACTTCTTGGGGAGCCCTGAAATTAAGCAAAAAGTTCTCATCTCCTTACTTTGGACTTTGCCATAAACACCTCAAGCTACCATCACTCAGTGTCAGTGATTGGCTTACTGTGTGTTGTGCAAGCACATATAGGTTAGGGGGTTCTTTTTGTTTTATTTTTTGTTTCTGTTTTAAAGATTTATTTATTTCTTTGAGACTCAGAATTACACAGAGAGAGAAGGAGAGGCAGAGAGGGAGAGGGAGAGAGTAAGAGAGAGAGAGGTCTTCCATCTGCTGGTTCACTCTCTAATTGGCTGCAATGGCTGAAGCTGCACTGATCTGAAACCAGGAGCTTCTTCTGGGTCTCCCATGTGGGTGCAGGGGCCCAAAGACGTAGGGCATTTTCCACTGCTTTCCCAGGCCAAAGCAGAGAGCTGGATCAGAAGTGGAGCAGCTGGGACTCAAAGTGGTGCCCATATAGTATGCCAGCACTGCAGGCAGTGATTTTTATCCGCTATGCCATGGGCAGGTCCTGGTTAGGGGGTTCTATAACAACATTGCCAATGAGTTTGGGGGGGTTATTCTGCATAGGAGCAGAGATGGTACTTGAAACCCAGGCATGCTGACATAGAATGTAGGCATCTCAAGCAGTGTTCCAATCACTATGCTAAATCCCATTCCCTTAGTTTGTTAAATTAACTTTCTACTTGAATGCCAGAGAGACTGAGAAAACAGCAGAGATGATCCATCTGATGGCTCACTCCCCAAATGCCCAGAATGGCTGGGGCTGAGTGAGGCCAAAGCCAGGATCCAAGAACTCATTCCAGGTCTCCCTCATGGCTGGCATGGATCTGAGTGGCTTAGCCTCCAAGGGTGCCCATTAGCAAGATGATGGGATTAGAAGAGCCAGGACTCTGTCCTAGGCATTCTCGTAGCTAAATGTGGGTGTCCCAAGTGACAGCTTAATTGTTGTGCCAAATTCCAGCCCAGCTAACTTTGTTGAGATATTTTCCCTCACAAGTCTCTTTCTCTACTTAGAAGAGGGAAAACTGATTTTTCTTTGAAAAAATTGTCAATTAAACAGGGAGATTCTCACAAACATAAATGAGATACACTCAGTATTATTTTAAATATATTATTTGAAAGTTTGCTTTTAATAAATTCAGAAAAGTTAGAAAATAATAGATTGTGGTTTGGGTACAAATAATATATCTAAACCGAACATAACATGAGTTTTAACACCTCTGCTTTAGAAGACATTTACAACTACATTGAAGTTGTGTAGAAGAGAATGATATAGAATTAATGAAAGCATGAATGCAGGAGGTCAGATTCTTCTTTTCCCCTCAGGCTTCAATGCAGGACCACCAAGTCCGTATTGCAATGTTCGGATACACTATGTATATTTTCACACTGTTTTTGTCTGACACTCTCTGAATCTATGTTGGGATTTTTTCCCCAAGCCTTCTTGAATCTGTAGAAATATCACAGCATGATATAGCTCCATCCCATTAAAACACTCAATAATGGATACATGACTCTTCCTTGAGCTTTATATGAAGAAACACAGAATAACTCACCTGGAAGCATTTCAGAAAATGAGATAAACATTCAGGGAAAAAGCATTTGGCATGGTGGTGAAAAGACCCACATTCCATGTTATGGTACCTGGGTTCAAGTCCCAGTACTGATTCTGATCCAGCTTCCTGTTCATACACAAGGAGGTGAGCAGCAAGCTCAATAGTTATCTCTCTGTTGCCAGCATGGTGGATTCAGAATAAGATTCTGGCTTCTGACTGCCCTGGCCGGTCCCAGCAGGTGCAAAGACAATCTCTCTCCCTCTGTCTCTGTCTCTGTCTCTGTCTCTCTCTCTCTCTGTGAGTGTGTGTGTCCCTCTGTCTCTTAATCAGTGTCTCTATTTTCAAATGAAATTTTTTTTTAAAGATTTGTTTATTTGAAAGGGAGAGTTACAGAGAGGAGGCAGAGAGAGTTTGAGAGAGAGGTCTTCCATCCACTGGTTCACTTCCCAGATGACTGCAACAGCTGGAGCCACACCAATCTGAAGCCAGAAGCCAGAACCTATTCCAGGTCTCCCACATGGTCGCAGGGACCTAAGGACTGGGACCATGTTCTACTGCCTTCCCAGGCCATAGCAGAAAGCTGAATCGAAACTTGAGCAGCCAGAACACAAACCGATGCCTATACTGGATGCCGGCACTGCAAGTGGTGGCTTTACCGGTAACACTATGCCACAGTGTTGCCCCAGGAAATGTTTTCTAAAAATGAGAAACATCGTGGACAAGAAAAATATTTTTTCTTAAGCCATCAGGGTCATGTTCAGCATCTTTACCTACATGTGGAAACTGCCCAAGTCTTCCAGAAGCTGCAATCATATCTTAGCTCAGTCTTGAAGGAAAAATGCTCTTGTTTTCCTGTAGGTGCTGTGCGTACATCACTGGTAGTAGCAAGCCTGTGCTTGACTCCTCCAGGGTGAGTTTTGGTGCAAAGCTTACTGTTTAGCGGTGGCTTGCTGCCCCCTGCTAGCCCTCTGGTGGAACTAATAAAGTGTTTGGCAGATACTGACAAATTGTTGACGAACTTTCAAGACCCTACATAATGATGAATAGCAAAGTTAAAGTGGTCACAACTTCCCATTTTATAAAGCTATAGGAATGGAGACTGAGCCTCCTCTAATCTCAGCTTCAACTGAGATCCCATTACCTTTTTTTATATGCATTTCATTTCCAACCATTTCACAATGCTTGCTATTGTCCTTTGTGATTTGTTTCTGTAGCTCCTAGGAGTGTGTTCTTATTTTCTACATATTGTGCACTTCTCAAATGTTCTTCTGTTACTGATATTCCAGGCGAATCTATTGTGGTCATAGGATGTCCTTTTTTATTTTTATTCTTTTAATTTTGCTGAGGTTCTTTTGTGATCTAGCAAAAGGTCTTCTGCAGGCCATGTTCTGTGAGTACTTGAACAGAATGTGTATTTTTTTGTTCAAGTACATGGTCAAGTTGCTTTATCATTTCCAATATATTGCAAACCTGTTCTGTCCATTATTAAGTGACATATTTCTGTCTCCTAATATTAATTTTTTAAGAATTATTATATCTAATGCTGGACTAGAGAGAGAGAGAGAGGCATTCCTCTGCTGATTTTCTTTCAAAATTGCTACAAAGCTGGCCAGTGTTGTGGCGCAGTAGGCAAAACCACTGCCTGCAGTGCCAGCATCCCATATGGGTCTTTGTTTGAGCCCTGGCTGTTTCAATTCTGATCCAGCTCTCTGCTATGGCTTGGGAAAATAGTGGAAGATGGCCCAAGTCCTTGGGCCCCTGCACCCAACTCCAGCCATTTTGGCAATCTGGGGAGTGAACCAGTGGATGGATGACCTCTCTCTCTCTGTTTGACTCTCTGTAACTCTTTCACATAAATAAATCTTTTGAAAAGGTGAGCTAGCCAGGAGCTGGATCACTAGAACTGCCAGAACTAGAATGAGTGCCACAATTGGTGGCTTTACTCCCTATGCCACAGTGCCCCTTCCTAATACTAGTCTTGACCAGTCTTTTCTCTATGATTTTTGTCATTTTCTTTCATTTAATGTTGGGCTTATTTGTTAGATACATGTATATCTAGAATTAATCTTATCCAGGTTGATTGACCCTTTTATTACTCTAAAATGTCATTTATCTGTAGTACCTTTATTGTAGAGTTTCTTCTCTTATTGGAACGGTCAGCAAGTATATACATCTCTTTTATAATTACCTTACATGGCATATCCATATTTCATGCTTTAACCTCTAATACTTTTGTATTAGAAGCACCACTGTTCTGGTGCTTAAGGTTCATTTGCTCCATGATTCTGGCTTTTTCAATTTATCTTAAAGATTTATTTTATTTTATTTCATTTTGAAAGACAGATACAGCAATCATGAAGGGAGCACAGTCCAGAGTAGGCAAAGCAGCCCCTGGTACAAATCACCCCTGTGAGCTGTCTTGCTGCTTCCTGAATATTTCTTTGAATCAGAAATAACCTGAGCAACTAGTTGTTGACCTGGTGTCATTGGCCTAAAGAGTTTCAGACTGGCACAAACCAGATTAAAATTCCAACTGAAATCTAGGGAAATGTATTTGGTAAGTATCAAACTTGTACATGGTGCTACCAGGTAATATCTCTTTTGTTCAGCTGTTAGTGGACATTGGTTTTTTTGTTTTGTTTTCAAAAGATTTAATTGATTTGAATGACAGAGGTACAGAGAGAGAGGGAGACAGAGAAAGAATTTCCATCCATGGGTCACTCCCCAATTGGCCATAATGACCAGGATTGGGTTGGTCCAAAACCAGGTATCAGGAGCTTCTTTTTCCAAGTCTCCCACATGAATACTCTGGTTTCTCTTCAGATCGTATAAATCTTTCTCCTTTTACCAAGTCTCCCACATGAGTTCAGGGGCCCAAATTCCTGGATCATTTTCTGCTGCTTTCCCAAGCACAATAGCATGGAGCTGGATTGGAAGTGGAGTAGCTGACAACATAGGAGGTGACTTTACCCATTATGCTACAATGCTGACCCCTGAACATTGCATTTAAGAGAGCTCTCCCTGGGACCAGTGCTGTGGTGTGGTGCCAGTTTGAGTCCTGGCTGCTCCACTTCCAATCCATGTCTCTGCTCTGGCCTGGGAAAGCCAGTAGAAGATCAGCCAAGTCCTTGGGCCCCTGCACCTGTGTGGAAGACCTGGAAGAAGCTCCTGGATCCTGGCTTCAGATCACCACAGCTCTGGCTGTTATGGCCAATTGGGGAGTGCACCAGTGGATGGAAGACCTATCTCTCTCCTTCTGCCTCTCCTTCTCTCTGTGTGTAACTCTGATTTGCAAAAAATTAAATAAAATAGAAAGAGAGCTCTCCCTTTTGTAGTCAGATATCTCTTCCCTGAGAAATTGCTTTCTTATTTTTTTAAAGATTTATTTTATTTATTTGAAAGATAGAGTTACATAGAGAGCTAGAGACAGAGAGAGAAGTCTTCCATCTGCTGGTTCACTCTCCAGATGGCTGCAACAACCAGAGCTGCTCCAATCCAAAGTCAGGAGCCACAAGATTCTTCTGGGTCTCCCACATGGGTTCAGGGACCCGTGGACTTGGGCAATTTTCTATTGTTATCCCAGGCCATAGCAGAGAGCTGGATTGGAAGAGGAGCAGCCAGGACTAGAACTAGCACCCATATGGGATGCCGGCACTTCAAGAGAGGGCGTTAACCCACTGCGCCACAGTGCCAGCCCAAGAAATTGTTTTCTAACTTGGTTCTTTTACAGGTCTGGACTAAACAGCAATTGTGATCAGAGCTCTATTCTTATTGCCCCTTAGCACTTATTTTCTAAAATAAATAAATTGTATTTGGAAACTACAAAAGAAAAAGCTGCTTGACCTCCTTAAGACTGAATAAGAAATGGCCACTTAAAAGATCTCTGAATGGGGCTGGGGCTGTGATGTAGTGGGCTAAGCTACCACCGCAGGTGCCTGCATCCCATCTGGGCATGATTTCTAGTCCTGGCTGCTCCTCTTCTCATCCAGCTCTATGCTGCAACCTGGAAAAGCAGTAGAGATTTGCCAAGTGCTTGGGCCTCTGCACCCATGTGGGATACCCAGAAGGAACTCTTGTTCCTGATTAGGATTGGCCCAGCAATGGCCATTGTGGCCATTTGAGGAGTGAACCAGATGGAAGACCTTTCTCTCTGTCTCTCCTTTCCTCTATAACTCTACAGATGGTCTGGGAGGAGGCTTCTTGGAAATAGAATTCAGTTGTTCACAGTCGATGGCTACATGTTTTCTCATGAGCTGTCAGTGAGGTCTGCCTTCTGTCATTTCCTTTCAGTGGGCTCCTGAAACTCCCATGCAAACACCATTATTCATAGGTCATTCAAAATACCAGCAGCCAGTAAGTGTCAGCCAAAATATGAAAATTTTAACTAAGGTTAAAATTATGTTCTGTGTATTAAGTACAATGAATCAGAATCAGCCTTTTGAGTTTTCTTTCATAGGAAAAATTTTCAAAATCGTAGCTTTAAGGAGCTGGCACTGAGTCATAGCTGGTAAAACCACTGCCTGGTGTGCCATTATCTCATATGGGCACTGGTTTGAGTCTCGACTGCTCCACTTCTAACCCAGCTCTCTGCTGTGGCCTGGGAAGTCAGTAGAAGGGGGCCCAAGTCCTTGGGACCCTGCACCCATGAGGAGGCCCTGAAGAAGCTCCTGTCTCCTGGCTTTGGATTGGCCCTGTTCCAGCAGTTGTGACCATTTCGGGGAGGTGAACCAGCCAATTGAAGACCTCTCTCTCTCTTTGCCTCTGCCTCTTTATAACTCTTCCTTTCAAAAAAATAAATAAATCTTTAAAAAAAATGTTGCTGCTGAACACTCCCAAAACTGCCAGGAGGAATTGCTACAGCAACTTCAAATGGGTTCATTTGCCTGAGACATAGCAAGTCATTCACTGGCTCTGGGGTAGTGAAAAGAAATTATAACTTTAGTTATATACTATCTCAGTTTCTTAAGACATCTAGGTATTGTTATATACTATCTCAGTTTCTTAAGACATCTAGGTATTGCTGTTAAGTATAAACTGGGTAAAGCAAATGACATAAATGTTTCTAAATATAAACTTAAGTACTCTTTTTTTGTTTGCTGATAGATCAGGATTTCTCTCATTTGTCAGTTGAAAATGGCTAATCAGAATAAAAAATGAAAGGGACTCTGTGAAGAGGCTGGAGTCTCCCCTATTTAGAGATTAGAACCCAGGTATCTCCTCTACCCAGCACCATTCTAAGGTGGGCTGAGGGGTAACCCCCAGGGGACATCTGGAGGGGCCTAGGCCTGCCACTCCTTTCCTCTGTCCTGTTTTTGGCATGTGATGAAAAATATTGCATTTTGGATTTTTCTCTTCTGTCCTTGCACTTTAAAATCACCTTAACTGTAGCCTAGGGGAAGCTCTGAGGGGCTCACTTAAGAAAGCGACCCAACCCCTCTCCCAAGAAAGGGGAGATTTTCTAATAGTGTTTTGAATTAGGCCAGATGCTTTTCCTGATCCCCCTCCTACCACCACCACCAATGTCATGGGGCTCTGACCCCTTTCCTGGGAAGCTAAATGCCAATAAGCCTAGAAAACTAACTTTCCACAAGTCCTTTCCTCTTCTAACCAAGAGCTCAGACTCCTCTCTCCCCAGGTTTCTTTCCTGATCACTTAGCAGCAACAGGGGGTTCTACTACTTCCTTAGTTGGTAACAGACAAGAGAGGGACCATGGGGGGAAAGGAAGACTCTGGTGTCTCCCCTCTTTTCCTGCTGGTCTGAGGACCAGGAAAAGTAAGACCCTCCTTCTTTTACATATCCCTCCCTCATTTTCCCATCCCAAGATAGATATATAATTTCTTTGATATTTATACCCACACCTGGTAACACAGAAGATTAAAAAATAGGATCTGTAACAATAATAAAAAAATTATTTCTGGTTTAAAAATGATCTGGTTCCCTCCAGGGCAAGCAATTGCACAAATGTCCACTGAGTCTGGTCCAGGGATTAGGGAAGGAAGGTCTTAAAAGGTAAAAGGGGGGAGCTACTATCCCAGCCTCAGGGCCCCAACTCTCCAACTCCGCAAATCGGTTGCATTTTATAAAACACTCATCCTCTGGGAATCGGGGTTTTGAAAAATGTCCATGCAGGGGAAGGGAGCCCCTTGAGGGAAGGAAGGTGGCCGGGGCCCTTTGGTGTAGACACAGTGGTGTGGGGAAGGGGAGGCACTGACAGCTCACACCATATCTCAGGTGGTACCACCCACTCATGACAGTTTCTTGACTCCTCCCCTTGTGGGGCCAGGGGAGGCTGAGCTGATGCTCTTGGGTTGCTGTTGGATTTGCTGTGGGCAGTATTGAGCTGTACTTCATCTTCAGGCATCAGCAGTGGCTGCAAGGCCACTTCCTCTATCTCAAGGACACCAGGGGGGGATTTTTGGCTGCTGTAAGACGTTTAACAGCCCAGATATGGGGTGGTTGGACCTGGTTCAGGGGACCCTAGTCCCTGGCCCCTTAGCCTTTCTACCTTCCCCAAATGGGGGACAGCAGGGCGTCCAAGTGGAGTCTTGCTCGGTGGTGATCTCTTCAGATCATCTAAGGAGGAAGCCCTATGAGGGCATGCCTGAGCCAGGTGTTGACTGAATGCCTGAGTCTCCCAAGCCTGGCTCTTCCTCATGGACTGGGAGCTGGGTGACTGGTGCAGCAGCTTCTCTCATCCCTGGAGGGAGGCCACAGATTGTCATAACGGACTGGTGAGGGCTCTCGTGTTGGACCTGTTGGCACCAAATGTGGATGCCTCTCGGTTTCCTGTTGCTGGGCCAGGAATACTGACAGGAAGGGAGAGGTGTAGCTGAAAGCTGGGTCTGGCTCAGGCTTCCGTTGCATGTCTGATTGGCCAGGCTCTTACAGGAGGTGGAAGTGGTGCCTTCTGAACGCATGGACTGCAACTCGTCCAGTACAAAACCTGTTCTCTGTGCCGACTTGAGGCTGGAGGAATGAGAGCCACTGGAAAGTGGATCGAAGTGAAAGCTTTTGCAAAAGGTGGGAGAACAGAAGCTCTCGGGTTCCAAGCTGGGCTCTGAGTGGTAACTGAGATGACGGCTGCTCTCTGCAGTTGACGTTGGCTTCCTCAAACTGTCCCCATGACTAACTTGGTGCTGGAGGAATGAGGTAGGGCAGCTGATGTACGGCTGCTACTAAAACCTGGCCGACACTTGTACATGGTTGGTGTGGGGGACTGTCCTTGCCCCAAAAGCTGCTATCTCCATTAGTAGCCAGGCAAAGGTGTGTTCGCAGTCCCATGCAACTGCTCAGGTCTGGCATAGGAGGAGGCCGGGGTTTGGCATTTGCGGATTGGCTCTCTGTTGTTTCCAAGCTTCCCTTAGACTTAGTTCCCCTAAGCTCTCCCTGGATGCCATTATCCATGATCTTCACAGTAATCTGACACTTCTGGCTGAAGGAAGGGAGGTCTGATTACAATTGTCTTCTCTTTCTTTGGTCTTCCCAAATATCTGGGTGCTGGGGAATTGCAAAGTGCATTGTTACAGCAGCCATTGGTGAAGGGGCTCATGCCTCCCCAGAATTTACCCATAACCTGTTCATTGGCTGTGCATCCCCAGGCCACCAGCACCACATGAAACCCTGTGAGGCCAGCTACAGGGATGAAGAATAAGCCAGCAACACACTTCACTGCCATTGTGACAGTGTGCAGACCCCTGAGAGCTCCTCTATGTGGCAGAGGACATAAAGGAGGCCAAAGCCAAATATACCCATAAGAGTGGGCTGTCAAGGAAAGGAGGAAGAGGAAGAAATAATGCTAGTTCTGGCGGCCAATACAGTTGTTCACCCAGGGGCAGGGATGATCAAATTCCTCCACACAATTATCACAGATACTGTGTGGGAACGCCGAGGAGGACAGTAGCAGCGGCAGGTGGCACATCCTTTCATGCACACCTGCCATTGATCTCCACTGTTTTGTCAAGGGAGATTGAAAATCTTCCTTGTCCCCATCTTCCTCAGCTTGAGGGAAAATGCCTGGGTCCATGAAGGTGGCCCTACTGAAATTGGCCAGAACAAAGAGAAACATAAATGCATTGTAGATGGGCACTGCAGGTGACATATTCAGGCTTAGTTCTGGATACGTACAAGCAAAGAAGAGTGTTGTAGCTTCCACTAAGAAGATAGCGGCTGCTGAGGTCAGGATATGTTTCTGGGTCTGAATCTCTATGCAGACTCTGAGGGCATGTTGGAGCTCTGAAGGGATATCTAACCTGCTGCATAGCCCAGGCCCACACAGAGGCAGAACGGATAAGACAATGGGATAAGGGAACCAACAGAGAAGAGTACAGAAAAACAAACAAACAAACAAAAAAAAATCAGGGAAACCAAAAATTTAGAATTATCATCCTTCCACATCCCCAAACAAAACTGAAGGTCAAAATATCTCAAACGAAGGAAAGCATATGGGAGGGGGAAAGGTGATTGCAAGTGATAAATAACCACTTCCCCAGAACAAAGCAGAAGAGGAGGTTAAGAAACACAACTTGGGGGCTGGCGCTGTGGTGTAGCAAGTAAAGCCGCTGCTTGCAGTGCCGGCCTCCTATATGGACACCAGTTTGAGTCCTGGCTGCTCCACTTTTGATCCAGCTCTCTGCTATGGCCTGGGAAAGCAGTAGAAGATGGCCCAAGTCCTTGGGCCCCTGCACCCACGTGGGAGACCTGGAAGAAGCTCCTGGCTCCTGGCTTCAGATTGGCACAGCTCCAACCATTGCAGCCAATTGGGGAGTGAACCAGCAGATGGAAGACTTCTCTCTCCCTCTCTCTCTGCCTCTCCTCTGTGTAACTTTCAAATAAATATTAAAAAAAAAAAAAACACAAGTTTAACAGCTTAGAAATGGGAGACAAACAGTAGGTTGTACACATACAAATGGCTGCAGGTAGAGAACATGGACAGTCAGACAGATCAAGGTACCGCTCATGGACAGAGGCAGGTCATCAAAAAAAAAAGAAGGGGAAATATCAAGGCAGGGCAGGAAATTCTGAGCAAGGAAAATTCCTGAGGAGATACCCTAGTACCTCCACGACTACCACACTCCCACAAAATGTGAGCAGCACCTAGAAGAGGTGTGTACTGTGCATTTTTATCCACGAAGGAACCTGCAGCCCCTTCCAGCTTGGAAGAAGAGCTGTTTTTACTGCAGCCCTTGTCAGTTTTAGGCAGTCTTCTCAATGCCACCACTCCCACACCTTGACTTCACCAGGGTTTGTAGTCTGCAATGGCTCTCTAATATTATTTATTTCTCTCTTGGTGGCTAATGCTGGACTACAGCTGTTACAAGTTGAGTTGTAAATACTTTCCTTTAAGAAGAGAGAAAACAGAGAGAGAGCAAGCTGCTCTGTCTTCAATCTCTTCTTGCTATTCCCAAGCCCTTCAAGGGCCCCATTTCCTATAGAGTTCATGCAAAACTGAAGGAAAACTTAAAATCCTTGAAGCCTTTTCTTCCCAATAAGCAGAATAAGATGAAGACATTGATACCACGTGATACTTTAAAAAATAACTCGGGATGAAGGCACAGTTCCAAAGATCTCCCAGTTTCCAGGTTAGTCACTGTGTCTGGTCTTTCTTCTTCAATCTTGTGCTTTCCAGACACAGAGTTCAACTGGGTTATGGTGCCTCCCTTGGAGCAGTGCCCATCACCGCCACCGTCGTTGTCACCACAGCCTCCCGGCAGTGCTGTCCGGCCTCTGACAGGCAGCACAGAGCCTCCGCACGCTGCATGCCTGCACCACTCCTCCGTGAGCCAGCACACAGCCATGGCTCACAGGGCAGGGTATCGAGCCCTCCCAGTGTTCCCATTGGCTCCCTGCCCTGGGCACGTGAGACGTTTCTCTCATTCATGAGGGTCATGCAGTTGCACCTGCCCCTACTCACTCTGCCATCCACCCATAGCCCCCACCCCTTCTCCGCTCTCAAAGTTAAGTACTCTTAACATCTTAGCATTCTTTAAAAGTAATTCAAGATGGTTTAAAAGTAAGTATGAAATTTTTATCTTGTTTCATTTTGAAAATTCTGTTAATTTAGAAGTTTTTAAAGAATTATTTTGAGATGGTGATGGGGCTGATGCCGTGGCATAGTAGCTTAATCCTTCGCCTGCGGTGCCGGCATCCCATATGGGTGCCAGTTCTAGTCCCAGCTGCTCCTCTTCCAATCCAGAGAACTTCTGCTATGGCCTGGGAAAGCAGTAGAAGATGGCCCAAGTCCTTGGGCTCCTGCACCCATGTGGGAGACTGGGAGGAAGCTCCTGGCTCCAGGCTTCGGGTTGGCACCCCTCCAGCCATTGCGGCCATTTGGGGGCTGAAGCAAGACGGAAGACCTTTATCTCTTTCGCTCCCTCCCTTTCATTGTCTGTAACTGTACCTTTCAAATAAATAAATAGAATCTTTAAAAATAAAAAAAATTATTTTGGGGCCAAAATAATGGCATAGCAGCTAAAGCAGCCTCCTGTAATTCCATTATTTCATATGGACACCAGTTCAAGTCCCGGCTCCACACTTCTTACCCAGCTCGCTGCTAGTGGCTGGTGAAAAGCAGCAGGTGGCCCAGGTGCTTAGGTCCCTGCACCCATTTGGAAGACTCAGTTGAAGCACTCTGACCCAGTGCTGGCTGCTGTGGGCATATGGAGAGTGATCCAGCAGATGGAAATGCACGCTCTCTCTCTCTCTGTAACTCTGACTTTCAAACATATAAATAAATCTTTAAAAATGAATTATTTCAAAATGTAAATTTTTGTCATAAGGTAGAAAGGCTGCAATACTCTAGAATGTAAGGACAAAAATAGGACAAAAACTGAAGGTTTAAGTAAGTTGCAGAAAGCATGAGCACATAACAGAAGGTTTGAAGTGGCCAGCACTATGGCGCAGTGAGTTAATGCCTTGGCCTGAAGCACTGGCATCCCATATGGGTGCCAGTTCTAGTCCTGGCTGCTCCTCTTCTGATGCAGCTCTCTGCTATGGCCTGGGATATCAATGGAAGATGGCCCAAGTCCTTGGGTCCCTATACCTGTGTGGGAGACCTGGAGGAGGCTTCTGGCTCTGAATTGGCACAGCAATGGTTAATGCAGCCATCTGGGAAGTGAACAAGCAAATGGAAGACCTCTCTGTCTCTACTCCTCTCTAACTCTGACTTTCAAATAAATAAAATAAATCTTTTTAAAAAAGGTTTGAAAAGGAAAAATCTTGTAAGAAAAATTGTGTGTGTGTGTGTGTGAAAGCCAAAAGCTTCATCCAAATCTCCCACATGGGTGAAGGAGCCTAGCACTTGGGCCATCCTCCACTGCTTTCCCAGGCACATTAACAGTGAGCTTCATCAGAAGTGGAGCAGGGTCTAGCAATGTGGCAGAGTGCTGAGATGGTGGCAGCCATTTGAGCAGCAGTTCATGTCCCAGCTATTCCATTTCCAATTCAGCTCCCTGCTAATGCACCTGGAAAAGCAACAAAAGATGACCCAAGTGCTTGAGTCCCTACAAGCACATTAGGAGACCTAGAAGAAGCTTCTGACTTTGGCCTGGCCTAGCCACAGATTCTGTGGCCATTTGGGGAGTGAACTACTAGATAAAAATATGTCTGTCTTTTGGAATCTCTCTCTCTCTATAACTCTGCCTTTCAAATAAATAAATAAATAAATAAACTCTTTTTTACAAATGTGGAAAAGTCATTATTCAAACCAGCACTCTGGGATGAGGCATCCCAGACAGCTGCTTAATCTACTATACCACAATGCCTGCCCAATTATAATTTTAAAAATTTACATTGTTGTCTAAAATTTTGGAATGAATATCAAAGGTACACTGAAATAAAATTAGAATTTGATGCTTTTTTTAAACAAGCTGTTTAAAATATGTGCATATTGATATGTTAGTAAATATCTGGAAATAGCCTTGGACTTTAATTTTGGAATCTGTTTTTTTTTTTAAGATTTATTGATTTATTTCAGAGTTCCAGAGAGGCAGAGGAGAGAGAGAGAGAGAGATCTTCCATCCTCTTGTTCACTCCCCAGATGTCCTCAATTGCCAGAGCTGAGCCAGGAGCCAAGAGGTAGGAGCTTCCTCCAGGTCTCCAACATGCAGGGGCTCAAGGACATAGGCCATCTTCTACTGTTTTCCCAGCCATAGCAAACAGCTGAATCAGAAGTGGAGCAGCTGTGACTCAAATTAGTGACCAAATGAGATGCTGGCACTGCAGTTGGCAGCTTCACGTGCTATGCCATAGTGCTGATCATGATATCTTTTGTTTAAAAAAAAAAAAAAACTGCAGCATCTCCTTTTAAGAATTCTTGCTTAGTTTTTAACCATCTGTGAATTTTCTAGTCAGCTTCTTTAATCTTTCGTCTCCTTCCTGGTTGTGACTCTTAAATTTTTCTAAGTAATGGGTTATTTTATATGCTATTTTTCTATTCAAGGTTTTTACTTCCACTTTGGTGACTGACCAAAAACCACAAATGTTGTGCCTTAGCAAACAATCAGAATTGTTTGGAAAAAGCTGAGTCTTAAGAGTTGCAAGTTGTATATATACTTGTTTTATAAAATCATCAGATTTATGAGTAAATCTGGTTTAGAACTGGTTGAATCACCCTAAGCAGATGGATGCTATTTCAAAATTATAAGTGAGCCTATTTTGACCAAATATTTTAAGCCCTTTTGACATCCTGAGACTTTCTCAGAATCAAGGTTCTAAATTTTTTCACTTTGAGATTTTCAGCAGGAACCCTTGATGGGTCAAAGGATATATGTCTTATCTTTTAGAGGTAATAGTTTATTATGCAACTTGCATTTTAGGAAAGTACTGTCATGAAATTATGCTCAATGTTAAATTATATTTATATAGATATGCCATTGATATAAATGTCCTAGAAGTTATATAAGTTTTAAAATCTGATAGTTCTGTTGTGTTGTTACTAGTCACGATGGTTATCTTCATAAAAGGAAGACCCAGAGTCCTAAAAGGGACAATAGGTGTGTAAAATCCTTCAGTTTCTTTCTTTCCTTTTTAAAGATGTATCTATTTATTTGAAGGCAGAATTCCAGAAAGGAGGGGAGAGAGAGAGAGAAAGAGATTGGGTTTCTTCTGTTGGTTCACACTCCAAAGGGCCACAATGACCAAAGCTAAGCCAGGCTGAAGCCAGGCAATATGGTCATAATTCAAGTTCTCCCAAATGGGTACAGGAGCACACACACTTGGCCATCCTCTGCTGCTTTCCCAGGTGCATTAGCAGGGAGCTGGATCAGAATGGAGCAACCAGGACTCGAAGTGTAACCCATACAGGATGCCAGCATCATAGGCAGTAGCTTAACCTACAATGCCACAATGCTGGTCCCTCTTTAGTTGCTTTGTAACATCCTGTACAGAATGAACATAAATGGCTCATGTCAATTAATCAATTTCATAATTTTAACTATGTTTATTTAAAGACTTCTGTCATCCAGTTTTGTATTCTTCTCTAAAAACACTTGTAATCAATTTCACAGAAAATGTTCTTGAATACAGATTTTTGGCTACTTTAGACAAGAATTTTGAGAACTTTGAGGGAAATAAAAAAACTAAAATCCCCATCAACTGGTAATGGAGGGGCCAGTGCTATGGCACAGTGGGTTAAAGCCCCAACTTGCAGCTCCAACAAAAACAAAGAAATGGGGGCCAGCCCCATGGCACAGTAGGTTAATCCTCTGCCTGTGGCACTGGCATCCCATATGGGTGCCAGTTCTAGTCCCAACTGCTCCTCTTCCAATCTGCCTCTCTGCTATGGACTGGGAAAGCAGTAGAAGATGACCCAAGTCCTTAGGCCCCTGAACCCATGTGGGAGACTGGGAAGAAGCTTCCGATTGGCACAGCTCCAGCTGTTGCAGCCATTTGGGGAGTGAACCAAAGGAAGGAAGACCTTTCTCCCTGTCTCTTCCTCTCACTGTCTGTAACTCTACCTCTCAAATAAAATAAAATCCTAAAAAACATAAAGGGGCTGATACTGTAAGATGTGGACTTGGTCACCCAAGGCTAGCTGACATGTCTAAGAATTACAGCCACTTGTTCACTGAATTAGACACAACGGTTCACATTTGGGCAGTTTTTTACCACTGTGTATACTGCTTACTGTGCATACTGTGCTCACTTCTGGAAAAAGGAAGGCTACTGGCTCATTTCTGGCTATTTGGGAGAGTCTAAGCCATACTATTTGATAACTGAAATATTACTAAAAGAAAAAAAGCCTTTTTTTAATCCAGCCACATTGTCCATGGGCCCCTCTGGAGACAATAAATGTGAATGACTACAAGTATTGAACAAATGTGTCCCAGCAGGCTATTCTAATGGCCCTTTAGCAGGGGTGGAGGACTTCCATACCCTAGCCACATAAAGCCCATAAAATCATTTGGTCTGACCCTGCCAAGGCAACTACAAATGGGATTCGATATTCAATCTGTACAGACTAAATCTTAAGTTGCCAAGGCAACTATAAATGGGACTTGATATTCAATCTATACAAAATAAACCTTAAGTTGATAATTTTGTATGTCGTGTGAATGATGTTATAGACACCAAAATGTCCCTTGGAATAAAGGCCCTTTGCTTTAAAGACTACATGCCTTGAACAATAAAGGCTGGAAACAGCTTCAAAGACAAGATTCAACCATTGAACACACAGCAGTAACTCCTCCAGAATCTATGGAAGCAACAGCACTGTTACCAGGTATCTTAGAACAGAAAGTTAAGCTCAAAGTCCTCACCCAGGCCTTATGTCTCAGATGAGGTAAGGGTGAACACTCACACTGACTTGAGTTAGGAAAGAGGGATGTTGATGGTCTGAGTTTTTATTGGGATAAAGATTAAAGACATACTTTGGGACTTCCCTAGGTTCAAGAAACATGGAAGAGATATACAGAAATCTGTGAGTTTCCCAAACTTTCATTGAAGCTAGTCCATATCTCTGTTCTATTTGTATGAACACTGGCTATTCATCTTCGTTCTTTACATAGAACTGGAGAATGTAATTTTGCATATAAGGCACTGGCAAATTATATTCAAAGTGTCTTTTTTTGTCTTAAGGATTCATTCTTTATTTAGTCATTTTTATTAGCTTAAGGGAAGACCGGGGAGCAATGGGACAAGCCTATCATTTTTTTTTTAGACACATTTTATTTAGTGAGCATAAATATCATGAGTACATCTTTAAGAATAGAGTGATTCGTCCCACCATATCCACTCTCCCACCCCTACTCCCTCCCTTTTTCCTCCTCCCTCTCCCATTCCCAGTCCCATTCTCCATTAGGATTCCTTTTTTTTTTTTTTTTTTTGGACAGGCAGTGGACAGTGAGAGAGAGACAGAGACAAAGGTCTTCCTTTGCCATTTGTTCACCCTCCAATGGCCACCGCAGGCAGCACGCTGCAGCCGGCTCACCACGCTGATCTGAAGGCAGGAGCCAGGTGCTTCTCCTGGTCTCCCATGGGGTGCAGGGCCCAAGCACTTGGGCCATCCTCCACTGCACTCCCTGGTCACAGCAGAGAGCTGGCCTGGAAGAGTGGCAATCAGGACAGAATCCGGCACCCCTACCGGGACTAGAACCTGGTGTGCCGGAGCCACTAGGTGGAGGATTAGCCCATTGAGCCACGGCACTAGCTTGAAGGATTCATTTTCAATAAACTTTATACACAGAAGACCAGCTGTGTACTAAGATTTCAACTATTTGTACACAGACACATACATTAAATATTAAAAAAAAAAAAGCTTTCTGAGAGCAACCTTTATAGGTATATCACATACTATGACTCATTTAGGACCAAGGTCTTACATGCGGAGTAAGTGTACAACGACTCCTGCTGTAATTTAACAATTAAATCTCTTATGTATGACGTCAGTGATCACCCAAGACTCTTGCCATGAGTTGCCCAGGCTAAGGAAGCCTTTTGAGACCACAGTCTTTGTCAGTATTTAGGCAAAGCCAAAGGCAAAATGGAAGTTCTTTCCTCCCTTCAAAGAAAACTACATTCTTCTTGGATGGCTCCTTCTTTCCACTGGGGTATCATTCATGGTAATCCTTCATGTAGGACTTTTTTTATTTTTGCCACAGTGTCTTAGAATTCAATGCCTGAAATGTTTTCATGGGCTTTTCAACCATACAAGAATGCTTTAAGGGCTCATTCTGAGGTCACTATGGTATATAAAATGATTGTCATTCCATGAGTCTGCTGTATGAACTGCTTTCCAACTCAACATGTCTTAAAATGCAATGTCTGGTCTTACTCTAAGTCTCTTTTTTATTGTTTTTTAAATATTCATTTATTTGAAAGACAGAGTTACAAAGAGAGAAAGACAGAGAGATCTTCCAGCGGCTGGTTCAGTCCTCAAATGGCTGCAACAGCCAGAGCTGGACCCATCCAATGTCAAAAGCCAGGAGCTTCTTCCAGGTCTCCCAAGTGGTTCCAGAGTCCCAGTACTTGGGCCATCCTCTGCTCATTTCCTGGGTGCATTAGCAGCAAGATGGATCAGAAGTGGAGCAGCTGGGACTCAAACCCATGCCCATATAGGATACTGGCAAGGCAAGCAGTGGCTTTACCCTCTACACCAAAGTGCCAGCCACATGCACACAAATCTTAATCAGTGACTATCCCTGGTTTTAAACTGGAAGTTTTCTGGCAGAAAAATCACTAATTTCTCTGGTTTCTCTTGAGATACAGAAATACTAGCATGTTCTTGCTTTTATTAATGCTGTAGAATGGTTATATACCTGCAAGGTAAAGCTATGCAGAAACTGGCTGTGTAACCCTTCTATTTATATATAAGATTGCTACAGAAAAACCCAGAACTAGCAAGTTTTTTTCTTAAAGAAATGCCTATGGTGGCTGCTGTTGTGGTGTAGCAAGTAAAATTGCCAACTATGACCCCAGCATCCCATATGAGTACTGCTTTCAGTCTTGGCTGCTCCACTTCCAGTCCAACACCTTGCTAATGGCCTTGTAAAGGCAGAAGATGACTCAGTACTTGTGCCCCTGGCTGATGCAGCCACCTGGGGAAGTGAACCAGCAGATGGAAGATATCTCTCTGTGTGTTAACTATTAAGTAAGCAAATGAGTAAGTAAAAGAAATGCCTCCAACCTCCTCTCCTTTCATCCTAAAAATACCCCCACATTACCCCACAAATTTCACGAAGCAGTCTAACCAATCACTGTCACTTTTTCCTAAGGATGGAGAAGTAACAAAAAATAAAAACATCTAAAATGAAACCCCTATAAAACAAAAGCAGGACCAAGCATCTCCTCTGTCTCCCTTAGACCAAGGCGTCCTTATCCATATTGTACCGAAAATAATTCACTGAAATGATGGAGTGATACAGCTGGCCTGCACACAAGAAGTCACTTTTCTGCAACAGATAGAACCCTGCTGGTCAATATTGTCTGGATGGGTTTATTTAGGGGAGTTCCACATCTAGGTAAGGAAACATCCCAGTCTGGAGCAGCAAATAACTACCAATTGTATGTAAACTCCTGATTCACTGACGCCCACTTGAACACCATTACACTTCCCTAAAGAATATAGCATCTTCAACTAGGAAGATGAAGGTCAAAAGCATCACGAATCAATCAGGAACCTGGACACAAGCTGAACATGCATCTGTCACCTCTAATTTCAATCTATAAGAATCTTTGCCTCTAACTTCCTGGGGAGCCCTGGAGTTAAGTTCCTTGCTCTGGTCTTTAAAATAAATGCTTCTTTACTCCACCATACCAAAGCCAGTGATTGGCTTACTGTGTCTTGGGCAAGTATATACAGGTTAGTTGTTCTACAGCAACACCACCAACCAGATTGGAGGTATGTCCTGCAATAAGGGCAGAAATGGGACTTGAACCCAGGCATGCTGACATAAAAGATAGGCTTCTCAAGGAGTGCTCCAATCATTATGCCAAATCCCATTCCCTTACATTTTTAAACTAATTTTTTCTTTGAATTCCAGAAAGACTGAAGGACACAGCAGAGATCACCCATCTGCTGGTTCAGTCCCTAAATGTCCATAATAGTTGGGGCTTAGAGGCCAAAGTGAGGTGCCAAGAACTCATTCTAGGCCTCTCTCATGGATGGCAGTTGGGCCATCTTCTGTTGCTTTTCCAGGTGCATTAACAGGGAGCAGAATTGAAAGTGGAACAGCTGGGATAGGAACCAGCTCCTATATGGGATGCCAGTGCTCCAGGTGGTGGCTTACCGACTATACCACAGCATCAGCCATGATTATATTTCACACCTCTGCTTTTGAAAATATTTAGAAATATTTTGAAGCTGCAAATTACTGATTTGGGCTTGTGCTGTGGTGCACCAGCCTGTAGCATCTGCATCCCATATGGGAGCCTGGCTGCTCCACTTCCAATCCAGCTCCCTGGCAATGCACCTTGGAAAGTAGCAGGGGATGGCCAAGTCCTTGTGCCTCCGCACTGATGTAGGAGATCCAGGACAAACTCCTGACTTGGATTAGCTCAACTCTGGCAATTGTCATTTTGTGAGTGAGCCAGTGCATAAAAGACACAGCTATCTTTCTAGCTATCACTCTCCCTACCTCTTTCTGTACCTATTTCCAATAAAATAAATAGAAAAAAAAAATACAGTGTGGCTTTGGGGGGCCACTACTCAACACTCCCTCCCCAGATTTAAAAAGTCAGTGATAGAGAATTAATGAAGGCATTAGTATAGGAGCTCACATCTTTTCCTTTTGCCTCAGACTAAACCAGCAGTGAGTGCTACCCAAGTCTGTACTGAAAAATCCTGATAAATTTGTTATCACACTTTCATTATCTGCCAATCTCTGAATCTGTGTTGGGATTCCTTCTCCCAAACACTCCGGGATACATATAAAAACAACATAGCCCAATGCAGCTACATCTGATTAAAACACTCAATGATGGATAATTGACTTTACATGAAAAAAATAAATAAGCCACCCAGGAACATCTTAGGAAATGATTGCTTCTCTGTTGCTAGTTAAGAGAAACTCCCAGGGAATAAGCACTTGGCCTGGTAGTTGAAGACCCACATTCCATACTGTGCTGTCTGTCTCAAGTCCCAGTACTGATTCTGTTCCAGCTCCCTGCACGTGCACAACCACGGAAGCAGCAAGCTCAATAGTTGTCTCTCTGCCACCAATATGGGAGATCAGATGAATAACCAGCTTCTGACTTTGGCCTGGCCAGTTCCAGCCCATGCAAAATCACTATCTCTCCCTCTTTCTCTCTTTGTTTATGTGTATGTGTCTGTCTCTCTTTGCCTTTCAAATAAAAATTTTTTAAAAATGAGAAACATCCTGGACTGCAACAAGGCTTATGTGCAGGATCATTTCCTCCATGTGGAAACAGCCCCAAGTCTTGCAGAAGCTGCAATGGTGCTTCCTTAGCACAGTCTTGAAGGAAAAATGTTCTTGTATTTACTGTAGGCACAGCACCTACACCACCTGGTGGATTAAGAATACGCGCCATATGAGGCCTCTTGGGTGAGTTCAGGATCAAACTCATTGTTCAGTGGCTTCTTGCTGCCCTCTGCTGGACTTCTGATGCAACTAACGCATTTTTTGTTAGACACTGACAAACTGCTTACAGACCACCCTACACAATGAAGAATAGCAGAGTTGAAGTGATCCCAATTTTCCAGTTTAGCACTTAAAAAGCTATAGAAATTGAGAGAGATCATATTCGTAACCTGTTTTAACTGCATCCTATTTTTATGTTTCATTTTCATTTCCTATTATCTCATATTGTTTACTTTCACTTGTTATCTATTTTCTATAGCTCTCTATTTAGGAATATGTTGCTATTTTCTATATATTGTCGCTCCCCCTCTTCATGGAGGAACGACACAGGATCCTGCGCTGTTCTTTCGTCTGCTCGGCCCTCCCCGGGTTTGCTGCTGGTTCTTCCCGGGTTGGCTACTATCCCTTCCACCTCCGTGGAAGGGCAGTTCCCCCTGGCCACATTCCCCACTTCCGCAGGGGAGCGGCACACCGCCGGCCGGCTTTCTCGGGGGCTGCACAGGTGTTCCTTCAGCTAGATGTTCCCCTTAGATGTTCCCCGGTGCATGCCGTCTCTCTCCTCCTTTATAGTCCTCCTCTGCCAATCCCAACTCGGCTGCCCACACGCCGAGTACGCTGCTCTCCTCCAATCAGGAGCAAGTCCTACAGTTTATTGGTTGAACTGGAGGCAGCTGTGCAGAAGCTGTTTTCTTCTCTCCCAGCGCCATATTGTGGGAGAGCAGATGCATAGAATAAGTCTTAATTCCAGTAACTCAGTCTAGTCCGGATTGCTCCCCACATATATATGTGCACTTCTCAAACGTCCTTCTGTTATTGACACTCAAGATAAATCCCTGTGGTCATAGAACATTCATTGTTTTATTTGTATCTTTTCAGTTTATTTAGGCTCTTTTGTGACCTAGCAAAAGTTCTTCTGCAGAGTATTACATGTGCACTTGAACAGCAAGTGTATTCTCTTGTCCAACTATACTGTCAAGTTCTTTCATGATGTTCATATTTCCTATATCCTTTCCAATATATTGCAAGCTACTTTGCAAACTTCTTTCCATTACTGAAAATGGCAAATATATGTGCCCTAATACTAGTTGACAACTCTACTTCTCCCTTTTTGTCTCTCTGTGACTCTGCTTTCAAATAAATCTTAAAAACATCCCTAAAGAATAACATTGAAATTTTCATTGCAAGTGCATTGGTTTGATTTTATCTTCTGTAATTTTTCTGAGTTCTAACATTTTTAATGGACTCATTAGGGTTTTTTGACATTTGAAATTCCAAAAGAGGGGAGGGATGGATGGACAGAGAGCAGCCACATGTTGGTTCATGCCCCGAATGATCACAGTAGCTGGGGATGAGTTAAGTCAAAGCTAGGATCTGAGAGTTCAATCTAAGTTTCTCATGTGAGGGAAAGGGACGACTTGAAGCATCAAACCCCTGCTGTCTCTGTTAATAATACAATGCCATGTAACAGACAACTAAGTCCACTGCATTCTTATTTTTATCAGTTTGCTCTCTTTCTTGCCTAATAGCTCTAGTTTCAAGTACCACTGCTACAAGCAAAAGAAATGATGAGGGCAGAGATCCTTATCTCCTTGATATTAGAGGAGATGACTGAATACCAGGAGCAGTGATCTAGCTATGGCCTGGATCATGCTGATGTGTATTTTTCTATACCCAGTCTGTTTATTACACCACATCTATTTCTTTGTGTGATGCAAGGCAATGTCTTGTGCTAAGCTCTGTCACATCTCAATTATCCCCTTGTGGGTCTATATTAGCCCAATACAGGCATTGACCAATTGACCATCAAGGTTGTGGTGAGGGAAACGTTCCCCAGCTGGAGGCAAGATAGATTAAAATTGCAGTGATGCTTCAGTGATCCCAGCATCCCATATGGTAAGGTCCTGGCTACTCCACTTCTGGTGCTACTCCCTGCTACTGCTCCTAAAAAAGCAGTGGAAGATGGCCCAAGTTCTTGGATCTCTGCCACCCAAGTAGAGAACTGGATGGAGTCCCAGTCTCCTGGCTTTGGTCTGGCCCTACACAGCTGTTTCAGACATTTGGGGAGTGAATTGCTGAAGCTGACATGAGGTGATATTTTGAATGAAATTAGGTCATTGTTAGTCCCTCCTCAGCTTACAAATAGCCTGCTAAATTATGTTTCACCATTAAGAGACTCATTGTACCATATGCAATTGTGTATTAAAACAGACAGCTTGGCAAATAGCATAAACTTAAACAGAAATACCATTAGTTTTAACAATCCTCTACTAAGGTATATAAATGAAAGACATAGAACCAGTATAATGAAGAGCTGCCTATATTCTCATGTGTATTACACATTACTCAGAATGTTAGATGTAAAAACAGTGGACATATCTACCTACACATGAATAGACTTGAAATGTGCCACATAAACACAATGGGGTTCCACTGAGCCTTCCATAGTGAAATTCTGTCACTTTTGACAATTTATGTGAATATAGAGATTATCATGTGAAGTGACAAACCCAGAAGGACACAAAAGGACAAATATTATCTCACTAAAAATCTAGAATGCATGTTAGAGAGAAGAATAGTGGAGTAAGGATAAAGGGGACACATTGGTAAATATGCACAAAGTTTCCCCTAGACACCATGAATGAAATTATAATGTTGCATTTCATATTTCAAATTTCTTGTAGAGGTTTTTAAATGTTCTCACCATAATATATGAGGTGAAGAATGTGAATAATTCTGGGCCAGTGCCGTGGCTCAATAGGCTAATCCTCCACCTTGCGGCACTGGCACACCGGGTTCTAGTCCCAGTCGGGGCGCCAGATTCTGTCCCACTTGCCCCTCTTCCAGGCCAGCTCTCTGCTGTGGCCAGGGAGCACAGTGGAGGATGGTCCAGGTGCTTGGGCCCTGCACCCCATGGGAGACCAGGAGAAGCACCTGGCTCCTGCCTTCGGATCAGTGTGGTGCACCAGCCGCAGCGCGCTGCCTGCGGCGACCATTGGAGGGTGAACCAATGGCAAAAGAAGACCTTTCTGTCTGTCTCTCTCTCTCGCTGTCCACTCTGCCTGTCAAAAAAAAAAAAAAAAAAAAGAGAGAGAATGTGAATAATTCTCATTTGAAAATCCCAGAATTAACATTCATCAAATGATCACATCATACCCTAAAGTATCTACAACTATTTTTCAGTTGAATATTTATAAAGGCAAATATTATCAGGTTACACTAAAAAAAATAAAGAACAATATAATCTGTATAGGATTAAAACTTTTTTTAAAAATTTTTTTTGTATTAATACAGAGAAATGTTCCATGCATTCCATAGCAGGATAAAACTTGAGGGGCCAGCACTGTGGCATAGCTATAATTCTAACATTTGAAGCTAAAAAAATTTTTCAGAGAAAACTCAAGCCAAAACAAGAAAGCAGAAGAAATAAACAGTAAAATGGAAAAGGTGTAGACAGGAAGGGGTAATTCTTCCCATCTTCATGTAGGAAAGAAGCAGTGCTGTGATGCTAGCATGTGGCAAGGATGCCTCCCCACCAAGACCCTACAATCTCTGAACCTTGCTATCAACCACCATACTCACATATGGATCCTCTTTGGACTCTGCTGATGCCTCTGGGATAGTCATACAACCCCTGCTGTGCATGTAAGCCAAGCCCAGGAAGAGCCAGTTCAGATTTACCACCCACATGCTCTTGTCTGTTGGCTGGCAGGGTGAAAACCCTGCAGGGTTTACTACATACCAATTGTAAGAAGGCGGCATGTTTGAATATCCTGGGGATTTTGTATTTTCACTTGGTCAGAGACAAAGGATTGTGCTGCTTAATGCTGAACACAGTTGCTTCATCAGCAAAATGATTTCCTTCTTTTGCCTGGAAATGCAGGGGCTACACAAGTGGTACAGATAATATTAAACCTTTTAAAGTGTCCAGGTCCTGCTGCTCCTTCAGGGTGAAGTCCACAGTCCACACCTGTAACAGTGCATTTCTCTAAAAGGTATCAGCTCTGGATCACAAAGAAGGGTGACAGGGAGTTCATTCTTCTCTTTATGTCTATCTTGCCTCTTATATAAGATGAAGCTAATTTTTGTATTCTATAGGCCAACAGAAAGGAAAATGATAATCAAAACATATCAATTTCATATTAACTTTGCAATTATGAAATTTACTATAATAGAGTTTCCCTTATTCAGTAAAAGATCACAGTGTAATCTGTAGACATAAGTGTAATGTGTAACTGAAGGGTGTTAGATCAAGTGAGACGTCCATTCAAAGTAGATCAGGCTAACAATGTTTTAAAAAACTTTGGAAGGATGGCCTTGTGGCATAGTGTGTAAAACCACAGGGAACCTGTTTAAGACCCAGTTGCTAGCCGGCGCCGCGGCTCACTAGGCTAATCCTCCGCCTAGCGGCGCCGGCACACCGGGTTCTAGTCCCGGTCGGGGCGCCGGATTCTGTCCCGGTTGCCCCTCTTCCAGGCCAGCCCTCTGCTGTGGCCAGGGAGTGCAGTGGAGGATGGCCCAGGTGCTTGGGCCCTGCACCCCATGGGAGACCAGGAAAAGCACCTGGCTCCTGGCTCCTGCCATCGGATCAGCGCGGTGCGCCGGCCGCAGCGCGCCGGCCGCGGCGGCCATTGGAGGGTGAACCAACGGCAAAGGAAGACCTTTCTCTCTGTCTCTCTCTCTCACTGTCCACTCTGCCTGTCAAAAAAAAAAAAAAAAAAAAAAAAAAAAAAAAAAAAAAAAAAAAGACCCAGTTGCTAACTTCCTTTCCAGCACTCTGCTAATGCACCTGGGAAAGCATAAGATGGCCCATGTCCTTGGGCCCCTGCAGCCACCTGGGAGACCTGAGAGAAGTTCCTGGCTCCCATCTGTTCCAGTTCCAGCTGTTGCCACCATCTGGGGAGTGAACTAACGATAGAAGGTCACTCTCTCTTTCTAAATAAATCTATTAAACAATAAATTTTAGGGGATGGTACAGTGCCACAGCAGATTAAGCTACCATCTGAACCCACAGCATCCCACATGAGCACCAATATGAGCCACACCTACTCCATTTCTTATTCACTCCCTGTGAATAAATGTGGAAAACCAGTGGAAGATGGCTGAAGTACTTAGACTTCTGCCATCCACCTGGGAAACTTGGAAGAAGTTCTGGGCAGGTACTGACCCAACCCCAGCCATTGTAGCAATTTGGGGACAACCAGCAGATGGGACATCTATCTCTTTCTCTCTCTCTGTAACTCTCTTTCAAATAAATAAATAAGTAGTAAATAAAACTTTTTTGGATCATCAGGTTACACTTCACAGAAAAGACATATCTCTTCATCAATGTGTCCTCATGAATATAAAATTGCAAAACACACTGGCAAAAAGGCAAAGAAAAAACTAGACCAAGTGATGGGAACTACAAATGCACCATATCTAGGTGAGTGGTCCTGGACTGTGAGGAGAAAAAAACAGTAAACATGTTCAAAGAAGTGTTAACTGAATGAATCACTGTTTTTGAAAATTATTTATAAACAAAAGTATACTTATAAGCTTTTTCATATTTCTTCCAAAAATCAATGTAATTGCTATTGTTTACATGAAAGATATTGCGTATGTCCTCAAACAGGGCACATAAACTTGGAAAGTTATCTTAGAAGATTTGCATTTTTTTAAAGATTTTATTGGAGCTGGCACTGTGGTACAGTGGGTTAAAGCCCCAGCCTGCAGTGCCAGCATCCCATACAGGCAACAGTTTGAGTCCCGGCTGCTCTACTGCCAACCCAGCTTCTGCTGTGGCCTAGGAAAACAGTGGGAGATGGCGCAAGTGCTTGGGCCCCTGTACCCAAGTGGGAGACCCAAAAGAAACTCTTGGCTCCTAGTTTTGGTTCAGCTCAACTCTGGCTGTTGCAGACATTTCAGGAGTGAACCAGTGGAAGGAAGACCTCTCTCTCTCTGGCTCTACCTCTATCTGTAACTCTATCTTTCAAATAAATAAAAATAAATATTTAAAAATAACAGATCAAAGGGACAAGATTTTAAAAAAGATTTTATTGATTTATTTGAGAGGTACAACTACAGACACAGAGAGGGAGCGATAGAAAATATTTCTTCCATCTGCTGGTTCACTCCCCAAATGGCCTCAATGGCCAGAGTTGAGTCACTCAGAAGCCAGGAGCCAGGAGCTCCTTCAAAGTCTCCCACGTGGGTGCCAGAGGCCAAGCACTTGGGCCATCTTACACTATGTTCCCAGGCCACAAGCAGAGAGCTGGATCAGAAGGTGAGCAGTCAGGACACAAATGGGTACCCATATTGGATGCTGGTGCAGCATCACCGGCCCCCAGAAGATTTGAATTTGAGAGTCAATGTCTGGAAGGAGAATGAAGAAATAGAGAGGAAGAATTGGAGAAGACATGATATGATGACCAACCATTAGACATAGAGTAGTCAGAATAGTGAAGAAAAAGACAGGAAGCGTGAACACAATTTGGTACTAATTGGTTACACAGAAGGTTGAAAGTGGAGTTCAATTCCATGATGTGTACATGAAAGACTGTGTGGACACTTGCACAGGAAGTAGAAATTGGAAAAAAAAATCAACAAGAATATGATGCAAAGAAGTGAGACTGGTACCTATATGGGATGCTGGTACTACAAGCCATAGCTTAACTTTTAAGTCTTGAAAAAAAGATTATTTGCACACAATTTATACCTGCAAGACTCAAAGAATCTCCTGAGAACACCTATTTGGTTGGTTCAATAAAAAAAGAATACTGGAGCCAACATTGTGGTGTAGCAGGTTAATCCACTGCTGGCAACACTGGAATCCCATATAGGTGCCAGTACAAAACCTCTCTGTACCACTTCCCACCCAGCTCCCTGCTAAGGTATCAGAAAGCAGAAGATAACCCAAGGGTGTGGTCTCTTCCACCCATGTAGGAGATATGGAAGAAGCTCCAGGATCCTGGCTTCAGACTGTCATAGCAGCAGTCAATGCAGCCATTTGTGTAACAAATCAGCAGACAGAACCTCTCTCTCTCTCCTCTTTCTATGACTCTTCCTTTCAATTTAATAAATAAACCATTAAAAAAAGATGAAACATGACCACTGCTGGACAATAGTGGGAGTCAGAGAGTATTCTTATTTTTTTTATTTTTTTTTTTTTAATTTTTGACAGGCAGAGTGGACAGTGAGAGAGAGAGAGAGACAGAGAGAAAGGTCTTCCTTTTGCCGTTGGTTCACCCTCCAATGGCCGCCGCGGCTGGCGCGCTGCGGCCGGCGCACCGCGCTGATCCGATGGCAGGAGCCAGGAGCCAGGTGCTTTTCCTGGTCTCCCATGGGGTGCAGGGCCCAAGCACCTGGGCCATCCTCCACTACACTCCCTGGCCACAGCAGAGGGCTGGCCTGGAAGAGGGGCAACCGGGACAGAATCCGGCGCCCCGACCGGGACTAGAACCCGGTGTGCCGGCGCCGCTAGGCGGAGGATTAGCCTAGTGAGCCGCGGCGCCGGCCAGAGTATTCTTATTTTATATATTATTGTTTAACATTGCCTCCTCCAGTTCTTCTAAAAAGTACAAGCAATCCTTTGGGAAATGATAGCAATCTGTCATCTCCAAAGTAACTGATACCTGAAGGTTATGGCCATGACAACACTGTTAAATATGTGAACAGTTAAATAGACCTCAAATGCTTTCAAATGCTCAAAATTGGCCAAAGGAAAGGAGAATAAAGCATATATAAAACATGTTTAAAAAATCATAAAATGAAAGATTAAAACATCATCTCAAAAAGTTGACTCCAAGCTGGCACCATGGCTCACTAGGCTAATCCTCCGCCTGTGGCGCCGGCACACCAGGTTCTAGTCCCAGTCGGAGTGCAGGATTCTGTCCCAGTTGCTCCTCTTCCAGTCCAGCTCTCTGCTGTGGTCTGGGAGTGCAGTGAAGGATGGCCCAAGTCCTTGGGCCCTGCACCCACATGGGAGACCAGGAGAAGCACTGAGCTCCTGGCTTCAGATCAGTGTGGTGCGCCAGCCGTAGCACGCCAGCTGCAGTGGCCATTAGGGGGTGAACCAATGGAAAAGGAAGACCTTTCTCTCTGTCTCTCTCTCTCACTGTCCACTCTGTCTGTCAAAAAAAAAAAAAAGGTTGACTCCATCTAAAACTACGAAAACATATATCTAAGTCCACTTTTTATTGTCAGAAGCAATCCAACTGACAAAAAGTACTGAGGGTTTAAGCCATAGAGGCCAAGGGTGATAGATAGGAAATACAACACCTAAGCAATCTAACCCTGAGAGTCTTTGCCAAAGGCTGCAATGTGGATTGCAGAGGAAAGATACTGCAGAGGGCAGGGACTTGTGCAGTGAGGATGCATAATCAAGGCCTCAGTAGAGTGTGTGCCATGTGAACTTAGGTCACTCTCTATTTCTGCCTCCATGATAGACAAATTGCTATGATGATCCCCCCACCCTTCGTGACTCCCTACTTTTTTCAGATCATAAAGGAATCTGAAAACCTGAAGAGTTACTCTGGTTTATCTTACTCATGCTTTCACCCTCTACATGGGGTACACAGAAGGCACATAACTTGTTTCCTCTGTTAACAGGTCTATGTATCAAGGGAGGCTACATCTGGAGATAACACGGGTGCCTGGCATTATTCTAGATTCTGGATTTGAGTGTAAAATGGGACATTGTGGTCTCTGGTTGAGAAAAAGTTAAGATACCTGTGGGATGGCCTGCGCTGCGGCTCACTTGATTAATCCTCTGCCTGCAGTGCTAGCATCCCATATGGGTACCGGGTTCTACTCCTGGTTGCTCCTCTTCCAGTCCAGCTGTCTGCTGTGGCCTGGGAAGGCAGTGGAGGATGGCACAAGTGCTTGGGCACCTGCACCTGCATGGGAGACCAGGAAGAAGCACCTGGCCCCTGGCTTCAGATCAGCGTAGTGCCGGCCGTGCCAGCATTTTGGGGGGTGAACCAACCGAAGGAAGACCTTTCTCTGTGACTCTCCCTCTCACTGTATATAACTCTGTCATGAACCAACCAAAGGAAGACCTTTCTCTGTGACTCCCTCTCACTATATATAACTCTGTCAAATAATTTTTTTTAAAAAAAAGATACCTGTGGGAGAAGAGACATTCCAACATGTGATGACCAGGGACCACTCATCTTCAGTGTTGTTTCTTGTGAGAGGATCTTACACCCCCATTCCTATACTTAAAAATGCAGACAAGGCCACATGACTCTTTCCAGATACAGTGGAAGAAAATGTTGTCACATTTGAGAAAATCACAGAAAATCACTGTTCTTTATCATCCAGCCACAATGACCATCAGTAGACACCATTCTATCAGCCTGAGGTCAAAATGACAGCTGATGCACAGCTTAAATGTGGAAGACTTGAAGAAACTGGGTCATTGGTTACCTGAGAAAGCCATTAAAAGACCATTAGCTGTAGTAGATGGCACTCATAAATAGATGGCACTGCAAGCCCATGGGTTATATCTCTGGAATTTTTAATAAATAGTGCTTAACACAAATACAGAGAAAAGGGACCAGCGTGTGGCACAGCAGGTTAATGCCTTGGCCTGAAGTGCCAGCATCCCATATGGGTGCAGTTTCTAGTCCTGACTTCTCCTCTTCTGATCCAGCTCTCTGCTATGGCCTGGGAAAGCAGTAGAGGATGGCCGAGTCCTTGGGCCCCTGCAGCCACGTGGGATACCCAGAAGAAGCTCCTGGCTCCCAGCTTCAGAATGGTGCAGCTCTGGCCATTGCAGCCATCTGGGGAGTGAACCATTGGATGGAAGACCTCTCTCTCTGCCTCTCTTCTCTCTGTAACTCTGTCTTTCAAATAAGTAAAATAAATCTTTAAAAAAAAAGAAATTAAAAAAATAAAGTTTTGGATCAAGACACAGAAATAAATAAATCTTGAAAAATACAGAAAAAAGCTAAAATGGAATCCAAAGATCACATCAAATGTACAAAAACTTGACAAGTACATGAGGTATATGATTTATAATTTTGAGTGAGAAAATTCCATAACATTGTACTAAACACTAGATGAATAAAATAACAGAAATTTAGTTTCTCATAGTTTCACACTATGCTGCCTGAAGTTTTGATTTCTTCTGAGGACATTCTTTTGTTTCAAGATCATCAAATTTCCAACATAACCTTTGGGATCTAGTCTGTTTCTCCTCCCATCTCTAGGGACTCTCTTTCAAAATCAGATTGGAGGGACCAGCACCGTGGCACAGTAGGTTAATCCTCCATGCCTGCGGTGCTGGTATCCCATATGGATGCCGGTTCGAGTCCCAGGTGCTCCTCTTCCAATCCAGCTCTCTGCTATGGCCTGGGAAAGCAGTAGAAGATGGCTGAAATGCTTGGGCTCCTGCACCCACATGGGAGACTGGGGAAAAGCTCCTGGTTCCTGGCTTCAGATTGGCACAGCTTCAGCCATTGTGGCCATTTGGGGAGTGAACCAATGGAAGGAAGACCTTTCTCTGTCTCTCCCTCTCGCTGTCTATAACTCTACCTCTCAAGTAAATAAATAAATAATCTTTTATATATCAGATTGGATTAGGTCAGGATATAAGATAACACTCAGACATCAATAGCCTCTGTATACGCAGACAATACCACAGCTGACATAGAACTTCTAACATCAATCCCATTCACAATAGATACAAGAACAATCAACTACCTTGGAGTAAATTTAAGCAATGTCAAAGATCTCTGTGATGAGAAATACAAAATATTAAAGAAAGAAATGAGACAAAAAATGAAAAATTGTTCATGTTCATGGAGTTAGAATCAATATCAAACTCCAAACTACTGAAAACAATTTAAAGATTCAATACACCAAGATTCAATATACTGATTCAATATACCAAGGACATTCTTCTCAGATGTAGAAAAGGATGCTGAAATTCATATGGAAACACAAGAGTCCCTGAATAGCTAAAGCAATCTTAAACAACAAAAACAAAGCTGGAGGCTTATTTGAGATGTAGAGTTGCAGACAGTGAGAGGGAGGGAGAGAGGTCTTCCATCCACTGCTTCACTACCTAATTGTTCACAATGGCCTGAGCTGGGCCAATCCAAAGTCAGGTGCCTGGAGGTTCTTCTAAGTCTCCAATGCAAACACAGGAAGGAGCTCAAGCACTTGGGCCCTCCTCTACTGCACTCCCAGGCTATAGCAGAGAGCTGCATTGGAAGAGGAGCAGCCAGGACTTTAACTGGTGTCTACATGGGATTCCAGCACTGCAGGTGGAGAATCACCCACTGTATCACAGCACCACTCCCAGGTTTCAAGATATACTATAGTGCAGTAATCAAAAGAGTCTAGTACTTGTTCAAAAACAGATGGATAGACCAATGGAACAGAATATAAATGCAGAAATCAATCCTGGAGAGGATAGTCTCTTAAACACATAGTGCTTGGAAAACTGGATCTCCTCATGCAGAAGTATGAAGCAATACTCCTACTTTACACCTTACAAAAATACACTCAAAATGGATTAAAATGGATAAAAGATTTAAATAACAACCTGATACTAAATTATTGAAGTTGGGGTAACCCTGCAAGACATTGGCATAGAAAAAGACTAGTTGGAAAAGACTGCAGAGGCACAAGCAATCGAAGCCAAAATTGACAAATGGGATCACATCAAATTGAGAAGCTTCTGTACTGAAAAAAAAAAAAAAAAAAAGTTATCAAAATGAAGGGCCAACTGACAAACTGGGAGAAATGATTTGCAAACTATGCAACTGATAAAGAATTAATAACCAGAATAAATAAAGGTTCAAGAAATTCCACAACAGCAAAATGAAAAACCCAGTGCAGAAATGGACAAAGGAGTTAAATAGGTATTTTTAAAAAGAAATCCAAATAGCCAGCAGATACATGAGAAAATGCTCAGGATCACCATTCAACAGAGAAATGTAAATCAAAACCACAAGGAACTTTTACCTCACCCCCGTTAGAATGGCATTCACATAGAAATCAAACAAATGCGGGCAAAGATGTGTGGAAAACTTAACCCTGATCCACTGTTTGTGGGAATGTAAACTGGTAAAGACACCATGGAAGACAGTATGAAGATACCTCAAAACATCATACTTAGTGAATAAGCCAGTCTAAAAAGGAAAAAAAAAAAACATATATTCTCCCTGATCTGTGATAACTAATAGCGCACCTAAAGGTAACCTATAGAAATGAAATCGACACTTTGAGAAGCAATGACTTTGAACAGTCCTTGTCTTGACTATTGAGGAACAATTTTTTCACATTATCTGTTGAACTCTTTACTTAGTATAGAGTTACTCATATGTGTATAAAGTTAATTGAAAATAGATCTTAATAAAAAATAGGAATGAGAATAGGAGAGGAAGAAGAGTGTAGGCGGGAGGGTGGCTATGGTGGGTAGAGTCACTATGTTCTTAAAGTTGTAATTATGAAATGGATGAAGTTTGTCTTCCTTAAATAAAAGGTTTCTAAGGAAAAAAGATATGAAAGGAACATTCCAGAAAAATTTTCATTTTGATGATTTGGGTCAAGGCTACTTGGTAGCAATATTTAAAAGCACAGAATGAATGATGCATTTTTCATCTTATTTATTTTTAATTGTTTACTTTTTTGTTTTAAAAGACATAGTTTTGGAGAGAGAGCAGAAGGCAGTGGAAGATCTTCCATCTGTTGCTCTACTCCCCAAGTGGCTGTAACAGCCAGAGCTGGGCCAGACTGAAACCAGGAGTGAGAAGCTTCATGTGGGTCTCACATATGGGTGACAGGTGCCCAAGCACTTGGACCATCTTCTGCTGCTTTCACAGGTGCCCTAATCAGGGAGCTGGATTGGAAGTGGAGCAACCAAGAAACAAACTAGAACCCATAGGGATACTCGAATCCCAGGCAGCTGTTTAACCCAATATACTGCAATGTCACAATTTTTGTAAATTTAGACACTAGAAGTGAGTGTTGACAACTCAAGAAATTAAGCTTCTGCAACTTAAGTGAGAGGCTAGGACTATATTCCTGGCTCTCTGTTATGACCCTGTCTCAGTCTGGTTGTTGTGGGTGTGAATCAATGGATTGAAGGTGTCTGTCTCTGTCTCTCTCTCTCTCTTTTCTCTCTGTCTCTCTCCCTTTCTCTCTCATTCCATAACACAGAGTAGGCTAAGCCTCCACCCATGGTGCCAGCATCCCATATGGGCACCAATTTGTGTTCCAGATGCTCTTCTTCTTTTTTAAATATTTATTTGAAAGTAGAGTTGCAGAGAGAGAGCCAGAGACAGAGAGAAAGGTCTTCCATCTGTTGGTTCACTCCCAAAATGACTGCAATAGCTAGAGCTAGGCGGATACAAAGCCAGAAGCCAGGAGCATCCTCCAGGTCTCCCACTTGGGTGCAGGGGCCCAAGGAGTTGGGCCATCCTCAACTACTTTCCCAAGCCATAGCAAAGGGCTGGATTGGAAGTGGACCAACTGGGACTCAAATCAGTGCCTATATGGGATGCCGACACCACAGGCAGAGGCTTAACCAACTATGCCATAGCAAAGGCCCCAGATGCTCTTCTTTGGATCCAGCTCTCTGATTTTGTCCTGGGAAAGCAGTGGAAGATAGCCCAAGTCCTTGGGCCCCTAAACCCACCTGAGAAACCCAGAGGAAGCTCCTGGCTCTTAGCTTTGGATCAGCCCATCTCCAACTATTTTCGCCATTTAGAGACTGAACCAGTGGATAAAAAATTTGTATGTCTCTCCTCTCCCTGTAACTATGCCCATCAAATAAATAAATAAAATCTTTTTTTAAAAAAGTCTCTATATATTTCCATCTACTTCTTATTCTCTCTCAAGTATATAAATACTTTAAGATGGCAAAAGATTGGCTGGCACCATGGCTCACAAGGCTAATCCTCCACCTGCGGCACTGGCACACTGGGTTCTAGTCCCAGTCAGAGCACCAGATTCTGTCCCAGTTGCTCCTCTTCCAGTCCAGCTCTCTGCTGTGGCCCGGGAAGGCAGTGGAGGATGGCCCAAGTCCTTTGGCCCTGCACCCACATGGGAGACCAGGAGAAACACCTGGCTCCTGGCTTCAGATCAGCATGGTGTGCCAGCTGTAGCACGCCAGCCGCAGCAGCCATTGGAGGGTGAACCAATCAATGATAAAGGAAGACCTTTCTCTCTGTCTCTCTCTCACTGTCCACTCTGCCTGTCAAAGAAAAAAAAGACGGCAAAAGATTCAAGTCAAAAACTAGAGAATTGTCTTGGGCTCTGACTATAGTTTATGCCATTGATAAATGGAATAATTTGCCTGAAACATAACTTTGTGGAGTGAAGTAATCCTGCATTTGTACACTCACTGTGATAAAACTATGGAGAGTTATTTAAGGACCTGCAATAGTTCTATCCTCTACACATTTTCTGATCTAATCCATGAAGCAAGTTCAGCCTCCAAAAAGCTTTTAAAGACACTCTACTTTATTTTTTTTTTTTTTTTTTTTGACAGGCAGAGTGGACAGTGAGAGAGAGAGACAGAGAGAGAAAGGTCTTCCTTTTGCCGTTGGTTCACTCTCCAATGGCCGCCGCTGCAGCCGGCGCACCGCGCTGATCCTGGCAGGAGCCAGGAGCCAGGTGCTTTTCCTGGTCTCCCATGGGGTGCAGGGCCCAAGCACCTGGGCCATCCTCCACTGCACTCCCTGGCCATAGCAGAGAGCTGGCCTGGAAGAGGGGCAACCGGGACAGAATCCGGCGCCCCAACCGGGACTAGAACCCGGTGTGCCGGCGCCGCAAGGTGGAGGATTAGCCTATTGAGCCACGGCGCCGGCTAAGACACTCTACTTTAATAATTAAAAATATTATCTTTTTAATTTTTTCTGATGTAGCAAATTCTTGCCAAAGTTTGAATTCAAACCATGTAAAAAGTGTTGTAGCTATGGCAATAAAAAAATTAAGACCAATGTGAATTCAGCTCAGATGGCTTTAAATCTTGAAACCATTATTACTTTATCTTATATGAATCCTGATTCTGAATTATATTTCTTTATGCTTTTCCAATTTATTTAAAAAATCTCATAAAACTCTTATCATACAATGTGAAAGAAGCTGAGGAATAAATAACCTACCAGCAATATATTTATTTTTGTTGGTCTTGGCCACATGTAGATGTCTCTAGAATCTTATCTGCAAGAGAAATTGCTTAGAAGGAGGGGTCAGACAAAAAGTCTAGATTCTTCCTAGATTCTACTGTGCTAATCAAGAGCATGAAGGAAATGTATATAGAAAAATGGGCATATTGGCTCAGTGACAAAAATGAAGTAGCCTCCCTGTGGGGGAATATAATCTTTACACATGGGAAAAACAGAAAAGATGCCAAATGAGCACACACAAGTCTACCAATCACTTTGATTAAACATAAACTATTGTTAGACTAACTAAAATATTAATTTCTTACCAATTCTGTAAAAAAAAAATTGTCAGGGGCTGTCACTGTGGAGTGGTGGGTAAAGCCACCTCCTACAGTGTGGGCATCCATATGGGCACCAATTTGAGTCCCAGCTACTCTACTTCTGGTTTAGCTCTCTGCTATGGACTGGGAAAGCAGTGGATGAACACCTAAGTCCTTGGGCCCCATGCACTCACATGGCAGACCTGTAAGAAGCTCCAGGCTACTGGCTTCAGATCAGCCCAGCCCCAGCCATTGAGGACATGTGGGAGTGAACCAGCAGCTGGAAGGCCTCTCTCTTTCTTCCTCTGTCTCTGTAACTCAGCCTTTCAAATAAATAAATCATATAGAAATAATTTATAATGTTCATCACAATTGTTCAAATAAGTAGCAGTACACCAAAAAAAATTATGATTTCACTAGAATCTATATTACATAGAAAATTACTCAGGCAGGACTGTTTTCCTTAAAACATCTCTTGCTTTTTTTATGTATCTCAAATTCCTTAAAAGTATCCAACTACATACATGATAGAATGCATATGGTGGTGAGGTTTATTTCACTTCTACACACATATTTATCACCACTAATGTGTTAAATTATTCCATTTTTTTCAAGTGAAAATATATAAGTACATTAAGAGTAGGATAAACACAAAGATAGCTTCAGTTCTGATTAGGATTTAGGTCAGAAAAATTTTAAGTGTTACGCAATGAAACTGAAGGCAGTTTTCCAAAAGGATAGTACACTGTTTCCTTAGCATCAATCTGTGCAAAGTAAAATCCATACAGCTGAATGGTCATTACAGATACATCAGTGGTAATCAGTACAAATATATATAAAAGTGGAAATACCAAGTCACTGGAAACTGGTATTTAGTAATGAATAATCAGAGATGCCAGTTACTACTAGATGGAATAAGGAAATAAGGTCATCCCAGTGTTGACAAATCACAAAATACACATCAATGAAAATTTAGATACTTAATCCCTCCACTCTATGAATACTTCATATTAAATTTGAATTTATCCACAACCTGCAGCCTAACAATATTTTTCTCAGTTATTTAAAATATTTGCCATGCATTAGCACTGGTGGGGAATTAAAAAAAGTAACAGTCACAGACATCGAATAATAATCTAGAAGAAAGCAACGTTCCATAACCACTGGAACCACTGACGTGAACTGCCTGAATGACAACCTAGAATAGAAACATCTGGGGAGGCTGGCACCATGGCTCAATAGGCTAATCCTCCACCTTGTGGCGCTGGCACACCAGGTTCTAGTCCCGGTCGGGGTGCCAGATTCTGTCCCGGTTGCCCCTCTTCCAGGCCAGCTCTCTGCTGTGGCCCAGGAAGGCAGTGGAGGATGGCCCAAGTGCTTGGGCCCTGCACCCACATGGGAGACCAGGAGGAAGCACCTGGCTCCTGCCTTTGGATCAGTGTGGTGCGCCGGCTGCAGCGTGCTGGCCACGGTGGCCATTAGAGGGTGAACCAATGGCAAAGGAAGACTTTTCTCTCTGTCTCTCTCTCTCACTATCCACTCTGCCTGTCAAAATAAAAAAAAAGAAACATCTGGGGAAAAAACACTCAAGGCAAAAAAGGAAGACATCTTTTTAGTGTAAAATATCAATAGTTAGTATCAGCATCCTGAAAAGTTGAAAAGCCAAGAAACAAACACAAGCAAAATTCTTCTTTGGAAGAAGCAGATCGTAAACTACAAAAAGAACCACAAAGAATTAGACTTGGTCACTTCTGAGTGCAGTGGGGGAAGAAATCAGGAAGACACCTGAACTGACAAATGCCCATTCATTCACTTGGGTAAGCATTCTGCGGGTGTTTATACTTTTTATGTAAAGTCAGCAGAAAATAAGGCTACTGAACAGTAATCAGGCCCTTGCTTCTCGACAACTGGATTCACCAGAGAGGAAAGCATTTATTTCAAGAAGTCGGCATCTTGGGGAGAAAGAGATCTCTTCATCTAAAATGTGCTCTTTCCACCCAACAAGCCAGCAAGAGCTGTTTCTAAGAACATGGGTCGAGGGGCAGACACTGGTATATGGGGTAAAGGCACAGCCAGCAGTACCACTGTCACATATGGGCACCAGCTGCTCTGCTTCTGATCCAATTCACTGTGAATGCAGCTGGGAAATCAGTGGAAGGTCACCCATGTGCTTGGGCCCCTGCCACCCCCTTGGGAGACCTGGGAGATGCTTCTGACTCCTGGATTTGGTCTGGCTCAGCTCAGGTGATTGCAGCCATGTGGGGAATGAACTAGCTGATGGAAAATCTTTCTCCATCTCTTCCTCTCTCTCTCTGTATCTCTTCCTTTTGAATAAAATAAATAAATCTTTTTTTAAAAAAATGGGTAGCTTCAGATGGAGGTTAGAAATCAAAGTGATTCTATTTAGTTGACAATTTGGCAGCTGTTCAGGCTTTGTGCTAATAAGTGCTCATCTGGGATATCCAAGGCATCAACCAGGTGAAGATGTTTTGATGGGGCTGAAGCTCCTTTGTTAGCTGGGTCAAAGCCTGCTATTCTGGGCTGGTGCTGTGGCACAGCAGGATAAAGACCCGGCCTGTGGCACCAGCATCCCATATGAGATGCTCCTTTTCTGATCCAGCTCTCTTCTGTGGCCTGGGAAAGCAGTAGAAGATGGCCCAAGTCCTTGGGCCCCTGAACCCACATGGGAAACCCAGAAGAGGCCCCTGGCTCCTGATCAGCTCAGATCTGGCCATTGCAGTCATTTGGGGAGTGAACCAGTGGATAGAATACCACATAGGATCCCTGATCATTATAATAATCACTTACATAATATTAAGTCAAATTATGTATAAATATATTAAGTATATTGAATATTTAATTAATAGACATAGACATTTAAAATATATTAAAAATCTCAACTCTTAAAACTCAGTTTTCTAAACCCAAAGTCAGAGAATACATGAGATAATCTTGACAAAACACAAAATTTCTTTCCCTTCTGTAATAACCAAAAGGTAAAGAAAATTCTTTTGTGCTGTGTTTCTTCTAATGGGAAGCTCCTCCAGATTACTTAGAAGTTAAACCCAAAGGAAAGGTACCCAAACTTAGACACTGAAGGCTGTGAGCATTCAACATTATAAAAGAATGAAAAAACTTAGAAAAGATTACACCTGTTGCCGATACTGTGGCTTAGCAAGTAAAGCCACCGCCTGCAATGCTGTGATCCCATATGGGTGTCAGTTCACATCCTGGCTGCTCCACTTCTGATCCAGCTCTCTGCTATGGCCTGGGAAAGCAGCAGAAGATGGCCCAAGTCCTTAGGCCTCTGCATCCCTGTGGGAGACCCAAAAGAAGCTCCTGGCTGCAGCTCAGTGCAGCTTTGGCCATTGTGGTCATCTGGGGAGTGAACTATCAGATGGAAGACCTCTCTCTCTCTGCCTCTCTGTAACTCTGCATTTCAAATAAATAAATACAACAAAATTAAAGAAAATAATACACCTTAGAAACAAAAGCAGAAAAAAAAATCCCATAGAACAATTTAAATACATCTAGAAAAGTCAGGTGTACGGGCCAGTGTTGTGGTGTGGAGTGTAAAAGCCACCACCTGTGACACAGGCATTCCACATGCACACTGATTCTAGTCCTGACTATTCCATTTCTGATATAGTTCTCTGCTAATGTGCCTAGAAAACCAATGAAAAATGAAAAAGTCCTTGGGCCCCTGACAACAAGGTGGGAGAACCAGAAGAAGCTCCTGATTCCTGGCTGTTGTGGCTCAAGTTCAGCTCTTGTGACCGTTTGGGGTGTGAAGCAGTAGACCAAAGATCTCTGTCTCTCCCTCTCTCTGTAAACTCTGCCTTTCAAATAAAAAGAAAGCTTAAAAAATATTAGGTGTAGGGGTTGGTGCTGTGGCATAGCGGGTCAAGCCACTGCCTGCAGTGCCAGCGTCTCATAAGGGCACTGGTTTGAGTCCTGGCTGCTCCACTTCCTATCTAGCTCTCTGCTATGGCCTGGGAAAGCATCAGAAGATGGCCCAAGTCCTTGGGTTCCTGTACTCACTTGGGAGACCTGGAAGAAGCTCCTGGCTCCTGGCTTCACATCAGCACAGCTCTGGCTGTTGTGGCCATCTGGGGAGTGAACCAGCAGATGGAAGACCTGTCTCTCTCTCTCTGCCTCTTCTCTCTCCATGTAACTCTGACTTTCAAATAAATAAATAAAACTTTTTAAAAAATTAGGTGTAAAGATCAAGTACTCTTATTATCCCTAGTCTCCTAAGATAAATATTTCTTTCAAGATTAATTTATTTCCAAGGTAGAGTTACAGAGAGAGAGAGAGATCTTCCATTGGCTAGTTCATTAGCCAAATGGCCACTACAACTGAGCCAGGCAGAAGCCACTGCCAGGAGACTCATCCAGGTCTCCCACATGGGTGCAGGGTCCCAAGGACTTGGGCCATCCTCTCCTGCTTTCCCAGGTGCATTAGCTAGGAGATGAATCAGAAGTGGGCCATGAGGAATCAAACCAGTGCCCATATGGGTTGCTGCCATCACAGGCAGCATCTTAACCCGCTGTGCCACAATATCAGCTGTAAAGACAAGCATTTCTCATGACAGGCCATAACTAAACAATAAAGGAGGAGAAAACAGCTTATAAGAGATGACTAGTTATTGGAAAGGAGTCAACCAAATGGAAACTGTAAGAAGCTGCAGTTGAGAAGATGGTTGAAAATGTTATTAGAGGGGCCAGGCACTGGAGTGTAGTAGGTTAATCCTAGGAAAGCAGAGCAAGATGTGCTTGAGAATGGGGGACCCACAAGAAGCTCCTGGCTCCTCTTGGATTGGCTCAGCTCCAGCCATTGCGGTCATTTGGGGAGTGAACCCATGGATGGAAGACATTTCACTCTGCCTCTCCCTTTTCCTCTCTTTCTCAAAATTTTAGGCACTGTGGTATAGAAGGTTAAGCCTCCTCCTCAGTGCCAGTATCTCATGTGGACTCCGGCTCAGTTGAGTCCCAGCTGCTCTACTTCTGATCCAGCTCTCTGCTAATGCACCTGGGAAAAGCAGAGGAAGGTGGCCTAAGTACTTGAGTCCCTGCACCTGTGTGGGAGACTCAGCAGGCACTCCTAGCTCCTGCTTACTGGCTCCTGCCTGACCCAACCCCCACCCATTGAGGCCATTTGGGTAGTAAGTCATTGGATGGAGAGTTCTTTCTTTTCCTCTTTCTCACTTTGTATCTCTGCCTTTCAGATAAATAAATCTTTTTTAGAAAGTTATCATACTTTAAAATCAAATATTAAAAATCTCTAGCAAATATTTATCGTTAATATTTATATTTTCTAAAAAACTTTACTGATTTAACATAGGGGACTAAATCCTAGTTTTATTTATTTGAAAGACAGAGTTACAGAAAAATAAAGCCAATGAGAAAGAGATTGTCTATCTGGTTCACTCCCCAATCATCTACAACAGCCAGAGCTGGGACAGGTTGAAGCCAGAAGCCAGGAAAGTCCATGTGGTTCTCCCACATGTGTGGCAGGGGTCACAGCACTTGGGCCACCTTCTGCTATCCCAGGCACATTAGCAGGGTGCTGGATTAGAAGTGGAGCAGTCTGGACTCAAAGAAGCACTCTTATGGGATGCAGGTATGATAGACTACACTTAACCTATGATGCTGCCCCCACTTTGAAAATTTTTAATGTCAGGGCCAGTGTTGTGATGTATGGGTAAGGCCACCACCTGTGATGCTGGCATCCCATATGGGCACTGGTTCATATCACAGCTGCTCTACCTCAGATCAAGCTCCCTGCTAATGGCCTGGGAAAAGCAAAGGAAAATGGCACAAGTGTTTAGGCCCCTGCTACTGATGTAGGAGACCTGAATGGAGCTCCAGGCTCCTGCCTTCAGTCTGGCCCAGTGCTTGATTATTAGACATCTGGGGATGAACCAGTAGATGGAAGATGTCTGTCTCTGTCTCTCTAACTCAGCCTTTCAAATACATAAATAAATCTTTCAAAAATTCTAGACTTTGGGATATTGACTTAGAATTATTTCTTATTGGGGCTGGTGCTGTGGCATACTAGGTTAAGCCTCCACCCACAGTGCTGGCATCCCATAAGGACACTGGTTCAAGTCCTGATTACTCCACTCCAATCCAGCTCCCTGCTAATGACCTAAGAAAGCAGAGAAGGTGGCCCAGAGTCCTTTAGCCCCTGCACCCATGTGAGAGAGTGGGAGGAGGCTCCTGGCTTCTGGCTTGAGATCTACAAGGTCCAGCCATTGCAGCCCTCTGGGGAGTGAACCAGTGGATGGAGGAGCTCTCTCTCTCTCTCTCTCCTTCTCCCTCTCCCTCTCTCTGTTATTCTGCTTTGCAAATATTAAATATTTAAATAAATAAATCTTTAAAAATTATTTCTTATCCTTGGTAACTTACTGTTTAGTGAAAACTTAGCAAGTAATTTTGAACAGTTATATGTTAACAATTTATGAAAACATTTACCGGGCCAGTGCCGTGGCTCACTAGGCTAATCCTCTGCCTTGTGGTGCCAGCACACCGGGTTCTAGTCCCGGTCGGGGCACCGGATTCTGTCCCGGTTGCCCCTCTTCCAGGCCAGCTCTCTGCTGTAGCCAGGGAGTGCAGTTTGGAGGATGGCCCAAGTCCTTGGGCCCTGCACCACATGGGAGACCAGGAGCAGCACCTGGCTCCTGCCATTGGATCAGCATGGTGCACTGGCTGCAGCGCGCCAGCCACGGCGGCCATTGGAGGGTGAACCAACGGCAAAAGGAAGACCTGTCTCTCTCTCTCTCTCTCTCTCTCTCTCACTGTCCACTGTGCCTGTCAAAAAAAAAATTTACCAAAAGGCCCAATGCCTTCTATATATTTTAAGCCAAGAGTACATGTATTTAGAAAAATCTATCTTTTACATTTAGCAATTCAAAAAAAGTCATCCTACTTCAGAGTAGCCCTTGGTCTCTCTAGCTGTTACACTGCTTTATCTCTCTTCAGCCACTGTAAGTCAGAGATGCTCTTATCCCTGGGCAGGAAAACCTGAGGTCTATTACCTCATGTCAAATTGCATAGGGTCCCCAAATCAGTAATCCATCCCGTGATCACCTTGAGGAGAGGATCTGGGTTGCGCATGGCACAAGCATCATGAGCCATCAGGGGTTGGATTCCCTTTGTACCCAGTCATCCTCCTCACCTTGCACAGCTCATACTGGGCATTCTCTTCAGTGTGTGTTAAGTTTGTATACCACTTCCAGCTCATGTCTGTCACCACGTGGCTTCTGCTGTGATGTAGTGAACAGCAAGATGGCCCTGTGGTGTCAAAGATCAGGCAGAAATGCTCACCTGTTGGCTTGATGCTGATGTTTGCTCCATCTCACACATACCCATGAATCCAGCAAGGCTTGCAGCATCAGCTTGAACCTTGCTGTGGATTCTGACCCAGCACTGCTACATTATCTTCTCTACCTCCTCTCCAGTCAGTGCATACTTGAGTCTATTTCTCAGGAAGGTGAGGAGAGGGAGACATCCCTTAGGTTGCAGGGACCTGATGATGCACAAGGTGCCACAGCAAAGACCACCAATTCATTTTTTAGCAATTATACTTACATTGCCTGAGAAACTAACATATTAGATAAGTATGGTTATTCTCTTAAGTCATGATCTTGCCAAAGAACAACTTTAAATTTGACTTCATAGGAAGCAATGAATACTGCATCATCTTTTCATCTATTGTTTGTGCTTAGGTGAAAATTACATTGTGATTTTAAATAACACAAATAAGCACAACCAACTTTTACACATACAGCAGTACACACATAAAATGCATAGCATACATTATGACACAGAAAAATATAGAAATCTCTGCAATTCTTTTTAAATCTTTTAATCAGGCCCTATGGCTCACCATGTGGGTAGCCAATTACACAGGGATGAATGTTGGTAAGAAAGAGCTTATTTCTAGAAGCTGGCATCTTGGGGAAAGAAATTTCTCTCTTTTTTTAAAATTTTATTTATTCATTTGAGAGACAGAGCCACAGAGAGTGGGAGAGCCAGAGAGAAAGGTTCTCCACCAGCTGGACCACCCCCAAAATGGCCACAATGGCTGAGGCTGGGCTAATCCAAAGCCAGGAGCCAGGGTCTTCCCCATATCTCCCACATGGGTACTGGGTCCCAAGCCCCCCTGGGCATCTCCCACCACATTCCCAGGCCACAAAACAGAGAGTCAGATCAGAAGAGGACCAACAGGGACATGAAACAGTGACCACATGGGATGTCAGCACTACAGGTGGAGGTCCAGCTCTATATGCCACAGTACAGCCCCAAGAGAGAGCTCTTGATATAAAATGTTCTATCTCTGTTAAAGGGTTAATTTTTTAAAATTTATTTATTTATTTGAAAGTCAGAGTTACACAGAGAGAGAAGAAGAGGTAGAGAGAGAGAGGTCTTCCATCCAAAGGTTCACTCCCCAATTGGCTGTGATGGCCAGAGCTGTGTCAATCCGAGGCCAGGAGCCTGAGATCATTCTGGGTCTCCCACTTGGGCAGCAGCCCAAGGACTTGGGCCATCTTCTACTGCTATCCCAGACCATAACTGCTTAAGGGTTTCTTAAAGGACAAGGGTAGCTTCAGGGGGAGGTAAATAAAACAATGAGTCACCTTAATTGACAATATGTAAATGCCCAAGCTTTTTTCTGATGAGGCCTCTTAACCAGGGGACTCAGCATCAGTTGGGTGAAGGCTTCTTTGTTAGCTGGGGCAAAAGTCCACCATTATATAAATGCTACCATTCACCAGAGTAATTCAGGCAATATACAATATCAGTAATTGGTTTTTGCTATATAAAATGTGAAAAGGAAAAGGGAAGGAGGATGGCTTTAATATGGTTAAAATTCCTTTTTAAAAGCTCCAATCAACTGAATATAATTACTTCCTGCTGTTAGTAACCTCAATTAACCCTATTGTTCCACAGTTGAAACCTGAAAAATTTACTTGAGCATTTAACTTGGAAAGCAACGCTAGTCCCAGTGATGGTACTGGACACTAACGTACATGAAGATAATTATATCCTCATTTCAGATTCAGTAAGCACTCTGTTGGAAAAACATCTTTTATTGCTTTATTAACTCTTGTTCCTCACAGTCAATTTTATCAGAGGCCTTTGTGGAAATTTACAATAGATTTTTTTTTTAAATTTTTAAAATTTATTTGACAGTCAGTGAGAGAGACAGAAAGGTCTTCCTTCCATTGGTTCACCCCCCAAATGGCCACTATAGTGGGCGCTGTGCCAATCTGAATGAAGCCAGGAGCCAGGTGCTTCTTGTTTCCCATGTGGGTGCAGGGCCCAAGCACTTGGACCATCCTCCACTGCCTTCCTGGGCCACAGCAGAGAGCTGGACTGGAAGAGGAGCAACCAGGACTAGAACTCGGCACCCATATGGGATGCCAGTGCTGCAGGTGGAGGATTAACCAAGTGAGCCATGGTGCTGGCCCCTATGATAGATTTTTTTAAGAGATCAGGGAGCCCCAGGGTCTCTGCTCTACCACTGGGCTGAGGCAGAGCTGAAGCTCCTGCTTTTTCTAAATTGACAAGGACTCCTAACCTGTCTCCTTGGGCATCAACAGCCATAGACACAGTTGCTGGAAGGTTTAAGGGATTTAAATGCTTACTCCATCCCATTTACCAGAACTCTCACAAAACCTCTACTGTTAGAAATCCACTGATGCTGTGGCATATTGGATAAAGCAGCCACCTGCAGTGAGTGCCAGCATCCCATGTGGGTGCCCATTGGGGCTGGTCCTGGGTGCTCCAATTGTGATCCAGGTCTCTGCTGTGGCCTGGGGGAGCAGTGGAGGATGGCTCAGGCCCTTGGGCCCTTGGGCCCTTACATTGGGTGTTGTGGGGGGGGAACCCAGAGAAAGCTCCTGGCTCCTGGATTCAAATCAGCCCAGCTCTGGCCATTGCAGCCATCTGAGAAGTAAACCAGTAGATGAAGGACCTGATGGAACAAGGAACAAGGACACAAGCCTCAGCCATTCTCCTGCATTGAACAAAAGAGATAAACATTGGAATGTACTCTTTGCCCTAGAAACACAATTGGAGGGCCTGCGCTGTGGCATAGCAGGTAAAGCTGCTGTCTGCAGTGCAGGAATCTCTTATGGGTGCCGGTTTGAGTCCTGGCTGCTCCATTTCTAATCCAGCTCTCTGCTATGCCTGGGAAAGCAGTGGAAGACAGCCCAAGTCCTTGGGGCCCTGCACCCATGTGGGAGACCCAGAAGAAGCTCCTGGCTCCTGGCTTCAGATCGATGTACCTCTCTCTGGCCATTGTGGCCATCTGGGGAGTGAACCAGAGGATGGAAGCCTTCTCTCTCCCTCTCTGCCTCTCCTTCTCTCTCTGCTTAACTCTGACTTTCAAGTCAATAAATAAATCTTAAAAAAAAAAAAAAAACACCTCAATTGGGTCTCACACTCTGCTGTCTTCATACTCCACCCCTTACAGCCACCTGAAAGACCAGTTCCAGGAATTCCCCTCTGCTTGCTGCCCCCTACCTCACCCCCATCCCCAGCCTTCCCTGGGGGTCAGGGCCTTCTGTCAGGTGTTCCATCATGGGTACGTGGACAGTTGCAGTTGGTTACCCATCTCTATGGATTTATTTTCCCTGAATAAATTCGGTCCAGCTATAAATTCATACACTACCTCCTCTCTATTCTGTGCCTCTTTTCCTAACAGGACACCCCCCCCCACCTCTGCCTCTCTAACTCTGCTTTTCAAATAAAATAAACATTTAAAAATCCCACTTAACAACCACCTTCTCTTAAATTTAACACATATGCAGGCCATGCAATATTACAATAGAACACCATTTTTTTCTTAGTCATAAGATTGTAACTATATCCTGCCCAATCAGCCACGATGCAACTCAAGGTGATTTTGGATGAAAATTAAATTGAACCACTCATATTTCACCCAAGAGGAAGAAATCCTCATACAAACAACCAAATGAGTACTCTTCCAAAAAATATCCAAATTTCCTCACAGGGAGGCTGAAGTAAAAATCTTAGAATCCATCTCCTACACATCAGTACCACAAAAAATGACCTAAACCAGGTCCAAATGCCATGAGCCCAAAGAGCAGAAACAGAAATTGCAGGTATGCCCCTGGTTCAACTTACCCAGTCTCAGAGCTGTTGACTCCGGACACAAAGGGGAGCCATTGACTCCCCACAAGGTAGCTAATGTCCAGCAGGAACAGAAAGGAAAGTCCTGGAGAGAAAGTGCTCTCAGAAGCTGCGGGGATGTCCCCAGAGTCCCAGCCAAAATGTTAGCTCAAAAGCAGCTCTGGGGTGGAGGTACAAGTGATCATTGCTGTCCTTACTAATGTGAAAGGGTTAAGCCACTTGAAAAATACATTCCAGGGGCCAGCACTGTGGCTCAGTGGGCTAATGCCCTGGCCTGAAGTGCCAGCATCCCATATGGCCACTGGCTCTAGTCCCGGCTGCTCCTCTTCCCATCCAGCTCTGTGTTATGGCTTGGGAAAGCAGTAGAAGATGGCCCAAGTCCTTGGGCCCCTAACCTGTGTGGGAGAACCTGGAAGAAGCTCCTGGCTCCTGGCTTCAGATCGGTGCAGCTCCAGCTATTATGGCCAATTGAGGAGTGAATCATCGGATGGAAGGCCTCTCCCTCTCTCTCTCTCTGCCTCTCCTCTCTGTGTAACTCTGGCTTTCCAATAAATAAATACAATCTTTAAACAACAACAACAACAACAAAAATACATCGCAGACTTCTGGGCTAGCTCACCAGTGTCGTTTCCAGACACATAATCCAGCTCTGGATGCTCACCGCTTCAATTCGCCATAGCTGAGTGCTGGCCAGAGGAAAGGATATATTTCCAGAAGGCAGCTGCAGTCTTGGGAAAGAAAGTCCTCCCAATCCAAAGAAGCCTTTTTCTACCAAACCGCGCAGCACAGAGGATGTTTAAAGGGACAGGGATAATTGGAGCACCAGGCTTGAAATAAAACAATGAGTCTATTCAATTGACAATTATGCAGATTTTCAGGCTTTGTTCAGAGGAAGGTCCCACCAGCCAGTCAGGGGAGTCCAGGGTGTCAGGAGGGAGATGCTTTCTACCTCAGTTGGGGGAGGGTTCTCTGTCAGCTGGGTCAAAAGCCTGCCCTTCCAAATCATCTTTTTTCAGTAGGCTTCCAAAACTCTTCTGCAAATATTACTCACAAGATTAGGGGAAGGTAGGATGCCTTTATTAGGACTACCATGCTGTTGGAGGAGGGTGATCAGGGTTTATAAAGAGGTTGTAATGCAGGGGGTGCTGGTGTAAGGACTAGAATGACCTAATGGGGAGTTCTTGTAAGAGTGGACAAGATGCTTGCTTCTCCCCAGAACCTGTCTATTAGCAAGACAGAAGTGGTGATCCCACTCCCCCAGTTTCTAGTTTCATCATGAGAATAGCAAGGAAGCAATGATCAGCCCTTCTGAGCTTCTAGTTTTATCAGGAGAATAGAAAGAATTTGCCTATCTTACTATTCAGCTGGATTTTTGTTTTAACAAGAGCAAGCTAGACAGGATTATTGATGTGTTTTGTCCCCAGCCTCTGACTAATTGTTAGCTGTTACTATTCTGCTCACCCAAATTGCGGTTAAAAAACTCCACTCCATTTTTCAGGTCTCCCTCTCTTGGAGATCCCCTAGTGGCTGCTGTGGCAAGAGGTTTCTCATGTAAATAAATCTTGCTTTGCTCACTGCGTGTCCACATTAAATTCCTTGTGAGACACGCACCCCAGGCACCTTCCTTCATCACCATTTTCCCCCATTACTTTGGTGTGGTGAAGTCATGGAAGAGTTGACAGTCTCTGGTTTCAGATGTCATGGCTTGTTGTTAGATCAATGACAAGGCTTAAGTTCTCTGATTCCTCCTGGTGGTCAGCATCTGAGTCCTTCAGCTCTGCCTCAGCCTAATGGTAGAACAGAGACCTGGGGCTTCCCTGCTCTCTTAAAAACCTACTGTAAATTTCCACAGATGCCCCTATGAAGTTGATTGTGAGGAGCAGAAGTTAACAATAGGATTGCTTGCTTTCTTTCTTTCTTTCTTTCTTTCTTTTTGACAAGCAGAGTTAGTGAGAGAGAGAGACTGGGAGAAAAGTCTTCCCTTTTCCATTGGTTCACCCTCCAAGTGGCTACTCCAACTAGCACGTGGTGGCCAGTGCGCTGTGCCAATCCTAAGCCAGGAGCCAGATTCTTCCTCCTGGTCTCCCATGTGGGTGCAGGACCCAAACACTTGGGCCATTCTCCACTGCCTTCCCAGGCCACAGCAGAGAGCTGGACTGGAAGAGGAGCAACTGGGACAGAATCTGGTGTCCCGACTGGGACTAGAACCTGGGATGCTGGTGCCGCAGGTGGAGGATTAGCCTAGTGAGCTGAGGCACTGGTCAATAATGGGATTTCTAAGAGCTGGGTGTCTACTTCTCACTGTTTCTACACACACACACACACACACACACTCCTCTCCTAGACAAAATCTTTCCCAGGTACAAAATTAGGTAATGTTATCAGACTCAGTAGCCTTCTTTGCACCAAGTGAACAGTGTTTTCTGGGTGTGTGTTTATTGGAGGGGAAGACTAGAACCACCTATGAAGTTATTGGGATAAGGCAGGACTTTGTAGTATAAAATATTGGGCTGTTTCCCAAGGCCTGCTTCTGTAGGCAGCCCATAAAGAAGTCATCGACAAGTCAAGGTCCGTCTTGGCTTGTGGAATTCCTGGGATAAAAAAGTCACGTACTCCCATGTTGAAGGAGAATGATCAAACAAGAACATTCTGCTAAAATTAACTATGTTATGACTGTGTTGCAGAAAGCCCGATAAGTTGCTTGTGTATGGTGTTATCCTCTGTGTTGCCTTGACCTATAGCTGGTTATGTATAAATATCGCTGAGACACTGGAATAAACGAGCCTTGTCTTGGCTCCGTTCCCTGCACCCTTGTCCCTCTTTTCATTCCCACTGCCCCCTTCAGGTTCTGTTTGACTGGTGCTGCTGGCCTGCACATGCTTCTAAGACTACTGCATAACTTCTGCAGAGCACGTGTTTTGTTTCCCATGGCTGCTTTCACACACATAGGCTAACTTCTATCTTCCTATCTAAAAATATTATTGAAGAACATGAAAGCCTTCGATAGAAGAATACCCTTAGAAACAAAAGCTGAAGGAATTGTCTGATTACATGGGAAAAATTAAACACATTATGGAAATGCCACTGGAGAAGAAGCTAAGGGTCCTTGTATTTGTGCAAGAAAGAACTCAGGTGTGAGACAGAGAGCAGTGGAAAGCAAAGTAGCAAAGTTTATCAGGGTTGGGACGTATGTAAGAACAGATGGGCACCTCTCCAGACAAACCAGAGAGAGTGCCTAGTTCACATTTAGGCTGGGGCTTTTAAGGGGCTGGGTCTTGCCTTTCTACCTTTTTGCTGTCTCCTTCTTCTCCAGAACAAAGGACTTCTTGGGTGTAAATACAAAAAATTCCTTTCTGAGTTTCCCACTGAAGTCAGACAGGGGAAGCCTGTCTAGCTTAGCCAAGGGGTTTCTCTCTAGGGTGCCTGCCTTAGAGGAAGGATGCTTATCAGGCCAGGTAGAAGGGGCAGGGCCCCCTGGAAGGTTATCAGGGTCTGAGGGCAGGACTTTGAAATGCAGATACTGGACAGCACCTGCAATGTTATTGGGTGACTTTGAAATGCGAATGCTGGACTGCTGTAGATGTCCCTTTCCTTAGGCCCTTGTCACACACATAGGTTAATTTCTGACTTCTTACCTAACAAAAAGACAGAAGAATCAAGTTATCCTAGTGAAGTAGGCATAACCTTAGGTTTCTAAATAAAACAGTTTTAATGTCAGGTCACAACAGTCAGAACCAAGGAGGAAGAAATAACTTACAGGAGATGCCTAGAAATTTGACAAAGAAAATCATCAATTAAGTAGAAGCTACTAAAAGGGAAATTGCATTAAAAATAGATTTCAAAATGAAACATTAAGACTTATATGTGTATATATATACATATATGTATATATAAAGTATATATATATGACTTATTACAGATATATATACATACATATACACATATATGTATCTTATTACAGATATATACATATATATACATATATATATACCTGTAACTAAATAAATTTATTGCTTTAGCATGTTGCCCAAATCCATAGTTCTGTCTTTGTACTTATATAACATGAGAAACTCATAGAAATAATTTCCTTCTAATCCCAGCCAAAGCAACCTCACACAAAGTTATCTGCTACAAATCTGTAACATTCTTATATTCCCTTATATTCCTTAAGTTATTTGTTCTGCTTTGTTCCTCTCTCTCCTTGCCAAACACCAGTTTTATGTCATGTTAGGACAAAGATCACTTGCATTCTTTGTGCAAGGTGTCCAGTGTGTAAGAAATCTTCCTAGCCAAATGAATCAGTTTACAGGTATTTATTGGGATTCCCCTCCTGGGAAAGGTTCACCAGTTCCAACAGAGTGGGGGCCAGGGAAGTCACCCTTCAGAGGTTGGGAGGGCTCCTTTTATAGATACAGGGCATGGGGGTTAAAGGTTGAGGTGCCTCTGATCCTCATTGGTTGACCTTTAGGTGCACGTGGGACCTTGGCAAGGACTTTTTGTTCCTGGAAGTGTGGGACTTCTCTCTTGTGGATCCCAAAGCTACCACTTTGTTATTTGGAACACATCTTGGGTGCCAAGACACATTATCATTCTCATTTTTTCTCTTCCCTATCTATTGGTTCCTTAATTTGCATTTTGAAATAATCCTAAAAAGCCTCTAAACTAAGAGCAAAGTATTTTAATAAAAGAACATGTAGAATTTCAAATTATTCTAAAGTAGTCTAAAATGGTTTGTCTTATATCAATGATTTATGTAAACAAAAAAGTCCATTGTCTTTTACAATTTTTAAAAAGCAAACAGTACAGGGGCCGGTGCTGTGGCACAGCAGGTTAATGCCCTGGCCTGAAGCGCTGGCATCCCATATGAGCACCGGTTTGAGACCTGGCTGCTCCACTTCTAATCTAGCTCTCTGCCCCAGGGTCAACTCATACCCAGCAACCACAATATGAGAGCCTCACTCCCTTAGGAAGAGCTGTGGCAAGAGGACTGGGTTGTGGATTTAGTGACCTGTTTCCTAACTGAGGGGAATTACATTATCCAGGAGGAAAAACAAGGGATAGGGGATCCCACAAATCATGGGTTCTCCCCCAAATTTCATGCATGAAATCTGGATTCTCCCTGAGAACCTGTGCATCCTAACCACACAATTTGGAAAAATACAGAGCTCTAGGGCTGAGCCAAAGTCACCATATTCAGGAATGAGAAGATATCCAGTGTCCCATGCCAGATACCATCTTGCAAGCAGGAAGCAGCTAACCCCACAAACTCACCATATTCCAGATTCCAGGCATCCTTCTGATGGTTTTTGTAGTGAGAGAACTTCACAGATGACAAAGAATGAGCCTCGTGGAACCACTATAAGCAGCAGACTGGAGAAGCTGTATTTAGCAGCATGAAGAAAAAGACCCCATGTTGCTCTTCATTGTTGATCCAGTGTGTCTGATTGGACAGTTTGCTAAGCCAATGAGAAGGCATCATGTCAGAGAAGATGCAGCCAATCAGAGTCACACCTACTAGATTTCTGTGACAGTTGGGGAGAAGGGGTGCCATTCATCCAGGCTGTGGCTGGTGGGGGTAGTGAGGGTTGAGTATTGGGCTCAGGTCTGGAGGTGCTCACCCTCCTTGGGCCTCGCTCTCCTAAGAGCAGGGGCTGCTGTCACCTTCATGATGACTCAACCACATGAGGGTGGGGATCTCTCCCACCCTCCAATGTCTGTGATTCTGCTGGGATCTTATGACCTGGAGCTTCCAATAAACTCCTTTACAAGAGATGAAATTTAATCAAAATTTAATGAATTCTGAGGTTTTCATTTTCTTCATTTTTTTGACTTAATTTTGGTTTAGGTCATTTTGCTTTTTTAATGATTTGAAAAATATTTAAATATGCTCTATAGATGTTTTCTAGTCTGTATTTTGTCCTTTAAAATGGCTATTTTTTCCTGCTGCTACATGGAAAGCCACTTGATATATATTGATCTTATATTCACTAATATCACTTAATTCTCTTGTCAGTTTATAGTTTGTTTTGGATTACCTCTGTAGATTGTAGAGTCAACCACATATATTGAAAATTTTGTTGTTTAATTGGGTTTAGAAGGGACATTCCTCAATACAATCAAGGCAATTTATGAAAAACCCACAGGCAGTATCATAGCAAATGGGGAAAGGTTGGAAGCATTTCCACTTGTGAGAGGCCAGAGCCATGCCATGACAGGCTTCTCACAAGACAAAAAAACTGACTAGGCCCAGGATGCCCCTGGTGTGAGAAGATGAAACCTGACACCGGGCAGTCCTTGGTCCTGTCTGCAGGACAGGTGGAGGCAACCAATAAGGTGGGCCATCCTTGCTCCTGCAGGCCCAGGGGAAGGAAGGAATGCAGATGTAATACTTGTTTGCCTGGGAACTATAAAAACCCTGAGAACAAAGAGAAGGGGGTCTTGGTCTCCCAGCACTGCATTGCATGGGAGGCTGGGGCCCCAGCATGCTGGACCTACAAATAAAGTCCCTTCATTCTTTGCATTATGGTGAGTCTGACTGGTTCTTTCTATCTGGGCAATCTGGAACACAACACACTGAGATCTGATACCAGACAGCAATGCCCACTCTCACCACTGCTATTCAATATAGTACTGGAAGTTTTTGTCAAAGCCATTTGGCAAGAAAAAGAAATTACAGGGATACCAATTGGGAAGGAAGAACTCAAACTATCCCTCTAGCAGACAATATGATTCTTTATTTAGGGGATCCAAAGAACTCTACTAAGAGACTATTGGAACTCATAGAAGAGTTCGGCAAAGTAGCAGGATATAAAATCAGTGCACAAAAATCAACAGCCTTTGTATACACAGGCAATGCCATGGCTGTGAAAGAACTTCTAAGATCAATCCCATTCACAATAGCTACAAAAACAATCAAATACCTTGGAATAAACTTAACCATGGATGTCAAAGATCTCTATGATGAGAATTACAAAACTTTAAAGAAAGAAATAGGATACCAAAAAATGAAAAAATCTTCCATGTTCATGGATTAGAATAATCAATATCTTCGAAATGTCCATTCTCCCAAAAGCGATTTATACATTCAATATGATGCCAATCAAAATACCAAAGACATTGTTCTCAGATCTGGAAAAAAATGATGCTGAAATTCATATGGAGGCACAGGAGACCTCGAATAGCTAAAGCAATCTTGTACACAAAAACAGAGCTGGAGGCATCACAATACCAGATTTCATGACATACTACAGGGCAGTTGTAATCAAAACAGCATGGTACTGGTATAGGAACACATGGATAGACCAGTGGAACAGAATAGAAACACCAGAAATCAATCCAAACATGTACAGCCAACTTATATTTGATCAAGGAGCTAAAACCAATTCCTGGAGCAAGGACAGTTTGTTCAACAAATTGTGCTAGGAAAACTGGATTTCCACATGCAGAAGTATGAAGCAAAACCACACTTTACACCTTACACAAAAATCCACTCAACTTAGATTAAAGATCTAACCTTACTACCCGACACCATAAATTATTAGAGAACATGGGAGAAACCCTGCAAGATATAGGCCCAGGCAGACTTCTTAGGAAAAACCCTAGAGACACAGGCAGTCAATGCTAAAATTAACAATTGGGATTACAGCAAATTGAGAAGTTTCTGTACTGCAAAAGAAACAGTCAGAAAATTAAAGAGGCAACAAACAGGATGGGAAAAAATGTTTGCAAATTATGCAACTGATAAAGGTTTAATAACCAGAATCTATAAAGAGATCAAAAAACTCCACAAAAACAAAACAAACAACCCACTTAAGAGATGGGCTAAGGACCTAAGCAGACATTTTTCAAAAGAGGAAATCCAAATGGCCAACAAACACATGAAAAAATGTTCAGGATCACTAGCCATCAGGGAAATCAAAACCACAATGAGGTTTCACCTTGCCCCAGTTAGAAAGGTTTTCATACAGACATCAACGAATAACAGATGCTGGAGAGGATGTGGGGAAAAAGGCACACTAATCTATGGTTGGTGGGAAGGTGAACTGGTTAAGCCATTACGTAAGACAGTTTGGAGATTCCTCAGAAATCTGAATATAGCCCTACCACACGACCCAGCCATCCCACTCCTTGGAATTTACCTAAGGGAAATTAAATTGGTAAATAAAAGAGCTATTTGTACCTCAGTGTTTATTGCAGCTCAATTCACAATAGCTAAGACATGGAATCAACCTAAATGCCCATCAGCAGAAGACTGGATAAATAAATTATGGGATATGCACTCTATAGAATACGGCACAGCAATTTTTTAAAAATCTGATCATTTGCAACAAAATGGAGGAATCTGGAAAACATCATGCTGAGTAAAATAAGCCAGTCCCAAAGGGACAAATATCATATGTTCTCCCTAATCTGTGACAACTAACTGAACACCTAAAAGGAAGCCTGTAGAAGTGAAACTGACATGATGAGAAACAATGACTTGATCAGCCCTTGTCCTAACTGTTGAGGAGTAGCTTACTATTTTATTCTTTTTAGAATTTCCTTTTTCTACTTAATACCATTGGTTGAACTCTTTAATTAACATACAATTATTCTTAGGTGTTTAAATTCAACTGAAAATTGATCCTTGTCAAAAATAAGAGTGGGAATAAGAGAGGGAGGAGAGGTACATTTTGGCACATGCTCACTTGGACTTACCCCTAATGGTAGAGCTAGAAACATGCCATGGGGCTCCAAATCCCATTAAGTTGGCAGGTACCAATGCCATCTTACTAGTTAAAGTGATCAGTTTAAGTTCATAATTGATCATAAAGATAGGATTAATTGTCAAAGGGATCACATAAATAAGATCAGTGCCTGCTAAAAATAATTGAAAAAATTAAAAAGGAGAGAATGATCCAACATGGGAAGTAGGATACACAGCAGACTCAGAATCACCAATGCCCTAAACAGCACTCTGGCCTCAGAATCAGCCCTTAAGGCATTCAGATCTGGCTAAAAAGCCCATGAGAGTTTCTCAGGCATGGAAAGGCAAGACACTGTGGCAAAAAATGACTTAAATGAACGATCTCTGTGAGTGAGATGCCTGTGGAAAGAGGGGACCATCAAAAAAGGAGGTACCATTCTCTGAAGGGAGGAGGAAACTTCCACTTTGATTATGGCCTTGTCTAAATAAGGTCAGAGTTTGTGAACTCAAGAGATTCCCATAGCCTTGGCAGCTCATGACAAGAGGCTCGGGTGATAACTGACATCATAAATAAGAGTGGCAATTGTTAAATCAACAACAGGAGTCACCCTGCACTTACTTCCCATGTAAGATCTGTGTCCTTGATGTTTTGTACTATGTGAATTAATGGTAAAACTAGTATTCAAACAATACTTTACACTTTGTGTGTCTGTGTGGGTGCAAGCTGTTGAAATCTTTCCTTAGTATATACTAAGTGGACCTTCTGTATATAAATATAATTAAAAATGAATCTTAATGAAGAATGGGATGGGAGAAGGAGTAGGAGATGGGATGTTTTGCAGGTGGGCGGGTGGTGATGGGGAGAAAAACTGCTATAATCCAAAAGTTGTATTTTCAAAATTTGTATTTATTAAATAAAAGTTTTCTAAAAACAAAATAAAATTTTGTTGTTTAAAATTTGATCCATTTATCTAATGTTTCCATTTTGTTGTTTCCTTTTCCTGACTACACTTCTAGTACAATGTTGCAGAAATAGAATGGAAGGAGGTAGCTTTGTCAGGGTAAACTCCCAGGAAAAGAGCTTTCATTGTCTTATCTTAATGATACTGGTTGTTATGGGCTCCTCAGAGACAATTTTGATTATAATAAAAAATTCTAATATTTTACTTCTCTGCTAACAGTTTCTTTAAAGCTTAGATGCTGAATTTAATCAAATGCTTTCTAGCATTAAGCTTAAATATTTATGCATTTTATTCTTTTATTTTTAATGATTTATTTGAAAGGCATATTGATAGAGAACTTTCATCCATTGGTTCACATCTCACATGATGACAACAACCAAGATGGACTTAGCTGAAGCCATCAGACAGGAATACTAACTGGATCTCACACATTAGTGTCAGAGACTCAAGTATTTGGGCCATTTTCTGATGCTTTCCCAGGTGGAACAGCAGAGAACTGGGCAAAATGTCAATCATTCAGAATTTAATCTAGCACTCTGATATGGGACTCCAGCATCACAGCTGGTGGGTTAACCCACTGTGCCACAAGGGTAGCCATTGATTTTGAGTGTTTTTCTTTTCTTTTTTTTATAGGCAGTAGCTTGATGTACTATATATATATATATATATATATATATATATATATATTTACATACATACATATATGTATTTGAAAGGCAGAATTACAAACATACACACAAACACACACACACACAGAATCTATCAGTGATGGCTAGGTCTGGGACAGATTGAAGCAGGAGGCTTGAACTCCATCTGGGTCTTCCACAAGGGTGCAGAGGCCCAAAGCTTTGTGTCATCTTTCACTGCATTCTTAGGCCTATTAGCAGGGAACTAGATCAGAAGTGCAGAAGGGGCTGGTGCTGTGGTGTAGCAGGTAAAGCCACCACCTACAGTACCAGCATCCCATATGGATGCCAGTTTGAGTCCTGGCTGCTCCACTTCTGATCCTGCTCTCTGACTGGGAAAACAGTAGAAGATGGCCCAAGTCATCAGGCAGCTACCCTTGAGTGGGAGATCCAGAGAGAGTTCCTAGCTCCTGGCTTTGGATCAGCTCAGCTCCATCCATTACAGCCATCTGGAGAGTGAATCACTGGATGGAAGACCTCTTTTTCTCTGTTTCTGCCTCTCTGTATTTCTGCCTTTCAAATAAGTAAATAAATCTTAAAAAAAAGAAAGAAAGAAGTGTAGCAGTTAGTACATGAAGCAGTGCCTATATAGGGTGTCATCATTTCAGACAGGACCCAAGATATATTTTTAATAACTGTAATGCTTGATATCTTGGGGATATTTGAATAGGTAAACACACAGGTAAATGACATACATCCCAGGGTTCATCCTTACCTTTTGGGTAGAGCTAAACATCAATGACTCCTCAGCACTCCAATTCAGAACCACTCTCAGAGGGCTTATACACTGCACTGATGAGTCAACTAGCTTCAAATGTCCCACAGAGAGAAATTACTGAAATGTGTCAACTGGACTCTCTAGGGAGCAATAGTGACATGCAGTAAAACTCCAAATCCAGTGATTGGTTGGCACCTGTCTGTTGGGTCTTGTGCCTACTCATGTGGGTTAAGGGAGCCACAGGAAGGCTGCAAAGACTGCAGCTGGCAAACCTGTCATTTGGAGGTTCAGAAAAGCAGCAGCAGCACCTTTCTGTAACTTGGGGTCCCAGCAGGGAAATCTTGTGATGTTTCCTCCCAGTAGCACAGAGGCTGCTTCTCTCCTCCAGGGTCAGGCCCCAGATTTCAGGTCTCTACAAAATTGAAATGTTCTTTTGCACCCCCAGACAGTGCTGAAGTGTTCTATAACCCCTTGCTAGCTGACAGCTGCTGTCATCTCAGCATCCCTTGTGACCTGGAGGATGGATGGGCTCTTGTGGCACAGTGTCCTGTTCAGAAACTCAGTCTCAGAGGAAACAGGTTTGGAGGAGTAATGACTCGGTTTCTGAATACAAGGGACACTCACAACATGTTGAGGTACATGTAGAGTCTGACACATACAAACCCCTTGACAAATACTTGCCATCCCAGGAGCACTCTCAAAACATTGTGGGGGGGGCACTGTTGTGGCATAGTGGCTTAAGCCACTTCCAGTGATTCTAGCATCCCATGTGGGTACCAGTTTGAGACTTGACTGCTCCATTTCTGATCCAGTTCAATACTAGTGTGCCTTGGAAAGCATCAGAAGATGGCCCAGGGGCCAGTGCTGTGGCATAGCAGATGAAGCCACAGCCTGCAGTGCTGGCATCCCATATAGGCACCAGTTTGAGTCCTGGAAGCTCCACTTCTGATCCAGCTCTCTGCTATGGCCTGGAAAAGCAGTGGAAAATGACCTAAGTCCTTGGGCTCCTGCACCCACATGGGAAGACCTGCAGGAAGCTCCTGGCTCCTGGCTTCAGATGGGTGCAGCTCCGGTCATTGTGGCCAACTGGGGAGTGAACCAGTGGATGGAAGACCTTTCTCTCTCTCTCTCTCTGCCTCTCCTTTTCTCTCTGTGTAACCCTGACTTCCAAATAAGCAAAATAAATCTTAAAAAAAGAAGCTGGCCCAAGGACTTGGGCCCCTGCCTGCCATGTGGGAGGCCTGGATGAAGCTCCTGGCTTCTGGCTTCAGCTCGGCTCATCTCTGGATATTGCAGGCATTTGTGGAGTGAACCAGTGGAAGGAAGGTCTCTCTCTCTCTCTCTGTCTCTTCTCTATCTCTGTAGCTCTATTTCAAATAAATAGATTTTTAAAAAGACTTAGAAAACAACCTACCAAACATTCTACATGCTGGGCACAGGATCAGTTCCCAGTGTCTGGGTCCCCATTCATTGTAGTGATGTTATCACACCATTGCATTTGTTGGCTAGATGATTTCAGACACAACCAGGGAGATACTCAAAGATTTATTTTTTAAAAATAGATTTATTTATTTATTTGAAAGGCAGAAGGGCTGGCTTTGAGGGGTAATGGGTAAAGTAAGCACCTGTGATGCTGGCATCTTATATGTTTATGTTCTGGCTGCTCCATTTCCAGTCCAGCTCCCTGCTAATGGCCTGGGAAAAGCAACAGAGGATGGCACAAGTGTTTGAGCTCCAGCCACTCACATGGAGACTGGAAGAATCTCCTGATTCATGGCTTTAGCCTGAACCAACACCAGCCATTGTAGCCATCTGGAGGGAGTGAACAAGCAGATGGAAGATTTCTCCCTCTGTCTCTGTCTCTTCCTCTCTCTGTGCAACTCTGACTTTCAAAAGAAACAAATAAATCTTTAAAATATAGAAGGCTGAGTGACAGAGAAGGAGAAAGATAGATAGTTGAAAGAGAGAGAGAGAGATCTTCCATCTATCAGTCTACTCTCCAAATGGCCACAATAGCTGAGGCTGAACCAGAACAAATCCAGGAGCCTGGAACTTCATTCAGGTCTCCCATGTGGGTGTAGGGGCCCAAGTACTTGGGTGATGACTCCACTGCTTTCCAACATGTATTTATAGGGTGTTGGATTGGAAGAGGAGCAGTAAGGACTCAAATGAATGCTCATACAAGATGCTGGCATTGCAGGTTGAGGCCTAATATTTGCACATAGTGCTGGCCCTGATTTTCACAGATTTCTATTGGTCACGATGGATGTCACATAGAATGCTTATTTTCTTGGAAACAAGCAGTTAGACAGTCACTCCAAAGACACCATGCTAATCTGTCATACAGATCTGGATGTACTAGAAATCTCACATCAAGTATGCCCACTGTCACAGAATTTCAGACAATAGTAACATTTACTATGACACTACAATGGATGTTAAGCAATTTAGAGTATAAACCAAGCTTTGAAAAGTTGATGAATGTTGGTGAAGGATAAAGATCTGGATAGTAGAAATTCCTGTAATTTTAGTATTTGTCTAAGAAAGATACATGCTTTCAACAGCTTGAATTAAAGCACCTACCTTAGTCTTATCTTTCTGTTGAAAGGATTCTGGGATGCAACAGTGACATAACTGCTGAGGGTTTGTAATATACTTAGATTCTTGATCCACAAATCTGCACATCTCAGCTGACTGGTGTGTGACTTGTCTGTGGGCTTTTTTGTTGGGTCAGTCCATGTTGGGCTGTTTTGTGGCACTGGAGCTTACCCATGTCATGCAAAAGCTGGAAGTGATAAGTGATATCACATGGAGGCTGCTAAGGTGGCATGTGTGGCACTTTTCCTGCACCAAGCCAAAAGCCTATGCCCTCATTTACACAATGAGGAGAGTTAGAGACAGTGGGAGGATGTTAATAGGTGAGGAAACAAGAGCCCTTGGAACAGACAATCCAGAGAGGGGAGCACAAGGAGACTAATATGTGAAAGACCCTGAGACACTGGAACATCTAGAAGAAAAGTCAACCAAAGAAACAACCTGAGATGTGTTAAATATCCTCCAGGAACAAGTCTGAGTGAAACCTACATTTGTTCTCAGGAAAATAAACTTTTCTCTGTCTTCTACTGCAGTTTAGTTCACAGGTTCCAATGCAAAAATGGAATAAGAAATAATCATCAAGAATATAAACATACATAAAACTCAGTTGCTGGGACTGGCATTGTGGTACAGCACATTAAACTATCACTTATGATGCCTGCATCCCCTATCAGAGTGCCAACTTGAATCCTAGCTGTGTTCTTTCTGATCCAATCCTCTAAACCTGTGCCTAGGAATTAGCAGATAATGGCTCGATTACTTGACTCCTTGCCACCCACATGAAATACTCAGATGGGGTTCCTGACTGCTAGCTTCAGTCTGGCCCAGGCCCAACTGTTGCAGCCATTTAGGGGAGGGAACCAGTGAATGCAAGTCTGTCTCTCTCTCTCTCTCTCTCTCTGCACTCCTCCTTCATGTATGTGAATCTCCTTCCCTGTTACTCTGCCTTTCAGCAAAATATAATCTCCCATCATGATCAAGCATTTGGGGATACTACACTTTAGGAGGAAATGGATTGATTTGTTCAGAGTGCTCAAAGCAGCTTTTTTATATCACACACTTATGTTTTTATAGCACTTATTATGGCATCAGTGTGAATTTTCATTCATTTTCTCGTATCTAGTCTGTGACCTATTAAAAAGCAGCCTTCCTGATTGTGTCTTTTTGCTGCTCCATCCCATATACTCAGAATAGTGTCTAGTGCCTGATGTGTAAAGAACATATGCTGAATGAGCAAACTGAGCTATTTACTAAGTGTTATGGGGGAGCTCATGTATAATCAATCCATTTATAAAATAAAGCTCAGCAGACTATGGAATGTTTATATTTTATATAAAATATATATGACTTTGCAGTCTGCCTTTGAACTTGGTCATAAGCATCAGCATCCTGGTCTCCTAAATTTGTTGTGGGCAGTAAGAAGACTTCTGTCTGCTCTGTTTAAAGATCCCCATAGTTCTCAGTGTTCAAAGAGCTTTTCTACTGGTGACCTTCCATGTCCACCTGGTTTCTCTTTGTATCCAAGCCTGGACTTGAGGATTGTGATTGTTGATATGGATCCCAGCTCAAAACTCAAAATAGGAGCTGGTGCTGTGGTGTAGTGGGTAAAGCCACCACCTACACTACTAGCTTTCCATATGGGTACCGGTTCAAGTCCCGGCTGCTCCACTTCTGATCTAGCTCTCTACTGTGGCCTGAGAAAGCAGCAGAAGTTGGCACAAGTTCTTGGACCCCTGCACCCATGTGGGAAATCTAGAAGAAGCTCCTGGCTCCTGGCTCAGGATTGGCTCAGCTCTGGCCATTGTGGCCATCTGGGGAATGACCAGCAGATGGAAGACCTGACTCTCTGCCTCTCCTTCTTTCTCTGTGTAACTCTGCCTTTCAAATAAATAAATAAATCTTAAAAAAAAAAAACTCAAAATGTACTCACTGAAATATTTTTTATTTCCTTTTTCATTTCTTCTTCAAGCCAATGGCTCTTTGACAGTGTGGATTGAGATCCACGTATGTGTGACTTTTCCAGTTTTTCTCAAATAGATTCCTATTTTTATTCTATTGGGGTTATGAATGACAGTGGTATGACTTCAATTTTCTAAAAATTGTTGACATATTTTTTTTCTGAATTACATGATCCCACCTGGAGAATTTTTGACAGCTGTTGAGAAGAACACATGTTCTGCTGCTGTCGGGTAGAATGCTCTCTGTGTAACTGTTAGGAAAAGTTGATTTACAGTGTTCAAATCCACCACTCTCTATTGATTTCCCACCTAGATATCCTCTTTTATTTTGAAAGTGGAGTATTGGCCTCTTCTGTTTGTTCCATTGCTGTTTATCCCTTCAGAGCTGTCAACATTTGCTTTACATATTGTAGTGCTCTGTGGTTGAGTATACATGTTGTTCAACCTAGGAAAGTACACAGGTGAACAACTTAATATCAAGAATAATATGGGAACAAAATGAGGAATTCAAAATATACATAGAACCCTGAAGAAGAATCAATAAATTTTCAAGATGTAGAAAATGATGAATAAAAAGAAAAAAATAAAAACTTCTACTCCGAGGAAACACAACAGAAAAAATATTTTGTTATGCAGAAATGGGGTTGGGCTTGTATGATCCTCAAGCTCTGATGCTTTTCCCTGGCACAAATCCATGAATTCTACTGAGAGCATCATCCCAGGACTTTATCCCACCTGTCAGTGCAAGTGGTAAGTGAGGATAGAACTAGCTCCTGTTGCAGGGGCAAGGGTCATGCTTGTTCTTCCTGCTGTGGCATTGTTGGTGCATGAGGAGTTGGGTCTCAAGTGTGCACATCTTATGAGGGAATGCACAGGCCCCAGGATTTAGCCCTGGCTGTGAACAAATGGTCTCTATGTTCATAACAAGGCACACCTGCTTCCACCTAGTGTAAGATGCCAGGGGTGACCAAATTATGTTTCCCTCAAACACAGCCAGGAGGGAGGGGATCCAGGCCTCACTCACATTGAACATGGCTTCTGCACTCTGTCATCAGTGACCTTAGTGAGAGAAGATGGCATCTGCTGATTCCTATTAAAAAAAATCAACAGAATCAGAATCAGAAATATTATTGTGGAAATGGGCAAATATAAGAGATTTTACAAAATTGGTAAGTATTAACAGCACTTCTGAGAAAGCATAACATGTTAACTTTTATGAGATGTGTATTTGCCTTTTTTACATCAAGAGTTCTTTTTTGTTTTAAAGATTTGTTTTGTTTATTTCAAACACAAAGTTAGAGAGGTAGAGACAGAGAGATCTTCCATCCACTGGTTCACTCCCAAAATGGCCACAATGGCCTGAGTTGGGCCAATCTGAAGCCAAGAGGCAGGGGATTCTTCCAGGTACCCCATGTGTGTGCCAGGGCCAAGTACTTGAGACATTTCCCACTGCTTTCCTAGGCACATTAGTGAAGAGTTGGATGGAAAGTAGAGCACCCAAGACTCAAACTGGCACCCATATAGGATGTAGGCATCACAGGCTGGAGCTGTGCCATAGCTCCAGCCCCTATTTGATCACTTTTTAAATGTACTGTCAGTGTGGTACTGACAAAACAAAATATAGCTGATGAATTTTATCATTTAAGCATTTCTAAGTGTATGTTGAGTAGTGTTGAGTATAAGCACATTGCTGTATTTGTTGAGCAATGTTGAGGATAAGCACATTGTGGTGTGACCAATATTTAGAACTGTTTTTCTTTATAAGACTGAAACTCTACCCAATGAATGAAAATTTCCTATAATTCCACTATCCCTAACTCCCAGTAACTACCATTCTACTTGCCATTGCCCAGGCTACAGAGTCTTTAGGAGGTACAGTGATTTTTCAGGGTCACATCACTGAGCATTTAGAGGGAACCATGTTGGAACTCAGTTCTGTCTGTGCAAAGCTGGGTCCTGATTGTACCCAGCACTCCCTGGGGTTTTGGGATTCAGCTATGTGATTATGGACATGGCATGAGCCAGAAGGAGGATGAGACTTTGGAGAGGTCTTTTCTGCTGAGGAATCCTATGAAAGTAGATCCCAAGAAATGAAATCAATTTCTTGATGAAAGTCAACAATAGAACCTGGAACTCATTGTGTCAAGCTTTCTTTGCTGAAGACCCACTGGAGAAAGCCATCTGTTCTGCTCTGTCCTGACTTTCCAGGTGCCCAGACTCAAGAAATCCTGCAGATATTGGCTCAGCTCTCACTATTGATACCTCGGACATTTGGGCAGGAAGGACCCCATGGTGACATGGGTTGTCCCAAAGAATTAAACTCTAGGCAAGGTCACCACTCTGATCCCACTTGGGCATTGCAACACTACTTCCCCTTTTGTGTCTGTTTTTTGGGAGCCTCATGTAGTGTGTTCTGTCCCATATAGGAACAATTTATTGGAAGAGTTAAAATATGGGTCAGCCTGATAGGTCTACACTCTAGATCATGGCAGACAGAATGGGAAGAATGATGTGATGGTGCTCATCTTTTATGTGAATCCTAAGCTAGAGAAATGTTCAGACAGAAATCTGTGTTTGGCCTTACTAATAGAAAGTTATCTGGAACAGAAACAGTATTGATAGCCAGATGGGGTTATGATACCACCAGACCTACCATTAGAACCATTGCACAGGGGCCAGCGCTGTGGCACAGTGGGTTAACACCCTGGCCTGAAGTGCTGGCATCCCATATGGATGCTGGCTCAAGTCCTGGCTGCTCCACTTCCCATCCAACTCTCTGCTATGGCCTGGGAAAGCAGTAGAAGATGGCCAAAGTCCTTGGGCCCCTGCACCTACATGAGAGACCTGGAAGAAGCTCCTGGTTCATGGCTTTGGATCAGTGCAGCTCCAGCCATTGGGGCCAATTGGGGAGTGAACCATTGGATGGAAGACCTCTCTCTCCCTCTCTGCTTCTCCTTTCTCTGTGTAACTCTGACTTTCAAATAAATAAATAAATCTTTTTTTTAAAAAAAAGAACCATTGCACAAAGTTGAAAATGTACTTAACAGAGTCATATACTTCTCCCTGGGTGAGGAGCAATTGCACCACATTGACAATGAAGCCCAATGCTGAATCACTTTGAGTGCACATGCAAAGAGATCTTCATAACCATGGCCTGGAAATGGCCAATAAGATCTTCTGCTCCTGTTCTTTAAAAAAAATGAAATACCCAATTGTGTTGGTGAAGATACAAAGATTTTCAGCCACATGTGTGTTGTTTGTGGTAATGTAAAATGGCACAACCACCACAGAAAACAGTGTCTCTTAATTAAATTAAAAATAGAATTTTTATGTGATCTAATACTCTCACTTCTGAGTATACATCTAAAAGTATTGAAAGTTCAGTATAAGCAACATATAAATATTATTCACCACAGCATAATTCACTGTAGCCAAGATTTCTAGTGTGGCCTGTACTCACAGTGAAAAGTTATGCAGGCACAGAAGAAAAGGAAATCCTGTGACATGGATGAACCTTGAATATATTTTACTAAATGAAATTAGCCACAAGTATCAGTCCACAAAGGAAAAATACTGCAATATTCTAATCATATGAAATAAATAAGGTAGTCAGAGGGACTGGCACTGTGGGGCAGTGGGTTTAAGCTCCTGCCTACAGTGCCAGCATCCCATATGGGTGCTGGTTCTAGTCCTGGCTGCTCCACTTCTGATCCAGAACTCTGATATGGCCTGGGAAAGCAGGAGAAGATGGCCCAAGACCTTGGGCCCCTGCATCCGAGTGGGAAGCCTGGAAGAAACTCCTGGCTCCTGGCTTCAGATTGGCTCAGCTCTGGTTATCTCAGTGTTTTGGGGAGTGAACCAGTGGATGAAAGACCTGTCTCTGGCTCTACCACTCTCTGGAACTCTGTCTTTCAAATAAATAATATAAACCTTTAAAATAAGTAAAATAGAATACTAGAAACAGAAAGTAGAAGAGTGGTTATAAATGGTAGGAAGGGTATGCTATTCAGTGGAAGTGGAATTTTTAGATTAAAAAAATCCTAGAGATCTGGTGTGTGTGTGTGTGTCTAGACACATGTATATGTCACTTACCTTAGAATGACACCTGCCCTTGTGAGATACAGTACTCAAGCCCTCTTCTACATGACCCTGGGTAAGAAAAGGGCTCCCTGTTTTGGTTATATGTCACTCTTCAGATGCTTGTGAGTAGGGCTGGTGGCAGGCTATTCCCAAAAGAGTGGAGATTCATGACTGGTGCTATCTAGGAATGTTGGGAAGACTGCAATGATGTCTCCTTTCTCTCTCCAGTTTGGTCTCCTTAGTTATCACACTCTCTTTGGGTGAGAATACAGGAAGATACACCAGTCTCTGCTGAGTTTATGATGATGCAAATGCAGTTCAGTCTGTGATTGGATCCTCCTTTGTAAGAAAATGGACAGCCTCTCATCTTGGCCTGAGACTTTGAAATGCATCCAATAAATAAAGTTCTAGTTTTATTTTTGTAGGACGTTTGTCCAAGTTTATCAGGCAAGAGGATGATCAATAATATCTTTCCAACATTTACATTAGCATTTCTTTCTCCATGAAGAATTTTCCTACAGAGAAAAAACATGAAAGACTGTGATTTTCTCTTCTATGTCATGGAATTGCTAAGGAAATAATCCCTCATTAACCATTGGAGTGATCGAAGTGAATTTAAGTGAGTGGTGCACACAGGAGATAGAGCTGAGTGAAGGCAGAAGCTCATAGTGCAGTGGGGAGACAGACACTCCTGCAGGGAGCACAATCAGTATTAGAGGGACTGGGAGAGGTTGAACAACATTGAGTGAGGGAGAAATGAGAGGGTTGGATAGAAGAGCAAGATGGAGTTATTCATTTGTGTTCACCAATTTAAACTTAAAAAATTTATTGGATGTATAGGAACATTTGGATAAATTCATTTTTTCTCTTTCAACATTTCATTTATTTTGTTTGCAGTTTGTATTCAGTGCAAATCAATTCCATAACATGGGGAATTACTATGAATCAAAACATAAGCCCACAAACATATATGCAATCCAAAATAGAGGAACAGCATTAGATATGAAGCAAAAAGTCACGTTCATTCACACACACAGTGGACTCAGATCTGGTCAACCTGGTTGTTTCCAGGCAGATTTGTAAAGATGATAAAGTGTGACTGTGGAGAATAAGATTTCTGCCAGAGCACTCTTAGTGAAGACATTTTCTTCCTAGTACACAGAGTGTGACCTCAGGTACTGATTAAGGATAGCTTATGACCTACTAACAAGAAGAGCATTGAGCCCTGTGAGAACGTAGGCTTCACAAGAACATGCAACTGCTTTTTCAGACATGCTTGTTAGGGTTTGCAACCATGACTGGGAACTACAACCAAGACCATGCTGAGCAAAGAAAAAGTTTTAGGGCGAAGAACTGCCAGGAGTATCCTCAGAGGGAGAGGCACTCTGTGCTCAGGTATAGGGCTGGGGTTTCATAGGGAACTTGTACCAAGGGAGGTGGGAGATAGGTGGGAGGTGGATTGGAGCAGCCAAACAAATGGATGTGGGATGTGGGCTGGAGCAGCTGGAGAAGATACCTGATACCAGGAGGTACAGTATGTCTGCCTGATTTATAACTAGGGGCAGTTGTGGGAACAGTGAGGCACAGAAAGTCTCTCAGGCTTGATTTGTGGGAAAGATGAGGCTCTCCATAAGCACAGCACCTCTGTGCTTTTGCTTTCTGATGCCAAGAAAGAGTGGGGGAGATGCCTCAGGCCAGTGTGAATTCAGGACTCTCACAATGTTTATCTACTATATCTTGCTAAACGTGTTTCAGAGAATCCTTAGTTCTATGAACACATGCATGTGCTCTACAATAGGCTGTTGTAATCCTTATCAGTAAAGAAACCACACCTGGTTAGTCTGTGCACACTTTCGGGAGGAAGAGACCCCATGTCCGGTTTTTCCTTTCATTTGCACACCCCAACATGTAACCTTGGTTATCCAGACTACTGTGACCAAATTAGATATTGGAACATCTAAGCATCAGCATGTGAGTATGCAAACTAAAGATTTCAGGGATGGTCTGGTTTTGAAAAGATTTCTGTGTGTCAAAGTAGTTGTAAAAGATTGGCTGCAGAATAAAATTGACTATTAGGCTTAAAGCTCCCTGTCACTGGTTCACTCCCCAAATATCTACATTGGTCAAGATTGTGCCAATACTTAAGGTGGTGTCAAGAACTATATATAGGTTTCCCAAATGGGTGACAGGAACCCAGTTAGTTGAACCATCACCATTGCTTTCCAGGGTCTGCAGTAACAGGAAACTGGAGTATGGTTCTGGGTGAAGATATCAAACTTATGCACTGTAATGTAGGATTCAGGCACCTAACTACTAGACCTGCCTGCTTCTCTTATCCATATTTTTAAAATACATATAATATATGAAGAGTAATTTTATTTACTTTTAGCTGTGGATTTAAAAGTAAATAAAATTACTCTTCATATATTATATGTATTTTAAAAATAATTATTTATTTATTTGAAAGAGTTACACAGAGAAAAAAGAGAGAGAAAAAGAGAGAGAGAAAGAGCAAGAGATCTTCTTTCCACTGTTTCATGCCTCAAATGGCCACAATGCTCTGGCTGGAACCAGGAGTCAGGAGTTTCTTTCAGATCCCTCACATGGGTACAGGGGCCCAAGCACGTGGACCATCCTCTACTGTATTTCTGGGCATATTAGCAGGGAGATGAATTGCAATTAGGGCAGCTAGGTCTTGAACCAGCACCCATAAGGGATGATGGTGTCACAGGCAGTTTCTTTACCCACTATGCTACAATGCTGGCCCCCTAGCTGTAGATTTAAAATGCATGTAACAATAAAAAATAATGCTAAATGACAATTTTTCTAATGACTGTTGAGATGACATTAAATTGGAAATATTCTGTTTCCCATTTAGCAGATAGACTGGATTAAGAGACAAGGAGATGGGATAGGCACTATGGTATAGGAAGCTAATCCTCCTCCTGTGGTACTCATATGGGCACTGGTTGGTCTCCTGGTTGCTCCACTTCTAATCCAGCTCCATGATAATGGCCTGTAAAAGCAGTGGAAGATGGCTCAGGTGCATGGGCCCCTGCACTCACATGGGAAACCCAGAAGAGATCCTGGCTCCTGGCTTGGGATTGGCCCAGCTCTGGCCATTGTGGCCATTTGGGTAATGGACCAGATTATGGAAGAGGCCCCTCTCTCTTCTCTCTGTCTAAAACTCTGCCTCTCAAATAAGTAAATAATAATAGTAACAGATAGAAGGAAAATGATAACTGATGATTGGAAACCCCAGAGAAGAGAGAAGTGAGTCCTCACCACAAAAGAAATCAGGCTAAGACCATCATATTGCAGCAATTCAGGAATCTGAGCCTGTCCGGAACTGCTTCTTATTTGTGACAGTGAACACAGTGGAGATAGAGGTGAAAGAGCTGCACCTGCTGAACCCCAGGTTTTGTATTTCTACTGTTCAATCTGAATAGTGCTGGTCACTGTTTCATCATCCTCTCCACCTTAACACAAACAGACATAAATCCCATTTATTATTTGCTACATAAGCAACACCATATAGCTCTTCCAATGTTCAGTCATTTTGTGGAGTAACCTAAGGTTCATATAAGAGAATAGTTCACTCATGGTCATAGTTGATACGTCAGAATTAATTCATGTTTTGCTGCCACATAATGAGTTAGGAGATGCATTTGAAACTGATAAGGAAATAGTTTTGTATTCTTAAGTTCAAAAATTTATAATCATGTATAATTTCCCACTTTACTCAGACATCTACAGGTTATTTCATAGCATAGCTGTGACACTCCCATATATTGAAATTACTGACTGTTCAGATTGTGTACCTATCCCAGTAATTGTGTGGGAAAGACATGTGGAAGGCCAGCACAAGGAAATACTTGAGGGTAATCCCAACCATGGTTTAAATTTTCTATCCATAGAGCCACTCCCTTGGTACAGTTATGACCTTCTCTCCTAGACGTTGGCACAGATGGCCTTGGCTGAGCAAAGATGTCCATATTTTAGGAGTCACATTCAAGGATATGATTATGGATGTCACCAATGAAGTTCAGGCCCTGCTTGAGACATCTGAGGGAAAGCTGTAGAGGATGTGATTCTGAAGAACATCTGCTTCATGAGTACTAAGACATATGGATTCTAATTCAACAAAGACTTTTTAGGAAAAAAATGTAGCATTCACTTATCTAACATTTTAACCCTCAGGTATTCACCTGTGGTAGTGAAAATACATATTATAAAACATTTTCCCAAATCTGCCAGTAGGCAAGGAGACAAGACCAGAGAGTCCTGGATTATATAAAGCAAAAGGTCATAAATGAGATTAAAATAAAATCAGAGAGATGTTTTTCAGATGCAGAATAGGATTGCAAATTGGGAGACAGATTCAGTTTAAAGTGAACCATGGTTCTTCTGAGGTGGAGCAGGACTGAGGCTTTTATAATAAGGAAAGGGAGAGGATGTCCAGCTTTGCATTCTTTGAATATATACAGGGTAGGGTGAGTGCACTGGTTTGAATTGATGCAGGGACTAGCATGTGATTCAATAAGTTAAGCTGCTCTTCTGACATTGGCATCTCATACTGGAGTGCAGCTTTGAGTCCTGGCAACTCCTCTCCCAATCTAGATTCTTGCTAGTTTGTCTGAGATAGCAGTGGATAATGGCCCAAGCATTTCTGTCAACCATATGGAAGACCTGGATGAAGCTCCTGACTCCTGTCTTTCATCTAACTCAGTCCTGATTGTGGTGGGCATTGTGTAGTAAGCCAACAGATGAGTGATTTCTGCTGCTTGTCTTTCTCAGTCTCTCTGATTCCCAAATAAAAATTAATTTAAAAATGAAGGAGTGGCCATTTGACATAGTGGTGTGACCACTGCTTGGGATGCCTGCATCCCATGTCAGAGAGCCTGGGAAAAGTCCCAGCTCTGCTTCTGACTCCAGCTTCATGTTGGTGTGCATTCTGAGAGACAGTGATGAGGGTTAAAGGAGTTGAGTCCGTGCCACCCTTGTAGAGACCCAGATTGTGTTTCAGGTTGCTGGTTTGGGCTTGGTCCTGCCCCAGTTGTGGCATAAAGTTGGGGAGTGAACCAACAGATTTGAGATACACCCCATCTCTACTTTTCAAGTACAAAAATAAAATAATTATTTTTAAAGAGCAACAGGGTTTTCAAACCTTTAAAATAGAAAGATCAAGCTGTTTACAAATTATCACAAATATATTCACAAAAAAATGTATTGTGAATATTATTCTATTTTTTGTGCAGTCTCCACACATGTAGATGCTTAGAAGGGGACAAGTTTTACAACTTCGGCCTAATAGGAATTGGGTAAGGTTTAGCCTTTATAGTATTTGATGCTGTCCCTGCTTTACTAACATGATATGGATATTGACATCTTTTTAAGAGTATTGACATCATTTTAAGAGTAGTTAATTTTGAAATTATTTCAAACTTACAGAAATACCATGAGTGAGTCCCATTCATTGAGAATGCCCAGTTATTATACTTTTAGCACTTTTGCCTCTGACCCACCTCAAGCTGGGCCCCTCCAGTGTCCCTTTCTGAGAAAATGTGGGCCCTGTGTTCTCATCAGAAGCACTATGGTTCAACGCTGGGCTCTGCTCAGTCTCCCATCCACTCTATGATGGGTGCTATCAACTTGGTACTTAGTGAATTTCTGCCAGATTGATTCGCACTCAACCTTTTAAGGATTTATTTAGGTGTGTTCTCATGTGAAGGGAAGGAGTGTTGGGGATCCAGAGTCTCAAGGTTGAGACATTTTCGGCCCCAAAGAGGAAGAATCTGCTTTTGCCACTGCACCGGCCCATGCCAGCCCTTCCTCCCTACATCCAGCCTGGCCTCGCAGCGCCACCTCTTCCTAGTCTCCCTCCTTGGCTCTCCCTGCATGTTGCGGGGTCACCAGGCACCTGGACTGTGGCAAGGAGCCTGCCGGAGGTCGGTCGGGCAGGGCAGGTGGCGCGGGCAGCATCCTGAAGTTTACATTAAACTTCTCCGAGTGGAACCCATGACTTCTGATGAGAACGCTAAAGTTGTGGCTGAACTGCAGGCACAGCGAGGCCAAGAGGGCAAGGACAGCTCTCATCTGATGAATGGTCCTGTATCTCAAACCACTTCTCAAATTCCATCCCAGCCTTGAGTCAGGTACCAACAACTAAGGTTTCAGAGCTAAACCCTAATGCGAAAGTGTGGGGGACTCATGTTACATTTGGAAGCAAGTAGTGCAGCTGTCGGTTTGAGTGCTACATGGGAGGAGACAGCTGGCCATGGTGCAGACTGCAGCCCGCAGGGATTGGATGTCAATGGTGATGGTGACAAAAGTCATGAGAATGCAGCATTACCAGATTTACCTGAGTCAAAACAGACACGAACGCTTTGGCTCTGGATCATGCAGAATACGAATCTCTACCTGAAAATAGTGAAACAGGAGGAAATGAATCTCAACCAGAAAGCCAGGAAGACTCTCAAGAAGTACTTTAAAAAATTGGAATTCTGTTTATCTAGGGAGACTCTTGCTAGTGCCGTGTATCTTACCTCACAGATGGACAGTGAGCAGTATGCTCTAATTACAATGGTAGCTACCCTTGACTATATCAAGAAACTCAGTACTAGTGTGGATTCGATTGTTGATGAGCTAAGATCTTTACCTTTAGTCCAGGTGGGTGAGAAGGGAGAAAAAGTAAGGCCAAATCAAAATTGTTGCATAGTAATATTGTGAGAAATATATGAATCTACCCCTGGGGAAGAAGTAGAACCACTATTCAAAGGAAATAATTTACTGAAATTTATTAACTGTGAATTTGCCCATAATGATAATTGATTTATTATATTTGAAGCAGAAGCTGATGCACAACAGGCTTACAAATACCCGTGAAAAGTCAAAACTTTTCAAGGAAAACCAATTAAGGTGCAGCTAAAAGAAAGGCAATAGCTATAAACCCATTTCTGCCAAAGAATGGATTTAGGTCTCTCGACATGAACCTTTATACACAGCAGTGTTACACATCATTTATTTACCTCCAGTATACAGTCCCCAACAACAGTTTCCTCTGCACAGCCTGACTGCCCCCAGACATTGTCAACAATGTGTAGCTATTTCGATCCACCCTTGGTAACTCTATTTCCAAATACTGGATTTATACATGGGTTCAGGTCTCCAACCTTCAAGCCTGCAGCCTCTCCTCTGACTTCACTCAGACAGTATCCTCCCAGAAGCAGGAAAAATTCCTTTGGCTATAGGAAGAAAATACAAGCAGCCAAACTTAGTCTCCAACACGACCAAAGCCTCCACCACAAACTTTGAACTGGGGCTGTCCAACTTCCCCCCATTACCTGGAGCTGCAGGCAATTTGATGACAGGACTTGTTTGAAAACAGGCCATCTAGCTCGGTAATAGGATTATCAAAGGAAAGGAGCCTCCATGCAGATGCAAGTAGGAACGCTATTCCTGTAGTGGTCCCCAGAGAGCCCTCACTGCTGGCTTCTTGTGCTGTATCAGCAACATATGAATGATCCCCCCCACCAGCCCATTTACCTGAGGATCCCAAGGTGGTAGACAAGCAGAAGGAAACCCACAGTGTGGACACTCTCCCTGTCCTTACTACAACTGTGTGTAAATTGGTGCAGGTGAATGGAGCTGCCAAAGAATTGCGAAAGCCCAGTTACGTGGAGATTTGTCAGAGAACGAGTAAAGAGCCACCTTCTTCCCCACTGCAACCCCCAAAAGAACAAAAGTCAAACCCCCGCAGTTGTAGGAAGGAGGAAGAGAAGCTCACTGCACCTGTGGAGAAATAGAGGGAGCCCCCTGCCCTCAAGTTCACTCCCAGAGTCTCCAAAGACAAGGGAAGGCAGCCTGGGCACTGGCTCTCACCCCCAGCTGTTGGAAAGTGTCTTCACAGAGGACAGGACACTCCCCCCAAGTCTCCTCAGTGAAAATCCTATGTCTGGGAGGGGTTGCATAGAGCTGTATTAGCCACAAGTGAAACACTTCCCACTCAGTATGAGAATGAGCCACTGGTTAGGCACTTGCAGTGTCTGTGAGCCCCATGGAATGCCTGCAAGTTATTTTTTCTTCTGTGAGTCAGATTCTCCCCCTCTAAAAAAAATTGTTTCTCAGGATTTAATTAAATAAACCTTATTTTTGGTTGGTGCTTAACTGGAGGTGATGTGTAAGTCTGATTTTTTCATATAGAAAATGCATTTATCCCAACAGATTCATGTTTTTTATTAAGCCTCTGTGTGGTTCTGAATGCAAGCTATATATAGTAAATTTTTCTAAATTAAGGGAACTATGCTGCTTTATTTTTTAAAATAATATTGATCTACAAGTGCATATCTCAGATGCTCCAGCAGATGGCGAACTTGGCCTCAAGCTGGAAGGGGGTTGGCAGTGTCAGGTCGCTGACACACTGGCATAGGAGCTGTGCTTTCATCTAAACTGTTAACAAGTGAGTCCAGCATTTAAAAATACATATAAATGTACATATAGGCCTTTTTGGATCCAGTTGGCAGAAAGAACCTGCAGAACGCACCCTAGAGAAACCTGAAAGCTTTGAGCTTTGACATTCTGCCAGCAAGTACCCAGCTTCTCCCCTCAATTGCAAGTGGCTATTAACTAAAATCAATTCAAAACATGTGAATAGAACCTAAATGAAAATATACTTTTTTGGCCACTGACATGTTGCCAGTATGTTGTATCATGATATGGTTTTGATCCCTGTGAGCTGGCTGCTTTGGCTCTTGTCCTAGTGCACCTGTTCCATGCACATTTCTATCCATGTTCCCCTGCCCTCAGGCACTCTCTCAGAAGAGTCCTCATCTTAACTCCATGGGGATGTCTTCCTGAACCTCTGCATCAGCACATGGATTTAAGTTATGTAATGGTGAGAGAATGGTGTTTGTGGTTTTATTCCCCTCTTTGGCTGATGGAGGACAAAAATTGTTGCTCTTTTTACCTCCAAGATGAGGGTCTCATTGATTCACTTCTAGAAGTGTTGTACTTCTGAAGAACAATATAAATTATTTTGTTTTAAAATGCCTAAAAGTATTCTCTTTCATTTATTTGACAGATAGAGGTATACAGTGAGAGAGAGACAGAGAGAAACATCTTCCTTCCATTGGTTCACCCACCAAATGGCCACCATGACCAGAGCTATGCCGATCTGAAGCCAGGAGCCAGGTGCTTCCTCCTGGTCTCCCATGCAGGTGCAGGGGCCCAAGCACCTGGGCCATCCTTCACTGCCTTCCTGGGCCACAGCAGAGAGCAGGACTGGAAGAGGAGCAACCGGGACTAGAACCCGGTGCCCATATGGGGTGCCATTGCTGCAGGTGGAGGATTAACCAAGTGAGCCATGGTGCTGGCCCCCAACATTTTTCTTTAATTATTCTAAGCAACAGACATTAAAATATTTCCTGCTACAAGTAACCATACAGTTTATTCCATGAAATGTTATTTAACAAGATTGAGTTTTTTTTAAAATTATTTCCATCCAATATTTAAAGGCTTAAATTGCATTCAAACTTGAAAATGACTTTGCCTTAACTTTTGTATAAGACAGCTTAGAGTTCATGGAGACACCCCGGGTTGGCATGAGTGGATCAGAATTATTCAGTTACTGTGTGGATATTTTGTTGCTAGTTTTACCGAGTAAGCATACCATAATATAAGAACTAGCAGTAGTTTTTGTAATATACCTTAAGGATCTTAAACAGTTGATCTTTTTTCTGATTGTTTAAAAATCCTGTAAATGCAAATAGTTGATATTGTATTAAATATGTGCACTTTGGGAGTGTGCTTTGCTTGTACAGTTGTAAATAATCAGAACATATTAATAAAGGTTCCCTACAGAGAAAATCTGATAAAAATCACTGATATATTATAAATGTTGATGTTGAGCTGGATGTAGATATACTTAATGCTGTGGTTTGAATATTATTTTAATTTGTTGAGTTTTTTTTCCCCCTCTCATACTGGTGTGTTGAACTGATTTTGTCTCTTTGCTGCAAAAGGGAAATGGAAAGTTTTATTAAAAGCTGTGAGATGTTTTTATACTCTCTTTCAAAATATGGAAATGCATATTAGTCATATTTAATGTGAAAGAGTTCTGAAGTACAATGTAGTGAGCAGAAACTGGTAGGATCTTTAAGTCAAAATGGAAAATGATCTACTAATTCAAATCATATATTACTAAGTGTGATTTACCCTACCAGAGAAAACCTGCCTGGTGTCTCTCACTGTTTCCTTCAGAGAAGTAGTCATTATTCAAAGATGTAGAAATACACATATTGCTAATAAGTTTCAAATGCCTGATTAAGGAATGAGAGAATTAATTTCTTTGTAGCTGTCAGATCGCTGGACCGAAAACCCAGAAATAATTGACCTCTTCAAACCAAATCAAGAGATGCTGTAAACACTCAAAGGGCAAGCTCTGAGATCTGGGGCCCTTTGTGTCACTTCTTAGGAGCAGGTGCCAGGGTGTGCTCAGCCATCCCCATCCCCACACACCAGTGGGCTTGTAATAGTAAGTCCTTTCTCAAACATGTGGTATTTGCAGCATGATGTGTGTGTGTGATTAGAGCCAACTGCGGTTGGTTGGTTGCAAACTAAAAGACTAGAGCTGAAGAGCAGCATGCAGGAGAGCAGTGGGCACGTGGAGTGGTGTCAGCACAGAAAAGGGGCTGTTCTGGTGGGTTCTGCTGCCATCTGGACAAGGTCAGTGCACTGTAATTACCGCTTAGCCAGTGACCATCTGTTGCATCCAGAGCCAAAACCTTGCTCAGATGTGATTTTTATAGTAAAGGTTACATGCCAAATAACTTTTTAAAAAAAGATTTATTTATTCAAAAGTCAAACTAACACAGAGAGAGGAGAGGCAGAGAGAGAGAGGTCTTCCATCTGATGGTTCACTCCCCATTTGGCTGTAACAGCCGGAGCTGTGCCAGTCGGAAGCCAAGAGCCAGGAGCTTCTTCTGTGTCTCACTTGTGGGTGCAGGGGTCCAAGGACTTGGGCCATCTTCTACTGCTTTCCCTGGCCATAGCAGAGAGCTGAATCACAAATGGAGCAGCCAGGTCTTGAAGTGGTGCACATAAGTGATGCTGGCACTTCAGGCCAGGGTGTTAACCCACTGCCTGATATTAAAATAGTGCACTCAGAGAATTTCATCATGACAGCCTCCATTTTGGACTACACCTTCAGCACTGTAAGTTTCTACAGTACCAGCAGTGTGGGCCATTAAGGATTCTTGCTGGGAGAGATAAGAGGAAACTTTCAGCATCAGTGATCCATGCAATAGCAAGACAGAATTTCTGCAAATAATTTAAATCCATAACCATCAGCTTTGTTCAAAACTTTGTTTTCCATAACTGTGAAAGTGAAATTAAGGGAGAGATTTGAGACAGAATTCTTAAAGATACGTGAAAGAAGGTTACTGAGTGGTACATAAAAATTGGCAAACCCACAGCAGCAGGTTTTATATAAGGAACAGATCACCCATAAACAGCTCACTCACACCATCAGAGTACCCAATCTTGTCTTCCTTCTCATCAGCTTCACCTCCACTATCAGCAATTTTATTCCTGCTTTAGAATTTAGTCTCTCTTTAGTTCAATTTGAAGGTATAATCAGAGGATATCACTACTCCCAATCTAGGTAATACTAGCAAGCAAAAACACAGTGTCTTCAGTGTCAAACACTGTTCAGTATTATGCCAAACTTATTAAAGAACATGATACAGGAATTTTTACAATGATGAAATAATAAAAATCATTAGAGCAATTTATCAGGTTTATAGTACACACAAAAATTAAGTGTTGTCAGTCTGTTAAATGTAGAGCACAGTGTGCAAATTGTTGAATATTGTCAGGGAGAAGTGAGAAAATTAAGACAAACCATGCTGGGTAAAAGTATATGGGAACAAGATTTCAGCAGGCAGTGTTAAGCAGAGAAGCACCACATAGAAGTATGGAATCATTGTATATTCAATGGATGCCCTATTCTGGGTTCGCAGCTGGGAGGTAGAAATACACTTGGAGATGCAGAGGTCCCTGATCCTCTTCATGATGACTTTTACCCAATCAAGACAGTATTCTTAGTCATTCTCACATGGAAGCAAGTGTCTTTTTGCCTTTATCTCAGCTGTGGGCTCTTTCAGTTATGCTTCTGCCAGTGCTGGACTTAAGTATCCTGCAAGTGAAGCAGATTTTCTTCCCCAGCAGAGCAGCTGGAGACAACAGTGGAGAATCAGGTGTCAGTGATTGTGAAAATGTAATTGACCATACAGAGCCCTCTAGTGGTGAATGGTCACATTCACATAATTCATGACCCATTATTATATCCCAATGAGGACCCCAGCAACACTCAGACCTCCCAGAGTCAATTAAACCAAAGATTATCTCCAGTTAGCACACCTTCTCTCGCTTGTTATTGAGAGAGGCACTTGAGGACTTAATCTAGGAGAGCTTCCTTGTCAGATGCTTTGACCCTCAAGAGGAGAGTTCTTGCACACAGGAATCATAAGCCTCTCTCCCTGGTCCATGTCCTTGGATGCAATGTGCAAGAATCATGACACAGAAAAATTAACAGGAAGAAAAAGAAAAAAAGAAAGAAAAAGAATGAAGAAAACAAAAAGAAATAAATTGGAAGAAGAAAAAAGAAAGAAGAAAAAGAGAAAAGAGAAAGGAAGGGAGAATGAAAGAAAGAAGAAAGAAAAAGGGAGAAAAGGACAGGCAGGAAGGCAAGCAGGCAGGTAGGAAGGCAGGCAGGCAGGCAGGTAGGAAGGCAGACAGGAAGGAAGGAAGGCAGGGTGGCAGGCAGGAAGGCAGGCAGGCAGGCAGGCAGGAAGGCAGGTAGGTAGGCAGGCAGGAAGGAAGGCAGGGTGGCAGGCAGGCAGGTAGGCAGGCAGGAAGGAAGGCAGGCAGGAAGGCAGGAAGGCAGGTAGGCAGGCAGGCAGGTAGGCAGGTAGGCAGGCAGGAAGGAAGGCAGGCAGGTAGGCAGGTAGGCAGGCAGGAAGGAAGGCAGGCAGGAAGGCAGGCAGGTGCTGGGTCTTAGTCCACCCAAAGGAGGATGGACTGGGTCCAAAGAAAGGTAAGTGCGCCGCTCGCCCATTCCCCAGCCTCCCGATCCCGGAGACAGTCAGACGCAGTGGTGAGTCAAGTCAAGCAAGCAAGAACTCCATTTATTGGCACATGGCAAAGCCTTTTAAAGCACAAGACCACGTGATTACTGGGGCAGGGCATAAGGGCCAACCAATTACTTAAAAGGTCATTTTACAGGGCAACTTTTTACAGGACCAGCCATATGTCTGTATACATCATCAGTTGTCACCTCCCCTGATGCTGCGCGGCCAATCAGCTTTGGTGTAAATGACTTTGGGCACCATCTTTGAATTGCCACGTGTGCCTAATTTCCCTTCAGCCACCATCTTTGAATTGCCTCCTGTGCCTAATTTCCCCACAGGCAGGAAGGAAGGAAGGCAGGTAGGCAGGCAGGCAGGCAGGCAGGAAGGCAGGCAGGCAGGCAGGAAGGCAGGCAGGCAGGTGGGCAGGAGGGAAGGAGGGAAGGAGGGAAGGAAGAAAAAAATGTGTTGTGATGCGACTCATGGGTTTACCATAAATTTAAATAAAGTGGGGGCCGGTGCGTGCCACAGTCATTAAGCCTCTGCCTGTGGCTCTGCTATCCCATACAGGTGCCAGTTCATGTCTTGGCTGCTCCATTTCCAATCCAGCTCTGTGCTAATGACCTGGAAAAGCAGTGGATGGTGGCCCAAGTGCTTGGACCCCTGCACCCATGTGAGAGACCCAGAAAAATCTCCTGGCTCCTGGCTTTGGATTGGCCCAGCTCTGACCATTGTGGCCACTGGGGAGTGAACCAGCAAAGGGAAGACCTCTCTGTCTCTCTCCTGACTTTCTGTCAAATAAGTAAGTAAATATTTAAAAAAAATAGATAAAGTGAAATTTTTTCTATATAAGTTCTGTTCTATAAAGTAAATCAGAAATTAGAGACTAAGCATCATTGGTTTTCCAATGTTCTATAAAACAAAAATTTACCTCTTGTAGATTCATGCAGTAAAATTTACTTTTTCAAAGAGGGACAATTTTAACAAGAGCCTTCAAAGAATTTTCTATGATGAGCCAAATTCACTATTGTCAGAAAATAATTAGTAAATTTTAGGAAGGCCTATTAGAATAAATCAGATATGCCTTCTATTCACATGACTTTGTGAGATTGAGAGTGTTTTGTTTCAACCTTTTTTTTTTTTTTTTTTTTTGACAGGCAGAGTTAGAGAGAGAGAGACAGAGAGAAACATCTTCCTTCCATTGGTTAACCCCCAAATGGCTGCTACAGCCGGCGTTGCATGGATCCAAACCAGGAGCCAAGTGCTTCCTCCTGGTCTCCCATGCAGGTGCAGGGCCCAAGCACTTGGGCCGTCCTCCATTGCCTTCCCAGGCCACAGCAGAAAGCTGGACTGGAAGAGGAGCAACTGGGACAGAACCAGTGCCCCAACCAGGACTAGAACCCAGAGTGCCAGCTCCACAGGTGGAGGATTAGCTTAGTGAGCTGTGGCACTGACCTGTTTCAACCTTTTTCTACTAGGCTGATGAATATTGTCACTTGAAATGTTTTCATTTAAAACTAAATTCTAATTACCAATAATCAATCATTCAAATTAGTACATGATAATACACATTATTTTTCTTTTAGTACATCATAGTGACAAAACTGCAGTAGTACCACATTTATAGTCTGTTCTGGAGTCCTTATTAAAATATGTATTTTTTTCTTGAATCTGTTCTGCTTTCTTAGTTTTTTTTTTTTAATTATTGATTTACTTATCTGAAAGTCAGACTTTTCAGAAGAGAGAGAGGGAGGAGAGAGAGGGAGTCAGGGAGAGTATAAAGTACTGTTTGAAGATTACTTTTACAGTTAATTCTCATAGTACAACACTTTAAGGACAGAGGTCCTACATGGGGAGCAAGTGCACAATGACTCCTGTTGTTGATTTAACAATTGACATTCTTATTTATGATGTCAGTAATCACCTGAGGCTCTTGTTATGAGCTGCCAAGGCTATGGAAGTCTCTTGAGTTCACAAACTCTGACCTTATTTAGACAAGGCCATAATCAAAGTGGAAGTTCTCTCTTCCCTTCAGAGAAAGGTACCTCCTTCTTTGATGGCCTGTTCTTTCCACCGGGATCTCACTCACAGAGATTTTTCATTTAGGTCATTTTTTTTCCACAGTGTCTTGGCTTTCCATGCCTGAGAAACTCTCATGGGCTTTTTAGCCAGATCTGAATGTCTTAAGGGCTGATTCTGAGGCCAGAGTGCTGTTTAGGGCATTGGTGATTCTATGAGTCTGCTGTGTATCCTACTTCCCATGTTGGATCATTCTCTGCTTTTTAATTCTATCAATTATTATTAGCAGCCACGGATCTTTTTTATATAAGCCCTTTGACACTTAATCCTATATTTATGATCAATTATGAACTTAAACTGATCACTTTAACTAGCAAAATGGCATTGGTAAATGTCAACTTAATAGGATTTGGAGTCCCATGACCTATGGCAAGAGAACAAGTTTTTCAAATGCTGTTTAATTAAAAGCATATCCATGGGGTCTTGTATATTTTTTCTTATTTAATCTTTGAAGTACACCTCTACTTATGGATTGAATTCTTAATTCCATGTGAGGAGAAATGTAGGTCAAAGTTTTAGTAATACAACAAAATTGCCTTGCAAAATATAAATGGCAAGGATTTGCATTCATGTGTACTTCTTTTCAAAGCTCAGAATCCTAAACATGTACATCTTTAGGGGTACATATCAGATGCAAATTTTTTTTTTTACAGGCAGAGTGGACAGTGAGAGAGAGAGACAGAGAGAAAGGTCTTCCTTTTCCATTGGTTCACCCCCTAATGGCCACTGCAGCTGGCGTGCTACGGCTGGCGCACCACACTGATCCGAAGCCAGGAGCTCGGTGCTTCTCCTGGTCTCCCATGTGGGTGCAGGGCCCAAGCACTTGGGCCATCCTCCATTGCACTCCTGGGCCACAGCGGAGAGCTGGACAGGAAGAGGAGCAACCGGGACAGAATCCGTTGCCCCAACCGGGACTAGAACCCGGTGTGCCGGCGCCACAGGTGGAGGATTAGCCTATTGAGCTATGGTGGCACCCAGATGCAAATTTTATCTGGAATATCACCTTCTAGCTTATTCACACTATTGTTCTATATGACTCATTTGTAGTACTGCAAGGGGATTCCCCCTCTATTGGACCCACTTCCAATAACACCAACCTCTTATTCATATTTTCCAGTTCACTGTAGTTATTCATTTAATCATACATTGAAAAAGACTCTAAATTCTCATTCACCATGTCTTCTGGTTAAGGATGTAAACTTGGTAACTCCAAACATTTGCAGATCCTGTGGCTGCATCTGACAGAGCATATGACTAGTGTATTTATATTGTTCTAATTAAACTCATCTTTACAAAATCACTTAATATGTGTATCTGTCTATATCTAAAAGTTACACAATTTTTTGTCCATGAATACTTCATATCATCATGCATAGATTGAATATTTTCACATATTCACATCACCATTCCCTGTTCATGTGAAATGGATAATATGACATAATGTCTCTACTGATGTCATAAGATTTATACATAGGGGCTGGCACTGTGGCATAGTGGGAAAATCCACTGCCTGCAGTGCCAGCATCCCATATGGGAACCAGTTCAAGTCCTGGCTACTCCACTTCCAATTCATTTCAATAATAATTTTATTTTGCACATTGGAATCGAAGGGTGAACCCAACCACCACTCTCTCCATTCATCTTCTCTTCCAGTTATGATCATAAGGACATCTATATATTTCCAAGATCAAAGAAAATTAATTTTTCTCCAGTAAGGTGATTACTTAATTATTCTTCAGCTTATTTTCAGTTTTCTCTTATTTTTAATTCAACTTTCTGCAAACTTTTTGAAGTATGCTTCTTATGTTGGTTGCTAAATAATATGAGCCTGGCACTGTGGCATAGTGGGTAAAGCCACTGCCTGCAGTGCTGGAATCCCATATAGATGTTGGTTCAAGTCCTGCCTGCTTCACTTCCCACTCAGCTTTCTGCTATGGCCTTGGAAAGCAGTGGAAGATGGCCCTAGTCCTTGAGACCCTGCAATCACATGGGAGGCCCAGGAGAAGCTCTGGATCCTGGTTTCAGATTTTCTCATCTCTGGCTGTTCGTAGCCATTTGGGCAGTGGACAAGTGGATGGAAGACTTCTCTCTCCCTCCCTCTCCTTCTGCTTCTCTGTAAATCTGCCTTTCAAATAAAAAAATAAATATTAAAAAAATCCTTCCCTATTCTCATTAGAGAACAGACATGAACTAAATTAAAAAAAAAATGGGGCCGGTACTGTGGCACAACCGGTAAGCCTGTTGCTGGCAGTGCTGGCATCCATATGGACACCGGTTCAAGTCCCAGCTTGAACTTCCAATTCAGCTCTCTCTATGGCCTAGGAAAGCAATAGAAGATGGCCGAAGACCTTGAGCTCCTGCACCTGCTTGGGAAACCTGGAAGAAGCTCCTGGCTCCTGGCTTCAAATCAGTGCAGCTCCAGCTGTTGCAGCCAGATGGGGAGTGAACTAGCCTGTAGAAGACCCCTCTCTCTCTGCCACTCCTTCTTTCTCTGTGTAACTCTGACTTTCATATAAATAAATAAATCTTTAAAAAATTTTAAAAATAGCTCTTTTCCGGCTGGAACCATGGAGGGTGCCGAAGAGAAGAAGAAGGTTCCTGCTGTGCCAGAAACCCTGAAGAAAAAGTGGAGGAATTTCGCAGAGCTGAAGATCAAGCGCCTGAGGAAGAAGTTTGCCCAAAAGATGCTTCGAAAAGCAAGGAGGAAGCTTATCTATGAGAAAGCGAAGCACTATCACAAGGAATACAGGCAGATGTACAGAACTGAAATTCGGATGGCGAGGATGGCAAGAAAAGCTGGAAACTTCTACGTACCTGCAGAACCCAAGTTGGCATTTGTCATCAGGATCAGAGGTATCAATGGTGTGAGCCCCAAAGTCCAAAAAGTGCTGCAGCTTCTTTGCCTTCGCCAGATCTTCAATGGCACCTTTGTTAAGCTCAACAAGGCCTCCATTAACATGCTGAGGATTGTGGAGCCATATATTGCATGGGGGTACCCAAATTTGAAGTCAGTAAATGAACTAATTTACAAACGTGGCTATGGCAAAATCAATAAGAAGTGAATTGCTTTGACAGATAACACTCTGATTGCCTGCTCTCTTGGTAAATACAATATCATCTGCATGGAGGATCTGATTCATGAGATCTATACTGTGGGGAAACACTTCAAGGAAGCAAATAACTTCCTGTGGCCCTTCAAGTTATCTTCTCCCTGAGGTGGGATGAAGAAAAAGACCACCCATTTTGTAGAGGGTGGGGATGCTGGCAACAGGGAAGACCAAATCAACAGACTTATTAGAAGGATGAACTAAGGTGTCTCCTATGGTATTTTTGTAATTTGGTCAGATAATAAACGGCAACTACAGTCAAATTGAAAAAAAAATTTTTTAAATAAAAACTCAATAGTCTCATGGCTTTCTAAAGTTCTGTGCATTTTCCTTCTCTTTTTTTAAATTAACATGATATCCTCCAGAAGCTAGTGTTCTGTTTTGTTTTAAAGATTTATTTATTTAATAGGCAGTATTACAGAGAGAGGGGAAGAGACAAGGAGGGGGGAATAAAGAGAGAGAGAGAGAGAGAGAGAGAGAGAGAGAGAGAATATTCCATCCATTGGTTCACTTACCAATGGCTGCTATGTCCAGGGCTGGGTCAAGCTGAAGCCAGAAGTCAGGATCTTCATCCAATTCTCCACATGAGTACACACTCTCAAGTACTTAGGGCATCTTTTGTTGCTTTTCCAGGCATATTAATAAGGAGTTATCAGAAGTAAAGCAAGCCAGGACTAGAATCAGTGCCCAAATAGGATGCCAGCACTCCAGGCAGCAGTTTAACCTGCTAAGCCACATGCTGCCTCTCCATTTTCCTTCTCTCTTTCCTAAAGAGGAGAAAATATGTATTGATCTATTTTCAGTCTTAGTCTATTTTGTGTTGTTACAAAACCAGTGTACAATGTGTAATTTATAAAGAAAAAGTGTAACTTACAGTCATATGAGAAGTCCATGATCAAGAGGCCCCATCAGGAGAGGGCCATATTCCTGTAACTTAACTTGGCAGAAGTCATTACATGGTGAGAGAGAGTGTAAGAGATAAAACTTATCACCTCAAGGTCCTTTCAAAATTGGTGTCAATCTATTCCTGAGGGTTGAAACTATTGTCTTGGGGACTTTTTTTTAAGATTTTGTTTATTTGAGAGGTAGAGCTACAGACAGAGAGAGGGAAAGACAGAGAGAAAGGTCTTCCATCTGATGGTTCACTCCTCAAATGGCGACAATGGCTGGAGCTTGGCCAGTCTGAACCTAGGAGCTAGGAGCTTCCTCCAGGTCTCCTATATCAAGGTAGGGGTCAAAGCACTTGGGTCATTCTCCACTGCTTTCTCAGGTGGCAGAGAGCTAGATTGGAAGAGGATCAGCCAGGACATGAACTGGTAACATATGGGATGCTAGCACCACAGGCAGAGGCTCAGCCCACAGTGCCACAGCACCAGTCCCAGGTATTATTAGGTTTTCAATACATCATCTGGGATGATACATGTTAAAGTCAGACCATTTTTAAAATTATATTGCATTTTTATTACTATTCCAATTTATTTGGCCTACAAGTAGAATTTTTTATTGTAGTTATTCTATTTCACAGCTATTGAAATTAAATGTCAGTTTTTAATTTTTTTTAATTTAAGGTAAACAGATTTCATGTATTTCATATATACAGATTTAGGAACATAGTGATACTTCCCACCTTATCCTCTCTCCCACCCACACATCCCCTCTCATCCTTTCTCTCTAATTCCCTGTCTTATTTTTCCTTAAAGATCTATTCATTTTTTATTTGAAAGGCAAAGTTACAAAGACAAAGGAAGGAAGAGACAGAGAGAGATCTTCCATCCACTGGTTTACTCCCCACATGGCTGCGATGGCTGGAGATGGGCTGGTCCAAAGCCAGGAGCCAGGAGCTGCTTCCCAGTTTCCCACATGGTTGCAGGGGCCCAAGCCCCTGAGTGATCTGATCTTTTCCAGGCACATTAGCAGGGAGCTGGATTGGAAGTGGAGCCTCTGGGACTGAAACTGGGCACAGTTCTCCCCACTACACCACAGTGTCAGCCCTACTTCTCTTACTTTCTACACTGATCTACTTTCAGTGGACTTTTTACTCTTAAGATTCACCCTATACTAAGTAAAGAGTACAGCACTGTTGTTCAGAAGTAGAGACAAGGGCTGTAAACAATCATAAACTCTCAAAATATCAATTTCACTCCTATACATTCCATTTTTTGCTGCTCTATTAGTTACCACAGATCAAGGAGAACATAGGAATTTGTCTTTTGGGGATTGGCTTATTTCAATAAATTTAATGGTTTTCGATTGTATTCATTGTGTTGCAAAACAAAGGCTTTCATATTTTATAGCTGAGTAGTTGTTTATTATATATACATATATATGTATGTACATATATATATGTATCACATTTTTTTATCCAGTCACCAGTTGATGGACATCTAGGTTGAATCCATATCTTAGCTATTGTTAATTGAGCTGCAATGAACATGAGGATACAGATAGCTCTTTCATATGCCTATTTCTTTTTTTAAGATTTAATTTATTTGAAATACAGAGTTACAGAGAGAGGTAGAGACAGAGAGAGAGGTCTTCTACCCACTGGTTCATTCCCCAGATGACTGCAATGGCCAGAGCGGTACTGATCAGAAGCCAGGAGCCAGGAGCTTCCTTCAGGTCTCCCATGTGGTGCAGGGGCCCAAGAACTTGGGCCATCTTCCACTGCTATCCCAGGCTACAGCAGAGAGCTGGATCAGAAGAGGAGCAGGCAAGACTAGAACTGGTGCTCATATGGGATGCCAGCGTTTCAGGCCAGGGCATTAACCTACTGCACCACAGTGCTGGCCCCTCATGTGCCTATTTCATTTCACTTAGATTAATTCCCAGGATTAAGATTGCTGAGTCATATGGTATATCTACGTTCAAGTTTCTGAGGTGTCTCCATACATCTTCCACAATAGCTGTGCTAGTTTATTTTCCCACCAATAGTGGATTAAGATGCCTTTTCCCCACATTCTGGCCAGCATTTGTTGATTGTTGATTTCTGTTTGAGAGCCACTCTGACAGGGGTGAGGTCAAACCTCATTGTGATTGTGATTTGCATTTCTCTGGTGACTAGTGATAGTGAGCATTTTTCACTTGCCTGTGGTTTTTAAAATTTTCTCTTTTGATAAGTGCCTGTAGAGCAGCTCACATTGGTTGCCCAGTCACAGAGTTTCCACTGTCTCAGCACACAGGGCTCCCACTGTCAATGGGTTGCAGAGGATTTGCTCCACCTTGCTGTCTCATTCACAGAGAGGCAGACATTCCCAGAGCCTCGACAGTTTGAGCACTGGAGCCTGTGACATGTTGAGAGATTGGGGGGACCTCAGTAGTATGTGGGTGCACAGACTCTAGTCAATTTGCCCAGCCAGACTCAAAGTCAGTGGGAAACATGGAGTTTTCCTTCTGTTAGAATCTCTGGATCTCACACATGCACAATAGCCACCAACCAAATGCTTCCTTCTCCCCACCAGTTGCAAGTTGCATGCATTCAAGATGCTGCCACTGGTACTGGTAGTAGATGTCATCTTGTCTCAGCCAGGTGCTGAGCACGTGCACAAGAACTTCTGCATCTTCTGTTTCTGTCCAAAATGGTGTCCACCTTCTTTCAACTGATATTGGGCACCATTGCTTAGTGAATGTAGTGAGAGAAACATGCCCCCCTTGTTTTTTTACTGGGTCAGTGGGTACACTTTCCCCCTCAGAGCTCCAGGCCAGGCTCATGTCAAAGTCTCCCTCTGTCTGTATCACCAGTGGTATGGGTTGCTGCAGTCTGATCTCACCTCACTCTCCAAAGCTGGTGCTTTCTCCTTTGGCTGCTGGCATCATGTTGTGTCTGTGTTCATGCTGCATGTCTGCATCTTCCACACAGATCCATGGCATTCTCTCCTGTAGAATTTCCACCACAGTTTTCTCTAACTCTTCCCCAATAATGTACTTCCAACATTTTTTGAAACTAGTTACCACTAGTATATGCGCTTCCCTATTCCACCATCTTGGAATCCTCCAACATGCATGCTTTTTATGGAATTTTAGGTATATAAAATCTGGAGATACTCTATTGCAACATGCTAACATGGCATCCCAAGGGGATACCTGTATTAAGAGGAACATAGTTAATATCATTGATTTATTTTTCCATTGTTCAGTAGTTAGTGACACATGATCTTTCTTTGAAATTCTGTAATTAATTTGGATAATAATTCTTAAAATTATATTATCTTTACTAACTTAAATTTTTTAAAAAATCAGTAGCAAATGAATGTCTTCATGAAACTAAGTTGTGTTTAATCTTTACCAATTAATTTAGGTTATTTTGGAATTGCTAAAACAGTATGATCTTTGAGAGCTTTTTGGAGCCTGTACTTATATATAGATAAGACCAGGAATGTGTGGAGGACAGAATCTATTGTGTGGCCTTAAATAATTCTCCATTCATTTCTCTCAGTCTATTAATGTAGGTTGCACAGACACTTTTTAATGTTATATTTTTCAGGCAAATCATTCTATTATACATTTGAATTTTAACCTACTCAAATTAGTCTTAATCGAAGCCCTGAAACCCTTACCAGTAACATAAATTATAGTCAGAGCCAAGGGCTATTCTCTAATCATTGCATTGATTGAACCTTTTGTCATGTCTAAAAAATATTTTTATCTTCAAGAGAAAGGGAGCTAGGAAGAATGAGACATATAGGTAGAGAGAACACTTTTTTGCATTAATTCATTCCTCAACACCCACAGCAGCCAGACCTGGGCCAAGACTGAATACAAGAGCCAGAAATGTAGTCCCAGTCTCTCAGAGGTGTGATAGAAGCCTAGTTAATTGATTCTGGAAGTCATATCCAGGCACTCTAAAGTAGAACTAGGGTATCTTAATAGGCATCATAGGCTGGTGCTGTGGCTCACTAGGCTAATCCTCAGCCTGTGGCACCAGTACTCTAGGTTCTAGTCCTGGTTGGGGTGCCAGTTCTGTCCCGGTTGCTCCTCTTCCAGTCCAGCTCTCTGCTGTGGCCTGGGAAGGCAGTGGATGATGGCTCAAGTGCTTGGGCCCCTGTACCCACATGGGAGACCAGGAGGAAGCACCTAGCTCCTGGCTTCAGATTGGCACAGTGCGACAGCCGTAGTGGCCATTTGGGGGTGAACCAATGGGAGGAAGACCTTTCTCTCTGTCTCTCTCTCTCTCTCACTGTCTAACTCTGCCTGTCAAAAAAAATAGGCATCATAACGACTACACTAAATGCATAATGCCCATTTAAATGTTTTTCTTTGTCATATTTGAGAGTACTATATATGATTTTCCCCTGGTAATTCCTCTCTGTTTCTATCATAACTCTACTGATGGTTTCTTGTATTTTCCTTCTGAAGCCATCTGCATTCTCCTTAACATTACCCATCTAGGTATTCCTTCTAATCTCCCATTCATCCCAATCTCTGATTCTGCCTGACTGATTTTGCCATCTGTAATCAGACACTTCTCTTTCCAGTATGAACGTCTTCCATGACCTTTAGACTATAGTTCCTTCTCCATCTTGAATGCTTCTTTGTAGCTGTTCAAATAATACCTCACATTTGATGAATCTCAAATGAAACCTGCAGCATTCATTCTTCTTTTTTATTTGTATATGGTATTAGTACAGGCCAGCCATGTCTTAAATCAACATAATGGGATTTTTGTTGGACTCCTCATTTTCTATCAGGTCTAATTTCAGATCTTTCTGTTTCTTTGCCTTTAAATTTGTAAACTCATTTTTTTTCATTACTTGATTTTATTTTTACACTAGGTGGACAGAAAGCAATCCTTCTTAATAAAGTTGACAATTAGCTTCACTCAGAACATTTTTAGCAATGCACGTTAAAAATTCATCTTACAAACTGTTCTGCAATCCAAATATACAACTTGAAAAATGATGTTTAGAAAACAAAAGCCAATGTAAAAAGACATATTAAAGGCTATGGAGATGTACCTGGTCTCAAATTGAGTTTTGTCCAAAAATTGCTGTATGTTGTCATCTTGCTTACGCCTGGTCCCCATGACAGTCTGGTTTATGTAATCTCTGAACTGCAATTCTTCCTGTTCCTTCATGGGTCTGAAGACTCTCATTTCCTCCTTGAATGACTTTGCATCCCTGTCTTCTGCTGAGAGTTGGGACAATGTTGGATTGCTGGTGGAACTAAGCCCACCACAAACTATAAATACACTCTTCCTGACCAATGACTTGACTGAGCAGGTGATGGAGGAGGCTCTGCATAAGAAGGCAGATCTCATCTTTTCCTGCCTTCCACCTATCTTCCTACACATAAAGCATATTACCTGGATGTCCTGAAAGGAGCGCCCAGTGTTCTGGGCTTTGGAGAACAGAGTTGGCATCTACTCTCTTCACACAGCCTATGATGCTGCACCCCAGGGATTGAAAAACTGGTTTTCCAAAGGGCTTGGAGCCTGCACATCCAGGCATATATATCCTTCCAAAGCTCATGGCTATCCTATAGAGGGAACCACTGAGTGCAATTCAACATTAAGCATACCCAAGATATGGACAAAGTTGTGTCTGCAGTGAGAGAAGTTGAAGGTGTTCCTGTCACTTCTTTTTCTGCTAGGATTGATGAGGAGAAAAACAAGGATCAGCCTGAATTGTACTGAGAAGTCTTTGATACAGGTGGTGGCTCAGCTCTCTCAAAACAGATAACTTTACCAGAGAACTGAAATTGTGTCACTGCAGAAGCCTTTGCTCTACATACTGGAATAGGTCGATCATGCACCCTGGATGAATCTGTTGCCCTGGCAACCATGATTGAGCAAATCAAAAGACACCTCAAACTAACTCATATTAGCTCTTGGGGTAGGAAGGACCTTAGCATCGTGAGTCAAAGCTGTGGCTCTGTGTGCTGGTTCTGGGAGCAGCATCCTGCAGGATGTGGAAGCAGACCTGTACTTCACGGGTGGGGTGTCCCATTATGATGGTCTGGATGCTACTTCCTAAGGAATAAATGCCATCCTCTGTGAACACAGTAACACTGAATGAGGCTTTCTTTCTGACCTTTGTGATATTCTGGGTGCCCACTTGGAGAACAAGATTAATATTATCTTGTCAGAGACAGACAGGGATCTTCTTTGTGTGGTATGAGGCATACAGAAACATCAAGATGATACAACCTATTTAGGTTATTTTGGAATTGCTAAAACAGTATGATCTTTGAGAGCTTTTTGGAGCCTGTACTTATATATAGATAAGACCAGGAATGTGTGGAGGACAGAATCTATTGTGTGGCCTTAAATAATTCTCCATTCATTTCTCTCAGTCTATTAATGTAGGTTGCACAGACACTTTTTAATGTTATATTTTCAGGCAAATCATTCTATTATACATTTGAATTTTAACCTACTCAAATTAGTCTTAATCGAAGCCCTGAAACCCTTACCAGTAACATAAATTATAGTCAGAGCCAAGGGCTATTCTCTAATCATTGCATTGATTGAACCTTTTGTCATGTCTAAAAAATATTTTTATCTTCAAGAGAAAGGGAGCTAGGAAGAATGAGACATATAGGTAGAGAGAACACTTTTTTGCATTAATTCATTCCTCAACACCCACAGCAGCCAGACCTGGGCCAAGACTGAATACAAGAGCCAGAAATGTAGTCCCAGTCTCTCAGAGGTGTGATAGAAGCCTAGTTAATTGATTCTGGAAGTCATATCCAGGCACTCTAAAGTAGAACTAGGGTATCTTAATAGGCATCATAGGCTGGTGCTGTGGCTCACTAGGCTAATCCTCAGCCTGTGGCACCAGTACTCTAGGTTCTAGTCCTGGTTGGGGTGCCAGTTCTGTCCCGGTTGCTCCTCTTCCAGTCCAGCTCTCTGCTGTGGCCTGGGAAGGCAGTGGATGATGGCTCAAGTGCTTGGGCCCCTGTACCCACATGGGAGACCAGGAGGAAGCACCTAGCTCCTGGCTTCAGATTGGCACAGTGCGACAGCCGTAGTGGCCATTTGGGGGTGAACCAATGGGAGGAAGACCTTTCTCTCTGTCTCTCTCTCTCTCTCACTGTCTAACTCTGCCTGTCAAAAAAAATAGGCATCATAACGACTACACTAAATGCATAATGCCCATTTAAATGTTTTTCTTTGTCATATTTGAGAGTACTATATATGATTTTCCCCTGGTAATTCCTCTCTGTTTCTATCATAACTCTACTGATGGTTTCTTGTATTTTCCTTCTGAAGCCATCTGCATTCTCCTTAACATTACCCATCTAGGTATTCCTTCTAATCTCCCATTCATCCCAATCTCTGATTCTGCCTGACTGATTTTGCCATCTGTAATCAGACACTTCTCTTTCCAGTATGAACGTCTTCCATGACCTTTAGACTATAGTTCCTTCTCCATCTTGAATGCTTCTTTGTAGCTGTTCAAATAATACCTCACATTTGATGAATCTCAAATGAAACCTGCAGCATTCATTCTTCTTTTTTATTTGTATATGGTATTAGTACAGGCCAGCCATGTCTTAAATCAACATAATGGGATTTTTGTTGGACTCCTCATTTTCTATCAGGTCTAATTTCAGATCTTTCTGTTTCTTTGCCTTTAAATTTGTAAACTCATTTTTTTTCATTACTTGATTTTATTTTTACACTAGGTGGACAGAAAGCAATCCTTCTTAATAAAGTTGACAATTAGCTTCACTCAGAACATTTTTAGCAATGCACGTTAAAAATTCATCTTACAAACTGTTCTGCAATCCAAATATACAACTTGAAAAATGATGTTTAGAAAACAAAAGCCAATGTAAAAAGACATATTAAAGGCTATGGAGATGTACCTGGTCTCAAATTGAGTTTTGTCCAAAAATTGCTGTATGTTGTCATCTTGCTTACGCCTGGTCCCCATGACAGTCTGGTTTATGTAATCTCTGAACTGCAATTCTTCCTGTTCCTTCATGGGTCTGAAGACTCTCATTTCCTCCTTGAATGACTTTGCATCCCTGTCTTCTGCTGAGAGTTGGGACAATGTTGGATTGCTGGTGGAACTAAGCCCACCACAAACTATAAATACACTCTTCCTGACCAATGACTTGACTGAGCAGGTGATGGAGGAGGCTCTGCATAAGAAGGCAGATCTCATCTTTTCCTGCCTTCCACCTATCTTCCTACACATAAAGCATATTACCTGGATGTCCTGAAAGGAGCGCCCAGTGTTCTGGGCTTTGGAGAACAGAGTTGGCATCTACTCTCTTCACACAGCCTATGATGCTGCACCCCAGGGATTGAAAAACTGGTTTTCCAAAGGGCTTGGAGCCTGCACATCCAGGCATATATATCCTTCCAAAGCTCATGGCTATCCTATAGAGGGAACCACTGAGTGCAATTCAACATTAAGCATACCCAAGATATGGACAAAGTTGTGTCTGCAGTGAGAGAAGTTGAAGGTGTTCCTGTCACTTCTTTTTCTGCTAGGATTGATGAGGAGAAAAACAAGGATCAGCCTGAATTGTACTGAGAAGTCTTTGATACAGGTGGTGGCTCAGCTCTCTCAAAACAGATAACTTTACCAGAGAACTGAAATTGTGTCACTGCAGAAGCCTTTGCTCTACATACTGGAATAGGTCGATCATGCACCCTGGATGAATCTGTTGCCCTGGCAACCATGATTGAGCAAATCAAAAGACACCTCAAACTAACTCATATTAGCTCTTGGGGTAGGAAGGACCTTAGCATCGTGAGTCAAAGCTGTGGCTCTGTGTGCTGGTTCTGGGAGCAGCATCCTGCAGGATGTGGAAGCAGACCTGTACTTCACGGGTGGGGTGTCCCATTATGATGGTCTGGATGCTACTTCCTAAGGAATAAATGCCATCCTCTGTGAACACAGTAACACTGAATGAGGCTTTCTTTCTGACCTTTGTGATATTCTGGGTGCCCACTTGGAGAACAAGATTAATATTATCTTGTCAGAGACAGACAGGGATCTTCTTTGTGTGGTATGAGGCATACAGAAACATCAAGATGATACAACCTACAGATTGCATCTCCACTCCTGTGGATATGTAACATGAGTCAGTGGAGTTGATGTATCATTCTGGAAGAGTATGTTAAGATGTATGAGGATGCTTCAAAAAGTTCATGGAAATGTTTCTAATTTCCTCTTCTTTTCTTTGGTTTGACTGTATGTTTTCCTGTGCTCTATCTTCTAAGTCCGATATTCTCTCTTCTGCTTCACCCATTCTGTTTTTAAGGCTTTCTAATGTGTTTGTCATTTGATCTATTGAGCTCTTCATTTCATTTTGATTTCTCTTCACTATAACACTTTCCTGTTCTACTAGTTTCTGAGTTTCATTTTGACTCTTCCTTAAAATTTCGTTTTCACAAGAGAGATTTTCAATCTTGTCCATTAAGGATTTCTGTAGTTCAAGGATTTGCTTTTGAAAACTTCTAAATGTTCTTATCATAAATTTTTTGAAATCCGTATCTTGCATTTCTTCTATCTCATCATCTTCATACTCTTGGCTTGGGGTGTTTTGCTTATTTGGAGGCATCATAGTGTCATCGTTGATCTTGCTCCCTCTATTTCTGTGTTTGTTACTCGGCATAGTTAATTCTTCTTGCGTCACTGTGCGTTTTTTTTTTTTTTTTTTATACTGTGTCCGTGTTAAGTGGACTGCCTGCTGTTGGATGAGCCTTGGAGGCTTGAGATGGGTGCGGCCTGAGAGCTCTGCCTGGTTCTTCCTGGTTAAGGGTGTGCAAAGGTGACACCCTCAGGTTATGCGTGGTAAATCTCTCTCTTTTTATTTATTTATTTATTTTATTTATTCAGGGGGTAAGTAACACCGCAGGGCATGGCTGTGCAGAATTGATGGTATTTAGCTTCCAGTCTTTGGCTCCTCTGGACTCCCACTGGGTTGCCTAGGCTACTGAATTGTAGTGACTCAGTTCCTTAGCTCTCCCCCATTGATATGTAAATCCAGAGAGGAGGCCTGCTCTTTGTCTCTTCAAGCCTTGCAGCCTTGTAACCTTTGCAAGGTTAGGGGGAAGAGAAACCCCGAAGCTTTTTTTTTTCCTTCTTTCCGGTAGTGAGTTTGCTGCACTTTCCGGCCCCCCTCTAGATTCTGACCCCCGTTTCCCCACCAATGTCTCGGGTTATTGAGCTCACCTCCCCTTCCAGCGCCGATGTGTGGACTCGGAGCCCTGAGCGTCCCAAGTCTCTCCGCTGTTGTCTGTGTGGCGTGCACTCCCCTTGGAGCACTGGCGTGCCGACCCTGGGGCTTCTGCGGCTCCGTCCCGCGACTTGGCTTCCGCGTGGTGGGCGACCTTGTTCTCCCAGTAGGTCCTCCGATTCACGATTCCCGTGCAATTTTTTCCTGGTTCTTTTTTTCTGCATCTACCGTAACTCCCCTTTTATTAAACTAAATTTTCCCGGACTATCGGTGCGCGCCCTCACTATTCCGCCATCTTGGCTCCCCCGGAAATGTTTATTTTGAGAAAACTGCATAGATTAAAAAATTCACAAAATAAACAACTTTTAACTCCATTTTCTGCAAACCTTTTGAACTGCCCTTATATTATCCTTTCTAGTTTATCTGGTTCAACAAATGTTTTCTAGTTCATAAGGAAATAACTGAACTACCATAATGAAGAGCAAATATTAAGAAAGATCAACTAAAATCAGTTTACTAATGATTCTTGGGAAGTAACCAAGTAATTCTCTCCTTAGTTTAATAATAGTTGGGATATGTTAACCTAGATGTCTCTGCCATTGGTTAGTTTTAAAATGTCCTTTAAAACTTGGAATTGAACACCAATTTTTAGGCAGTAGCCAGTTTGGGATGATATGGTCTGTCTCTGTGTCCAGTTCTGTAGATCCACCTAAATTCCAGTCTTTCACCTCAGTTTTAGAATCAACATGATATTTATTAGGAGGAATTTTTAAAAATATGATTGCTATTCATATTACTATGTCTTTATTGCTTTTCATTTTATAAAAATAAACCAAATTAATAACATTAGTCCAAGCCCTAATTCTTACCCTGGCCCTAGCCCTAGCCTTAGTCCTAACCCTAACCCTAACCCTAATCCTAGATCTAAACCAATTCTGAAGCCTAATACTAGGTCTATCCCTAGACAAAGCATTAACCCTAAATTTGGCCCTCATCTTAACCATAACCTTACCTTAACTCTATACTTAGCCAAAATCCTATTTGTATCCCAGCATGGTGCTTTAACCCAATCTAAACTCTAATCCTATCCCTAACTTTAGCCTTAATAACTCAAGTATCAACCTTAATCCTAATATGAGCCCCAACTCTAACCCTAACACTAATACCAAAACTTAAACCTAACCCTGCCTTAACCCTAACCCTAACCCTAACCCTGGCCTAAAACCTATCCATAGTCCTAACTAACTATCACACAAGCTCTAACCATATTCCTAACTCTGGCTCTAACTCTAAAATTTACCATAGAACTAAATATAACCCTAATCTTAAACTAATTTTAAATCTCTCCCCAACACTAATCCTATCCTTCTGCTTAGGCCTAACCCTAAAACAAACTAGCATTCAGTGTGAACTTGAACATAGTCCTGAAGCTAATTTTAATGCTATATCTAACACCAGCCTTAAACTAACCATCATGCTAACCAAAGACTAAGCTTCATCCTAGTGATGATGACCCTAACTTCAACTATAACTGTATATTATATATAACCACAGCTCTCTCTATATTTTATATATAGATATATAACCATATATATTTATAACCATATATAAAAATATATTATATATATATATATAATGTATATAAAACCACAGCTCTAACTCTATCCCTAGCCCTACACCTAAATTTATCCCTAATCCTAGCTCTATCCCTAGGCCTAACAATAGTTTTAACCCTATCTATAACTCTAATCACAAATCTAATCCTAAATATAACACTAGTCCTAGACCTAATCCTTATTCTAACCCTAAAGCTAAACATAACTCTATGTGTAGCCCTAACCATAACCCTAACCATGGCTTTTAATCTAACCTAGACCTAAGCCTAAACTTAACAGAACCCTAATCCTAAAACTAGCCCCGACTCTT